>NC_058130.1:356364915-356467617 GCF_016433145.1 Gracilinanus agilis | reverse complement strand
TGAGTTCTAGTTTTTTCCAAGGTCAAGCCCCCTGGTGGATTCCCTTGCTTGAACCTCTGCAGGAGGTTTCTTTACAAGTCTCAGGGAGCTACTTCCACAGTCGTATACCCGTCTGCACTGGTTCCCCACTTAGGCTTTAGTTCCTGGTTGTGTTTGCCTCCACCCACGCCTCTGCTCAGCCGGCACCCACGCCTCTGCTCAGCCGGCACCCAAGCCTCTGCTCAGCCGGCACCCAAGCCTCTGCTCAGCCGGCACCCACGCCTCTGCTCAGCCGGAGCTCCGCTCCCAGCGTCCGCTCCCGCGCGCGCGCGCTCAGATTTCGCGTGCGTTCTTGACTTAATGGGGTCCTAAGTCTTGCTGCTCTCAGGAACAGGTCCCGGAGCTGCTGATGACTCGATGGGTGCCCCAAACTTGCTCTATTTCTTTTTAGCTGGGTTCAGAGCTATAGGTGAGTGTGGAGGGGGTGGGGGTTGGGCGGTTGCTCAGCTCGCGCTTGAGTGAGAGCCCTTTTTAGCTTGGAAATGTCTCGATTCCACGTACCTTCCACGCTGTGCCCTGTTGTGGGGTTCCTCCGTTCGTCTGGACTTGTTTTTATGTCCCCTTGAGGAGTTTTGTGTGTTTCGGTCAGGGGAGGTTTAGAGCTGCTTCTTACTCTGCCGCCATCTTAACCCGGAAAAAACCCGGCAGCTTAGATTTTGACTGGGATATGAAGGACACCAGGGAAGTTAGAAGGCTGAGTAAGGAAGAGTAAGAGAAATCCAGGCATGGAGGACAGCCAGGAAAAATGTCTGGGATGTGGGTATGGAGTGTAATGTGTAATGTGTGAGGAATAGCAAGGAGGCCAGTGTCACTAGATGGTAGAGTATATGGGAGGGAGAAAAGTATAGAAAGCTTGGAAAGATAGGAAGGGACCATGTTATGAAAGGCTTTAGATTCCAAACAGAGAATTTTATGTTTTATCCTGGAAAGTAATAGAGAGCCTCTTGAGTTTATTGAATGGGGGTTGGGGGAATGACATGATCAGCTCTGAGCTTTAAGGAAGATCAATTTGACAGCTGAGTCAAGGGTAGACTGGATTGAGGAGAGATTTAAGTCAGAGATTTAAGGACACTGACAGGCAGTAGTCCAGGCGTTATTTGTTGCCTCTAGGCAGTATCAGAGAAGAGAAGAAGCATTTTGAGAAATGTTGAAAAAAGTTCTGTTGGGACTGAGCAAATAATTGGGTATGGAGGAAATGAGAGTCCAAGGTAGACACCAGACATATCAAGTCTAAGTGATTAGGAGGATGCTGCTGCCCTCTATGCTAATAGGGAAGTTAGTAAATGAGAGTGTTTTGGGGGACAAGGCAGGATAAGATAATAAGTTCAGTTTTGGACAAGTCGAGTTTGTTGTCTGGAGGACAATCACTTTAAGATGTCTAGTAGATAGTTGGAGATAGGAGACTAGAAGTCAGCAGAGAGGTGAGAGTTGGCTAAATAGATGGGAAAATGAGATTGTTAAATCTATGAGAATTGTTGTTATATTGCCAAGGAAAGCAATATAAAAGAAGAGGCCCCAGAGTAGAGCCCCAAAGCAGGGGACATCCAAATGTAGTAAGTGGAAAAAGATCTAATGAAAGAGACTAAAGAGGAACAGTCCTATAGGTGGAAGGAGAAGCAGGAAATCAGTGTCATGAAAATCTAAAGATAATCAAGAGTATCAAGAGAAGATGGTAATCAACAGTGTTGAGGATTGAGAAATTTAAAAAAATGATGAGGACAAGACCATTAAATTTGTCAATTAAAAAACAATTTAAATTTCCTTCAGATTTGTTGTTGTTTTACCAGTAGAGATCTCATCCCTGTGGGGATCTCTATGTAGAAACTTTTCCTACTAATGCAAGTCTATATCTTTTCTAAAATTTAAAGTTTTAGAGAGTTTCCTGGGTGGGCTTTGGAGTCAGAGGAGAAGGGGAGAAATTGAGAAGTTAAGTGACTTTCCAACAATCACAGAGGCAAGACTTGAATCCAGATTTACTAACTCCAAGGCTGACTCCCTATGTACTCTATCGAGTTGGCTCTCTTGGCTTTGTCTTAGGGTTTTTAGCTTTTACGCTATTGTAGTTATTGTGCATTTTCCTCCTCTGGATATGCTCACTTCACTCTGAGTATTTGATTTTTCAATACAAACACAGGACTTTACATTTATTTCTATTATCTTTTTTTGTTGTTTATTTTGTTATTTTAAAATTTTTGTTATTTTTTTATATTATTAGAAATGGCTCATTTTTTCCCTGGCTTTTCAAGATATTTTTGGATTCTGATGCCTCTGCTGAGCATAGCAGCTATTTCTATACACTTTGTCATACACAGGTTTGATAAACATTCTATTTACATATTCATCAAGTCACTGATAGATGTGTGGAACCAGCAGAGAGCAGAGGAGAGAGTCCTAAGATACTCCACTGGAGACTTAATCTGTAGTCTAAAAAACCAGAGACAGGATCCATAAGATCTGGAGCTAAGGAAACAGTAGAATAAGCCAGATGAAAGACTCCAGTAGACCTCCAAGGTTGTGTGAAAGACATGTTGTTGTTGTTGTTGTTGTTGTTTTTAATTTACTCATTCATGTGGCTGACAAACTACATGTCCATCACTTGGACATGAAAGTATCCCTGAAACTTGGACATCAGTCTGCAATGGAAGAGGACAAACAATACCCAAATACCGTTAGTTGAAGATCCCAACTGAGGCCAAGATAAAAAAGAAGTCCGAGTTGCCAGCAATGAGTGAAGGTTTAGGGAAGCAATCAGCAATGGAAAAGGTTTACAGGAGATATTGGGATTCCAGACATGGTGAAACTGAGGTTTAGGGAGAGTGGGGGTGAGAAAACTATTCCCACTGGGAATTAGAATCCCAGGTGGTGGCTGCCTCATGCCTACCACAGACCCAACATGGAGTAAGTGCTCCATAAATGCTCATTGGCTGATCACTGACACTGCAGAAATCCACTTCCCCCTTCTGGTAACTCAAATCTACAGAGATCTATCTCAGAGTTATCTTGGCCATTCTGCCACCATAACAATTTTCTCATCTGTTCCCAACTTTCCATTCATGAAGTCACCACTCTAGTTCAGGACCTCAGTCTCTCACCTGGACTATTGTTGTTAAGGAGTCTTTCAGTCTTGTCCAACTCTTTCATGGCAGATACTGGAGCTGTTTGCTACTTCCTTCTCCAGCTCATTTTACAGATGAAGAAGTTGAGACAAAGAGGGTTAAGTGACTTGCCCAGGATCACACAGTGTCTGAGGTCAAATTTGAACTCAGGTCTTCCTGACTCCAGACCTGACACTCTATCCATTGTGCCACCCATAATGATCATATATGTGCTTATCAGTCTACATGTTGTATCCCTCCAGAAGAATGTAAATTCCCTGGGGGCCAGGTCTTTTTCATTTTATCTTTATATCCTCAGTGCCTGGAATAATATCTTGCTAATAGAAGGCACTTAATTAATACTTGTTGGAATAGATTGGTAGGAGTGATTGTAATATTTCCCTCATCCCTGCCCTGAAATTCTTTTAGATTCTTCTTGTCTAACCCTGCCTGGCCAATCCTGGAGGCAAGAAGAATCTAAAAGAATGAATCAACCCCATATGTATGTTTGGTGGCCACCCAGAAGTAATGTCACTATGCATTTAATGCTTAAAGCATTCATAGTTTCATTGGTGTGGCTTCTAACTACATTGATGAAAATCACAACTTCTCTATTACTTAGAAAATAATCTTGAAGAGTCTGTGTAGCCAAAAAGCTCATCATCCTTGTGGGCAAATGGATGGTGATCTTTTGTAATTTTAGCTAAGTTGATCCATGTGACCCACACTCTTAAACTTTTCTAGCTTGGTAAGACCTGCCAAAGCTTATCCTCTCTTGGCATTTTCTTCAAGAACCTAGGATCACAACCATTTTGGATGGCAATTTGGAACTAGGCCCAAAGGGCTCTAAAAGACTGCCTACCCTTTGATCCAGCCAGACCACTGCTGGGTTTGTATCCCAAAGAGATCATAGGAAAAAAGACGTACAAAAATATTTATAGCTGCACTCTTTGTGGTGGAAAAAATTGGAAAATGAGGGTATGCCCTTCAATTGGGAAATGGCTGAACAAATTGTGGTATCTGTTGGTGATGGAATACTATTGTGCTAAAAGAAATAATGAACTGGAGCAATTCCATGTGAACTGGAATGACCTCCAGGAAGTGATGCCGAATGAAAGGAGCAGAACCAGGAGAACACTGTACACAGAGACGGATACACTGTGGTACAATCGATTGTAATGGACTTCTCTACTAGCAGCAATGCAATGATCCGGGACAATCCAGAGGAACTTATGAGAAAGAACACTACCCACACCCAGAGAAAGAACTGTGGGAGCAGAAATACAGAAGAAAAACAACTGCTTCATCACATGGGTCGATGGAGATATGATTAGGGATGCAAACTCTAAACGATAACTCTAATGCAAATACAAATAATATGGAAATAGGTCTTGATCAATGACACATGTAAAACCTCTCGAGATCTCTTTATCATCTCTGATAATCTGATAAGGACAGTTTAGTTGAGAAGCAAATAATGGACATGGAAGATCTTTTCATCAGCTCATGCTGCTGTTCTGTCTCTAGGAGCATGGAGTTTATTATATATATTTCAAGACTCATTTCTCACAAAAGAACCCCCCCCCCGAAACTTTGCAGATGCGCAGAAGTTATAAATCATGTCATATCAGAGCACAAAAGGTCTCATTGGGTTCAGAACAGACCAAGGCTAAGGCTGAATTTTGACTGGGTTCTTTGAATTCCTCAAAGACAAGTTGGGGAATATTTTTCTCAGGGTTGAATTGCCCCTGCTAAGGTTTTGGCCTCGGCTATACCAGGCAGCTGCATCCCTGGCCAAAGGGGGAGAGTGTTAACTTTTTAAATGTTGGCCTGCTAGGAACCTAAAGCTCTTCAATAAGGCCACAATACTTTTCAATAAGAAATCACAAGGATCACAAAAGGGGTCAAAAGAGGGGTCTCAGATTTTTATCTATTTAAGACTCTGTTTCTCCTATTGGCTTCCCACAAAAACCCAGTGGAATTGCACGTGTGTGGGCTATGGGAGGAGGGAAAGAACATAAATCATGAAACCATGGAAAGGTTTTCTTAATTGATAAAAAAAAAATTAAAAAAAAGAACCTAGGATCACCTCTATGTTCTTATGAAACATAGGAGCAGGAATCTAGTGGAGAAAAATCACAGTAAAACCAATTTATTTCTAGGTTCACAAAGATAGAGGTCAAGTGGCAAAATAAGAAGGAACGTCAGGAGTATTTCAAATTCTATGTGAATGTGTCTCTTGGCAGGTTTTGAACTAGCAAGTTTTAGGGAGACATTAGCTATGGTTTTGATGAGCATCTCAAAGTAGGAATAGTGATTCTAAAAGACTAAGTCCCTTCAGTAAATAGAACTCCCTATCATAGCTCTATGAAGGACACAGATTGGGAACCAAGATGTATAATCTTGATTGCCAAGCTAAGGGTTGTTCCAGCTGCAGAAGCTTTGGTTTACTTAAAATCACTGGAAGATACTTTTGGTCCATGTGGTTTTCTGCCCTTAAGAGCTCAGGGTTCCATTTTGAATCTCTGGTTCTATCTAAAACCACTGAAATTCAGCTGAAATATCTAGGGAGGAGGGTGAGATCCAACAAGATTCTCTGCTGAGTCTGTAAGATTTTTCAGACTAGTCTAGTTCACTTTGTCGAGAAACCAAGACAAAATAACCGATTCCAGTGGGGTTTGTATGGCTTGGTGGTTTTCATCCTAAATTAAGGCAGAAGCAGTGGTCAATCATGTGACTCACTAGCCCAAAGGTTTCATTATAAAACCTTAAGGAACCCACAAATTTCAGTCTTAAAATATACTCCTGAGAGACAGCTCAAAAAGTCATCCTAAGTTTGGACTAGAAGTTTGGGCCAAAGAACTGGAAGCTTGTTCTAACTAAACATTATGAAACTTGTCTTAAATTTCAAACCTGAAGTTTAGTTTCATTCAGTTCAGGGCAGGGAGACATAGCCTTCCTCTCCACCTCCCCCTTCAAAAATTGTCAGGGGTAATAAAATCTCCTATGAAAGAAGTGGAGGAGAATTAGGGGCTCTGGCTTGTTTATATCATAAGCGTGTCATGTTTTGAAGCCAGTGCCAAAGCATCAAAATGACTTGCTTTTTAAAGCCACTCCAGAGTATATTTTATGTATATATTTAAAAATGAAATCAATATGCATATTTCCTTTGGAAGCTGCTAATTAGCACAGGCTTTAGAGCTGGAAGGAACCTCAGCCTGTGTTCTAAGCAACCCTAGACCCATGTGGGTCTTTTTAAAATTAAAATGATCGTTGTGAATTTATTCATTCACAAATGCAAGCATTTTAAAATATAAAGAACAAGAGAAAAGAATTGTATATGAAACTTTGAACTTCTGTTATATATATTTTTTGTTTTGGGGGAAAATAGCATATATTAAACTCGACAAGGAAGTAACAAAATTGTCTCATGTCATTTTCTGAATGTCTTCCTTAACTTCTGTGTGTTTTTAATAAAAATGTTTCATTGATGACCTTTTCCTTTTTTAAAAGAATTTGCATTTCTGTCCTCTACATCACGTCACATAACTCCTCCCACATTTCTCGGGGTTATTTGCCTTTTCTTACAATATAGTAATATTCTATTGAATTCATGCACTCATATAATTTATAGAACCATTCCTGGGCATTGTTGTACACATAATTGTTTCTAATTTAAGGTGTGAGGGTTTTTGCAGTTTAGAACAGTGCTAGTAAAAATATGGAAAGAGAGAGAAAGAGAGAGAGAGAAAGAGAGAGAGAGAGAGAGAGAGAGAGAGAGAGAGAGAGAGAGAGAGAGAGAGAATGTGTTTGTGTGTATAGACAGATCTCTCTTTTCTCTGTCAAAAATGTTCTCAATGTCTAAACCTAGAGGTGGAATCACTGGGTCAAACATTATGAATATTTTCTGACTTCTTGTATAATTCCATATTACTTTTCAAAAAGACTGACCCAATTGATAGCTCCACCAGCCGTGAACAATTATGCCTTAACTGTCTGCATCTGCATTGTATTTTTTTATTTCACAATATCTTTGTCAATTTAGTGGGTGTAGCTCAGCTGTTTTAGTTTCCATTTCTGTGCTTATTAACAATTTTTCAATATTTTTTCAAGTAGTTGACATTTTTGTATTTCTTCCTTTTTATATATCACATTGTACAAAAAGAATTTTGAAAAAAAATTGCCAGAATTAATAACTGACTGGGGCGAAGGAGAGGATCAAGGATGTAGAAGGATTAAACCCCTAATGAATAATTCTTGTTTTTGAATTCCAAGATTCCAGAGCTCTAAAGTTTACAAAGAAATGGTTTTTTTTTCTGAGTCATCAGGTTTTTAATGCCCCCCCCAAAAAGCAGGAAGAGTAGGGGAGCAATTCTCTGTCACCCAGTTGGGGTGACAGATTGCCAAGAGAAAGCAACCAGTCTTCCTATGCTCCAATGATCTGTTTCTCCAAATCCATCAGTCTTGACTTAAATTATCATCTGCAGTTTGCAAGGGAAAAGAATGTCTTATCTGATCCAGTTTAAAAAAAAGATTGGTTATCCTAGATTTCTTAAAAATTTGCTTAAGTAAGAGAAGTAGCACTATGCATTTATACTGCTGCATCTAATTGCCCAGACCCCATTATATAAAAAAAAATCAAAATTTTTAAAGGGGAACAAAATAGTGATTTTTTAAAAATTGGGAATAATTAAAAAATGTTTAGACTTGACTTTACAAAAAAAAGCTTTGCCATAGGATTCCTTTAAATAGCTACCTCCTCTGGCATATTTCAGATGATTTGATTTACCAAAATAGTTTTCCATACAAACTTCAAGAACACATCTGTTTTATAAAGCGAGATGCACCTGTAATATGCTTCCATACAGTAACAGACATAGAGAATAAAATAATGCACTTCTGGGATGTTTAATTTATTATATAATGCAATTCTTAGAAAATTGTAAATAAGATTAAGCATTTGTTGCTTTGATTTTATGTACATTCATTTTCTAAATATGAGTTGTCATCAAGTGAATTTTTTTCTTTTGGTTGGCACACTCCTACACAGTGCCCTGCATCAATTATCTGGTTAGACACACATTCCTGATGTTTTGCCTGCATTCTGCAAAAGGGACCTATTTTAGTCTCCTGCATGTAGGGAGGATAGGGGGTTTTTAAGGCTGCCTTTTCTTGAAAGCATCAAAGAGGCAAGACTTCTTTGTTAGGGTACCAAATCATTCTCTTATGGACCATTAGTCTCCAAAATAGGGATGGAACTCTCTGGCAAGCCATAGCCTGACCCCAAAGGGGTTCTTTCTCAGTGACTCCAAGAGCAGGAAGATGTGTCTCATCCTAACTTCTCCTCAATAACAAATGCTAGAACTTGCCTCTAACACAGTCACACCCACCATTACCCCACAATGCTCCTTCTGCTCCTTCTCTTCCCTGAGCTATGCAATTTCCAGACAAGCCAGACAATTATAATCAAGTGGCCATGAGGCACCTAGAGCAGCAGCAACAGGTGTCATTGAAAAAACTCGGTACCCACTCATCCCAAGCATCCCCAGCCCCAGTCTTGGCAAATTCTTTGACATTTGAAGCTCTTCATAGCATAGCTCCTTCCTATCTTTCTAGGTTTCTGCACCCCTTCCACCTACTGATCTAGTGACACAGGCTTTACTGCTGTTCTCCAGATACCATATTCCATGTCCTGACTCCATGCCTCATGCCCAGAAGGCTCTGCCTCCTCACCATCATTTTACCTACTCATTAAATTCCAGTGACTATTTATACTAGGATCAAATATTATTTTATCTTCGTCTCAAATTTTATTTTGCTGATTGTTTATGAGCTAATTTTAGCTCAGCTAAAGAATGTGTACAATAGAAAATTAAACGTATTTTAATCTTCTTTTATTGAAATTTATTAATAAAATTTTAACTATCTCAGAAATAGTTTTTTTAAGTACAGTGATATATAATTCATATCTATCTATCTATTTTTCTATCTATCTATCTATCTATCTATCTATCTATCTATCTATCTATCTATCTATCTCTGTATGGCTTAGTGGATGGAGTGCCAGGCCTGAAGTCTGGAGAACCTAGGTTCAAATCTGATCTCAAGCACTTTCTAGCTATATGACCCCAGGCAAGTCTCAAACCCGATTGCCTAGCTCAGTGATGGGCAAACTTTTTAAAGAAGGGGCCAAAGGACAGGAAATGCTTATCTGTCAGTCTGTTTCTAAGGCAACACTTTCAAGGCTTCATTGTATTGTGTCCTACTCATTGTATTCGTCAGATTAGGAATAATGTCCCACCGCCTGATAGAACATTTCAGGGGGCCACATCTGGCCGGAAGGCCATAGTTTGCCCATCACTAGCCTAGCTCATAGCACTTTTCTGCCTTGGAACTGATATGTGTATCAATTCCAATATATATATATATATGCATATATATATATATATGACACACACATATATGCATATATATGTATATATTATATGCTGCTGTGTGTGTGCTCAAAAACCATTTTTACTAAAAGGATATAATCAGAAGAGTTTGGAGATTGAGGCTCTTAGATGTGGTTGGACAGCATTTGGGACTCTGAGGGAGGAGGATTCTCTTTAAATGGATATTCTGCTTATGACATTTAATCTCCTTTATTTCTTTTATAGAAAAAATGAGTTATGCAGTATTTGAAACTCTTCTTTCAGATACTTAGTGTCCAAGGGAATGGGTGCAGCCATGAGGGAGAATAAAGATTTTTAATCCTAGAAACCTGGTCTCCATTACTTTGTGGTGTTATAAAGCCCCACTATTATCTTGTGCTCTCCCCACCCATCAGAAGGGCTTTTTCCTTTCAGTTTAAGAAATAAAGTGTATTTCTTTGGTGAAACCTTTATATGGAAACACGTTTGAGCACTTCCCCTCAGTTAAGTTAGTTGAAGTGGGTTTGAACAAGCAGAGAGAAATAACACCACTGCTCAGTAATAACAGGAAACCAAAACTCAACCCCCGTTCCCACCAACTTTTCTCTAGCCCTTGTCATCAAGAGCTTGAAGGGACCTCAAGAAATCATCTAATCCATTGCCCTGTGGTTACCATTTTCCTTGGCTTCCTTAATCCAAGTCTGTGGGTTATTCTGCAAATGAAGAGACTGGACTCACCTTCCTCTTGGCTATTCTCTTCAGAGACAAGAGAAGGCAACCAGGGAAGCTTTTGCCGCTGTATCTAGTCCTCTGTGCCCTCTGGATCCTGGGAAATCCATGAAGAAGAGAGGATTTAAGGGGAGGGGAGAGGGACAAAAGACTGCTGTAGGTATTTCCTAGTGTAAACGCATGGGGTTTAGTTTGTGCAAAGGAGCCATTCTGGAAAGCTGCTGTTGACTATATTTGGAAGCTGATAATATAATTTAGTTCTCCTCTGGGTATTGCGGGCATACTATGATTTCCTTGGTTGAAATGCCTTCCTTCCCACCCCAGAATGGAGAAAGGACTGAAATAATTTCATATTGGACACTTTCCCTTCTGGTAGATAATTTAAATACTACCATATGTCTCCTTGTTTTGTCCTCGTACGGGGCTCGTTGGAAACTATATGCTTTGTAAAAAATGCAAACCCCACCGACTGAGATTAAAAAAAAAAAAATCATTATGTAGCAAAAGCCTCCCGTTCCATGCCGCTCGAAATCACTAGGCTATTGCAATTACCCAGGAAGGTGTTGGAGGCTATGCTCCACTGAAGGGGAGGGAGAACAACCATCAGAAACTGTTTAATCCACAGGAACTCAAATCAGCTTGATGGAGGCTGCACAGGATGGAAAGAAATAATCATTGAAACTGGACCTGGGAGGACCACCCTCCCCCACTTTCAAGCTGTTTGATAGGAGACGAAGCTTTGCCACTGTGCTGGGACCCAGGAGCTCCTACTGCCCGTCCTTTCCAGTCAGAACCTTTGCTGGACTACAAACAAGAATTTCGGTGGAGGAGGATTCCATCTGAATTTTCTCCTGATCGCGGGAGCTTGAGCTACTGATAATCTTCTTGGTGGATGCGTGTCTCTTTTGAACGTTATCGTGCCCCTTTCGCATTGAGCTGTTGGCTGCTGCCGAGCCGAAAGGTAGCCAAATCGGCCTGAGAAGAATAGCCTGATTATTGTATTTTCCCCAGCTCTTTGTCTTCCTTCTGCTCTGAGGAGTTACGTAGTTCACTCTAGTCACACCTAAGAACAGGAGGGAATGAAGTTTTCTCAGAGTCGAAGCCATAGAATTGATTTTGTAATTTGCAGCGATTCTAGAATCATTCTTTCCGAAAGCACATTGCCTCTTTTTTGAAGGAATTTATCATCTTTTTATGAAGTACACACACACACACACACACACACACACACACACACACACACACACACACCCCTTTTTAGAAAGAGATTTTAAAAATCAAAACTTCCCTCACGTCCCGCAGTGGAAAACAGCAGACTGCCCTTTGCCCCGGCTCTCTACATCCTCTGGCTCTTTTTTTCCTAGCTTTTAGGTATCGACAGTTTCTTTTCTTTTTTTCCCTGGCCCCTTGTGCCCATTCTTTGACACTATAGCTGAGCCTACACACCCGAATTCGGTCCAAAGGAACCCAACCGGCGTTCGGGAAGAATCGCCTCTATGCTGGGCACTGGGATAAGCCCTGAGGAATAAAGACAAAGCTACCAGGCAGGCCTTGCCCTCGAGGACATTCTACTAGGTCAGAGAAATTTAGAGCCGGAACCGACTTTAGAGACCGTCTTGCCCTAGAGCTATAAGAAGAGGGAAGTGGCTGGGGCTTTGCCCAAAAGGGTTGACAGCTCTTGCAGCTCTCCAGCAGGGTAGAAACATCACAACTTGACACCTGGTTAGCAAGAATAATGAACTAAAATATGAAGCTACTGAATAGCAGGCCGGAGAAGGGGTGTGTGTGTGTGTGTGTGTGTGTGTGTGTGTGTGTGTGGTGTGGGGGCTTTTTTCCTACACCCCGTCCCAGCGACTGAATAACTGAGTATATATTGTAAATCACCTTTCCCAGGTATAGTTCATAGTACTTGGACACAACAATTTCTAGATGTCCTTGTCTAATCCAACTCTCGAATTTTACAGATGAGGAAAATGAGTTTCAGAGAGGTATGGCAACTTCTCCAAGGTCCCATATAACTAGCTATGGAACGGAAACAGAAACCTAAGTTTTCTGCCACTCAATCCAGTGTTCTTTCCTCTGATTTTAAAAATTTCTCACCGTTTTGTTATTTTTCAGTTATTCCAGGCAGGAGTGACTCTTTGTGACCCCATTTGGGGTTTTCCTGGCAAAGATACTGAATTGACTTGCCCTTTCCTTCTCCAGCATCATTTTATTTTTTTAGGAAACATTTATTTAATTAATTAATTTCTATTATTTCTCCATGGTTATCCAGCATCATTTTACAAAGGGGGAAACTGAGGACAAAGGGGTTAAGTGACTGGTCCAGGGTCCCACAGCGAGTAAGTATCTGAAGTCGGATCTGAACTTAGATCTTCCCAGTTTCATGCAGAGAGCGCTATCTACTCCTTTCTCATTTTTCTCCTTATGACTGGCCTCACGACATTAAAAAGGACCATTATCTCTCTGATGAAGAGGGCTTAAATTTGTGGAAGGCACAAACAGGGTTGGGTACATGGTGTATACTAACCAGTGCAGTTGACCCAGAGAGTTTATATAGGGAAGGGATGGTGGGGAAAGGAGGTTGTGGAGAGAAAGGGTGAAAAAAAAAGAACTGAGGTCTGCAGCTTTCTATTCCCCTTTATTAGCCATCTGCCTCCAAGCTAGGACTTTAGAACCTAGTGTTTCCAGCTAGGACAAAACCATGCTTTGTTCCCTCAAGCCTCTGTTTCTCTGTTTTGTTTTTTAAAATATAAACACTTAAATTGTTTTTGAAATGGTATACGGTATGAAGCTGCTTCTGTTTTGGACTTATACAAGCATGTATCATTAAGGCAAGAGATTAGAAAATTATCTTTTGGCTAGAACTAGGTTGACTTGATTGCTCTGTGTGTGTGTAAATGTGTGTTCAAGCTTAATCTGTCATTCAGATACCTAGACAGGCTGTCACACATTTTTTGCTGCTACCGCTACAGCTTGCTAAGCCCTATAGCATGTCTACTGCATGAATTTGGAGAGGAAGTAAAAGCAGACCAGAAGCATGGACTCCACTCCCCCAGGTAATACCACAGTCTCATTCCCTCCCCCTGTCTTGCCAACAACCAGATCTCTCTCCTCCTGACCATTCTTCTACACCAAAGAGTAAAGAAAAGTCTTTTACATGAGGTGTGGTTTAGTTCAATATGTACCAATGGTTCTGCAAATATGCCGAGGGCAGGGGAGAGGGGAGGTTGGATAGGCACATTATGTGCCATATGCCACTCTTCTAGCTGGCACGAAGTGGGTGGCTATAAAAACAAGGGAGGGAAAAATGAATGTGCATACTGCTTTTGAAGTGTGATCTTAATGGAAAAGTTTTTTTTGGGGGGGAAGGAAATAACCATTTTTATATATTTTATTATTGAGAGAGACAGTGGCAGTTTAAAACATTTCTCTTCTTGGCATTATATAGTATAATGCAGATATGTCTCACTTTATGAAGTGACTGCAAAACTATATTTAAAAAAATAAATCAAGTCACATATGCACAAGGGGAGTCATACAGTCATAGATCTTAGAGGTATGAGTTTATGGATTTTACAGATAAGACAAACTAAACCCCAGATTGGTTAAGGGATTTGGCCAAGATCATATAGTTAATATGTAATGGACTAAGGACTAAAACCTAAGCGTCCTTCCTGGTATAAGGATTACTTTGTTGTCACAAGCCTGGGGTCTTCTGAGGTGCCTGGCATCTTAACTCTCATCTTACTTTACAGGAGCTGGAATTGCTTTTTAGTGCTCACAAGTCCATGCAGTTGGTACTAGTCCAGCCCCGTCCTTTTCAGGGAGAGAGTCTCAAATAAAGGACAACTTTATTTATTGGTTTGTTTGTTTGTTTATTTAAAACTATGATCAAGCAGTGTTCTGTGTTGGAACTTGCTAGACCAAGGAACCAGTCCAAACTTGGTGTGGAGTGGAGGTGGACTCAACTTCATCATATTAGCTCCCAACCCTCTACCCTTCTCCTCAAGGAAGCAAACTGCCATATGCCCAAGATTCCACCTATCCCTTGTCCTTCACTTCCATTGAGCTCTACCTAGCCTACTGGAGAGCATGAATTTTACCTGTAAGGAGAGTAGAGATTTGAATGGGACTAGGAATGTGGAACAAAGGCCACCAATTCAAACCAAGCCCTTCCAATTTTACTAAGTGAAACTAGAGTCAAATTGGTCTTAGTTTTACCTGCCTTGAACTTGATGAGAAATTAAAATGGGGCAGCTGGGTAGCTCAGTGGAGTGAGAGTCAGGCCTAGAGACAGGAGGTCCTAGGTTCAAACCCGGCCTCAGCCACTTCCCAGCTGTGTGACCCTGGGCAGGTCACTTGACCCCCATTGCCCACCCTTACCAATCTTCCACCTATGAGACAATACACCAAAGTACAAAGGTTTAAAAAAAAAAGAAATTAAAACAAATCATATACTAACCCAATTGGGCCTTGGGAGAGTTGGTATTGAAGGGGAAACAAAGAATTTAAAAGACAGATTTGACCTAAGCAGTGCTGACTGGATATGGCTGTGGGTCTGAATGACAAAAGAGCTGAAACAGTGTCAGCACTCTCTTGACCAGCATGGCAAATTGTTGGAGGGCAGAACACTGATAAAAGCAATATGTCGTATTATACCAGCAGACCAGCAGCTCTTGAGGAGAAGAAAGCAGCTGCTTTAGAGGAATAAAAATATTCCAGTTGGGATGCATTCCTAATAGCATGAGCTGCCCTGCCTTCTGGTGAACAAAGGAATCTGTGAGTTTACCCCTACATGAACAAGGTTTTATTTTCTTGGTGTTTACCTCACTCTTCTATTTCATTAAATGCTTTTGTTTTCATGTATCCTCTGGTTTGGGCTAAAAAAAAAAAAAGAAATGTTAGATGGGGGCTTATGAGCTGTGGTTTTGAACTCAAAGTATGACCAGAATTTGAGTGTAATTTTCAAGAGCTGATTTTTAAAGCATTTCTTTTCTTTTCCTTTCACTTTTCTCCTCCCCTCAGTTGAGCAACAGTGAGAGGGGAAAAAAATTAAAACTCTCATAACCAATATGTATAGTCGAGCAAAGCAAATTCTCTCATTGGCCATGTCCGAAAATGTTTGTTTCATTCTATATTTTAAAACCATCACCCTTATGTTAGGAAATAGGTAGCTTGCTTCAGTTTTGGTCCTCTTATATCATGGCTTGCCATTACCTTGATCAAAGTTCTCACATCTTTCAAAGTTATTTTTCTTCATAATGTTGTCATTATTGTATAAATTGTTTTTCTAGTTCTGCTCACTCCACTCCACATAAATTCATACAGGTCTACCCAGTTTTCTTTGAAATTGCTCATTCCATCATTTCATATGGTATATACCATAAGCTGGGTAGTCATGCACCAATTGGCAACTACTTCTTATTTTAATTTTTTTTACTACCATGGAAAGAGCTGCTAAAAATATTTTGTATATATGGGTTCTGTTATTCTTTGCTTTCTTTGGTGTATATGCTTAGTGATGGTATCTCATTTGACTAAAAGGAATTCTTGGAGGAATAGTTTCAAATTACTTTCTAGAATGACTGTACCAATTTGCAGCTTTCCTTACCAAGACTGTATTCATGTAACCTTTTTCTGCCAGAGGAGCTTATGTTAGAGACCTATATAACCATGAAAAATTCATGAAATAAGTACTAGGCCAAGGCTGGTTCCATGTTCACCAATCATTAAATCATTTACAATAAATGCATTTAATGAGCATTTGTTAATACCTACTACATGAGGGAAGCTAGGTGGCTCAGTGGATTGAGAGTCATGCCTAGAGATTGGAGGTCTTGGGTTCAAATCTAGCCTCAGATACTTCCCAGCTATGTGACCCTGGTCAAGTTACTTAATCCCAGTTGCCTAGCTCTTACCCCTCTTATGCCTTGGAGCCATTCTGAGATGGAAGGTAAGGGTTTAAAATAAAAAAAAATACCAACCATGTGTCAGGATCTGTATTTAGACTGGAGAAATAAATGCAAAAGTGAAAAGCAATATCTGCCTTTGAAGAGCTTATATCATTAAAGGGGAACACAAGAAGTTCCCAGATTAAAAAATACAGGATATGTACAAAATCAATACATGATAATTTGGAGGAGGCACTAATAACTTGGAGAACTAGGAGAGGCCTTGAAGAAGGGCTACTTGAGTTGAACTTTGATGGTAAATAGGGGTTCCAAGAGGCAGAGGTAAGGAAGGAGTGCATTCTAAGTAGGGGGCTTGGGCTCTACAAAAGCAGAGAGGCAGGGAGAATGTTGGGTATAGGGAAGAGCAAATAGTTCAATTTGTGTGGAAGATAGCATTAATGAGGACAAATATGTAAGCAGCCTGAGAAGACTAGAGTGAGGATCCTTAAATGCCAAACAGATGAATTCTGTCTTTTATCTCAAAATAATGGAGATTTATGGGGCATCTTGAACAGAGGAATGACTTTAGTAATATCATCTTGGTAGCTGCACAAAGGATAGATTGGAGAGGGAAAGAGACCAGTGACAACAAGACCAATTAGAAGACTACTGCAATAGTCCAGGTGAGAAGCCATGAAGTCATGGATGGATGGTGAGGGCAGGCATTTGGTATGAGTAGAAAGAAAGAGATGGATGAGAGGAATGTTGAGGTGGTAAAAACTTAGGATCAGAGATTTAAAGCTAGAAGGACACTTAAATGTTATTTAATCTAACCTCCCTCTTTTACATAAGAGGAAACTGAAACTCAATGAAGTTAAATGACCTTCTTAGCATCGTCTAGGTGGAAAGTATCAGAGGCAGGATTTGAACCTAGAATTTCTCTCTAGAACTAATATTCTTTCCATTTTGCTACCCTTTCTTTTTCTGCCATGGATTAAACCATCCTGTGACCCATTAGGCCCTCTCTTCCTGAAAGAGAACTAGGAGGGGCTCAAAAAATGCTTGAATCAGGTAAGTTGTATGAGATAGAAATTGCAAGTCGCCTCCATCATAGTTTGCTTTGCAGATGCAGAATAGAAAGAGCCCTAAGACGCATAACAGTACTCACCTACTGTGTGGTCCAGCCAGACTGGTCTTCTTATTTATCTCTGCCTCTGCACCAAAAATCATAATCACCAGAGACTGCTCCTGGCACTCCCCTGCTCAGGCTCACTGATTCATACCCTTCTTCCTCTCTATGCTTTCTTGATCGCTACTTTCTCACTCTTGAATCCTCTGAGGATTTGGTTCACTCTTTCTCTTTCTAAGCTTGCTTGATCAAATCTCTCCACACACCTTCTGTCAAACCAAATACTCTCTCAATAAAAATTTGAATTCTTTGACTAGAACCCCTCCCTCCTTACCTCCAAGTTAATCTCTCTCCTGTCCTCTTCATGCTCCAACACTACCCCTGAAGTCCCTTCCTGATGTCTTTAATAGCCCAGGAGATTTCAGACAACACACACAACGTTGGCTACACAGCTATTTACTCTTCCACCCTATAGTTTTCAATCAATCTACAAATGTTTATTAAGAGCCTTCTATGTGTCATTGCTCCGTAAGTGCTGGGAATATTTAAAAAAGGAAATAGTCCTTTCCCTAAAAGAGAACATTCTAAAGAAGGAAAGAACAAATACATAGCTAAGTATAATCAGAAAAAATACAAAGTAATTTGGGAGGGAGGGTCCTAGCAGTTGAGGGGTGTCAGGAAAGATTTCATGTAAAAGGTGGTGCTTGAGATGTGCCTGGAAGGAAGAAAGGAAGTGATTCTGTAAGGCAGAGGTGAAAAGGGTATTTCAGACATGGGGGAGGATTAGTGGCTGGTGCAGAGGCAAAGATATGTGAGACTGGACCACACAATGGAGAATGTTTGGCTGGACCACACAATGGAGAAATAATGCTATGTAATACACTTATGATAGTGTGTCCATCCATGCATAATGTCTTTTGAAGGGGCAGCTAGGTAGCCTGGTGGATGGAGAGCCAAGATGGAGAGACAGAAAGTCCTGAGTTCAACAATTCCTAGTTGTGTGACCCTGGGCAAGTCACTTAACCCCCACTGCCTATCCCTTATCTCTCTTCTGCCTTGGAACCAATGAACAGTATTGATTCAAACATGGAAGGTAAAGGTTAAAAATAAATATCTTTTCACTAAATGATAACTCTAGTCCAACTATCAATAATATTGAATTAGGTCTTAATCAATGATACATGTAAAACCCAGTGGAACAGTGCATCTACTAAGGGGGGTTAGGAGGGCTTGGGGGAGAGGGAAAGAACATGAAACATGTGACTATGGGAAAATATTCAAAATAAAAACAAAAATATAATAATAATAAAAAAGAAAATACTAAGTCTCCTTTCCCAATCCTTCTACTTTTTACTCAGGGATAGATAATCAAATCAACATTATGATTATACCTGTGAAGGGTCTTAACAGTGTTCTTCCTTAAAATTTTGAGTTGTCCTGTATCCTAAGCTGTAGACTACCTAGATGGAGGTTCCCTATTCGGACTACAATTTATGTATTTATTTTTGCATATTCTAATAAATTTTTACAGTATATGAAAAAAATGTCTTTTGAGACCTGAAATATATGTTCTCACAACCAGTGACATCTTGGTCTACTCGTAATCAGTCAACAAGGATTTAGTAAGAGGCATCTAGGTGGCACAATGTAGATAGCCTTGGACCTGGAGTTAGGAAGATCCAATTTCAAGACAGTATCAGAGTGACTCTGAACAAGTTGCTTAACCTTTGCCTTCCTCAGTTTCCTCAACTGTAAAATGGAGGAGCAGGTAATAATAGTTTCTACCTTCTAGTGTCATGAAGATTAAATGACATTTTTCTTTCTAAAGTCTTGCCATCACAAGTCACTTAACCCCCATTGCCTGGTCCTTACCACTCTTCTGCTTAGAACCAATACATAGTATTGCCATCTGTCTTAGAATCGATACCGATACTAAGTATTGGTTCCAAGGCAAAAGACTGGTAAGAGCTAGGCAATGGAGGTTAAGTGACTTGCCCAGGGTCTCACAGCTAGAAAATGTCTGAGGCCAGATTTGAGAAACAAAATAATTTTTGTAAAGAACTTTGCAAACCTTAAAATGCTATACAAAAGCTAGCTATCACTGAGTATCTTTTATGTACCAAGATTTTTTTTTTTTTTTATTTATCGGCAGCTAGGTGGCAGAATAAATAGAGTGCTGGACTTAGAGCCAGGAAAGCCTGAATTCAAATCCAGCCTCAGACATTTACTAGCATTGTGGCCCCAGGGCAAGTCACTTAACCTTGTTGGCCTCCATTTCTTCACGTCTCAAATGAGCTAGAGAAGGAAATGACAAACTACTCCAGTATCTTTGCCAACAAAATGCCATATAGAGTCATGAAGAATTGGACTTGACTGAAAAGCAACTGAACAGTAAGTCAGAAATGGTTAGGGCTCAACCCAGTATTCCATACGTATGGATATCCCTGGTGTGATTCTATAAAAAAAAAAAAAATACTTGAGAGAGTACAATTGTCTCCTCTGGGTATATAACCTTACTAGAAAAGAAAGGAGGAGGGAGAGAATAGAACAAAGAGAGAGGGATGTACAGTAACCAGTAATGCAAATGAAAAGATTACTAAAAGGAAATTGTACTCTGAGTGGTGGAAAAAACACTAGAAGTCTCAGCAAAGAGATAATGAGACTGTTCTTCCCTCCTTCGTGACACATTGGCAGGAAACTGTTGGGACACAGCATTATATATGTGATCAGACCTGGATGATTTTGCCTCATTGTTGTTCTTTTCCATCTGGGTGAGAGGCAAGAGTGGGAAAATAATCCTGATATGGAGACAAAAGGCACAGAAAATTGTAGAGAGAAAAAGGAGAGAAAAGAAAAGACAGGGGGAGCCTTAGAGTCATAGTTGTATACAAAAATATCCTCAATCTAGGTTGTGGCCAATTCTCATTGGCAGCAGCCCTCCTTTAGCAACATGGACAACTGAGACCAGTTTCCTAATTCCTTCCTGCCACCTATAGATAGACCCAGACCACAGACTTCCCTCCTCCAGTTTCCTTAGTACCTTTAACCTCATCTTCACTCCTGTATCCTGGTTCTCTGAGGAATACAAGGACAAGCGACTTTCCCCTTCTGCTTGCGTTTAAACCTCTCATCTGGAAGGTGGCTTTATGACCCTGTCCTCATTGCTGGGGGAGGCATTCTCTGATGTCATTTACTGTATCTTATTTATTATGAAACCTGGATTCTAGAAAGCACACGTTATCCAGAGAAGGGGACTGAGCCACGAATTAGGGAGCCGAGGCTCAGACAGAGGAGCTGGAAGAAGAACCAAGAAAAGCCGGCTGTTGTTTACTGGCACCTGGGGGTATCTGTTCCTTGTAACTCTACCAATGAACTTGGGCTCAGGGAGTCCAGAAACAAACTGGAAGGGACTACCGGAGGCTAAGGTTTCAAATCGGAAGATAGGTTCAGGCTCAAAAGAGATCTTGGAAGTCGTACTCACTCAGAGGCCCCAGGCTCATGGGAGGGTAAGATCCTGGCCTGATTGACATGGTCCTTGAGAAGGACATATGAATATCACTCTTGACCAGGAGATATTAACCCATATCATGGACCCCTTTGGCATTCTGGTGAAGCCTATGGATCCTTTCTCAGAATCAAGTTTTAAAATAATTAAAGGAAATTCTAAATTTCAGTTCGTAGTTAATAAAAACAAATATATATATATATGTATATATATATATAATTTTTTCCCATCTGAGTTCACGGGCCCCTTAAAAATCTATTTTAACTCTAGATTTAAAACCCCTGGTCTGAGACCATAGGGTAGAGAATCTAAAAGGGTGCCAGACAAAAAAGCAGGATGAGAAATTCCTTTAAATCAGGGCATGAGAAAAGACAGGGCAAAAGTGGGAAAGAAGGTATAAAGCCAAAGCCAGAGCACTAGAATTTCCAGCAATGCAGACATTATGGATGGGATGTTACTTTATGACAGTCCCTTAATAGTTTAGGAGAATGTCCAGAGGTACTCTTAGGTCACTCAATAATTCACAAAAGAAGGTTTATTTAGCCACAATATAGAAAAGATATTCAACAAAGATGGAGCTCTAGGCTTGGGTGGATGCAGGTTCCCCTTTACCTCCTTAGGCTATGGTGACTCACCTTCTCAAGGCTTCTACTGGGTCTGAAGGGCCCAAATGGAACTGAGAGTGCCCTTAGATGGCCAAGAAGACACATCTACAAGGCCTAATCAAGAAGCTTGCAACAGTTAGAGCATTTGGACTTTAGCCTCCTGGAGTAATCCAGTCTTGGGAGTAGCTGCTTTGCCTAAGAAGGAGAGAATTAACCTAACCAATATGGGAGGGGGAAAAGTAAAAGGGGAAGCAAGGTCGGTACCGATCCTATCACAGAAGGTAAAATAGGTCTGCTAAGTTGGGGCGCACAGCTTGACAACTATGGGGAGAATTCTGGGGGCGATCCAAGAAGAAAGGGTTTTTCTGTTAAAGAGCCTGATTCTTCTACAGGTCAAGACTAGCAAAGATTATCTGCTAAGTCCAGGGGCTGCCATTCCTAAAGCTAATGGAAAGCAGCCTCTTCAAGGACAACTTTGCCAAGCGGATTGCCCCATTTTGAGTCCAGTTGACTCTGGGGCATGATCTGGAAATAAGGAGTCAGTCATAGAAAAGGAGAAGGTAGCTTTTCCCCTTGCTAATTATCTTAATTCTTTCCCTTCTCCAATATGTTTCCTTCAAGTGCTTCCTGGCAAAAGCCTTACACAACCTAAGAGGCTAATGGTGTGTTTTCAAGGATCAAGAGTAGAGGAAGGTCAGGTGTCCTCCCGTGTGTAGGTGGTGTTGGGGAATCTAGAGATGAGGGCTCATCATGGAACCTCCTCTCCAGTCTCAAGGCTGAGCCCTGTGCTCTCTCTGATGTGTGCTGCTTAGACAGAGGATGATGGGACTCCGGATCATTTAGGAGAGTTCTGAGCCTGCTTAAGATGAAAAGAATTTAGAAAGAGAATTCCAGAGGAACCAGCAAGGGAAAGGCAGAAACTTTTGGAATAGTAGATAGGAGATTGCCCAGGAGTCAGAGACACACTGGGAAGCCATGCCCTCCCCTCATCTCTTGATTTCCAGCCCCTGCACCCCCAGCAAAAAGGACAAGAGCCAGGATGATGACTGCTACCACTCTGCTAGCACTCCTGCTGCTGTTCCTAGAATAGCTATCATTTAGGTAATCCTTGAAGGTTTGCAAAGCACTTTCTGTTATCTCATTTGATAAGGATAGACTTTCCTGGTGAGATTGTTCTCTCCTAGTAGAGCAGAGATTTTATCTCCTCCTTAGAGGAGCTCATGGACAATCTTTTGCATTCTTTCATCTACTCTAATCTATAACCTCCCTCAGTTTGGCACATAGCAATCATCTGGTAAAAGGGAGCCAAGTTAGTGAGAGTAATTTACCAGTTATCCTTCTCCTGTAGAGTGACTAGGGAAAGTGTTCTTTACTCTAATCCCCTAAGGAGAGCTTCATACTCCTAGGCTGCCCTATTTGTTATGTGGTAAAGAAATATAGTTCTATCCCAATGGCTTTCTTGAAGATCTGAAGACATGCTCCCCTCCTGCCCCTTACGAAGGCAGAAATCAGTCTCCCTGGGAGACAAGATGGGTCAGACCCCAGTTAAACCTGTATCTATCCATATCGCATGCAGGCTAATTATTTTACGTTAGGTGCATTTCTAGTAATAAATATTTTTATTGTAATAGCTAGCATTTATTTTCAGGTTTCCAAAGTGCTTTAGAAATATTATTTCATTTGATCTTCACAGCAAACTTAAGAAGTAGACATTGTTTCCCCATTATACAGATGAGAAAATTCAATTTTGGATTAAGTAATGTGCCTGTGGTCTTCTAGCTATTAATTGTTTGACAAAGGATCAAACCTAGGTCTTCCTTACTCCAACTCAAGTGCTCTAAACCACTACACCTCTCTATCCATAGAATAATAGCTGGAAATTAGTAAGAGGCACTAGAGAACCAAATCTTGGTATTGGTTAGTGGAATGGTCAAAGAGGATGGTGTGATCAGTGTCATTCAGAGAGAGAAACATAACCGTACAAAGGAGCAGTTGAAGAAGGAATTCCAGATACTTTAGAGATGATGCTTCTCAGGGTATGAGGTTTTAGGTGATTATTTTAGCTAAAGACTCATCGTGATTTCCTTCTTTGAAATGGCTTTCCCCAGAGAGCTGGGAAAAGAGGTGGCTGTTGGAGTGGGGAGGTCGGGTGGCAGTGATCATCAGATTGCCAGTCCTGAACAAGTCTCCAATACTGGCTGATAAGACCTCAGAACAACTACTTAGAGTTACAACAGGGACCAAAGGCTCAGCTAAGCTATTTTGTGAGACTGTTTGTCTGTCTTTATCCTTTGTTCTGTCCCTTTATTCCCCAAGACCTTTCGAGCTGGACCAATCTAGGAATTTTGAAAGCCATTGATGAAGTAGTTAAGGGACTATGAAAGTTACTTCTCCAAAATATTTTGACTAAACTTAGTATAGGTTTATGACTCATTCATTTTCTTGTGGGCAATTTGTATTGCATTGGATTGAATTGTGTGGCACATTCTAACAATCAAACGTGATCATAACAAGTCTGATTGTACACTCACATCTGGCTCAAAGCATTTGCTATCAAATATTGCAATAATTCTGTTTCTTAATGAAGGGCAAAAAATGGAGGAAAAAGTTTCTCCTGTTTACGTTGATTGAGCAACAACACCAAAGAAGTTACTTTTTAATAACTGAGCTGTAAGATGGGATTTTGATGTTATAATATACAATGAAATATTAAATAATTATCTATTCTTTTAGTTATGTATTTGTCCCTGAAAATATATAGATCAAAATGAAATTACAAGTTGATTGGTAAGATAGCATATGAATGTGAACTGTGATGTGATGATTTTAACTCTGATTTTTATTTGCTTTCCAGTTTTCTTCTGTAGCATCTCTTTCAGAAAACTATTTATGCAAAATATTGCCAAAGCCCCTTTCGATTCACCTTCAATTCAGTCATCAATGCTCACAGACCTAGAGCTACTTCAGAGTCCATCTCGTCTAACACCCTCTTTTTTACAGCTGAGGAGACCGATACATTACAAAAAAAGGAAACTGAGGAAGTCAGAAGGAAAGCAATATGCCTACGGGCCTCTACCAAAAAGTATGTAATTTTCTCTTCACATATAAGCATTTTGCACTAGTGTTTGGCAGCAAGACACTAAATGGGACACACGTCAGGACTGGAGAGGAGTATCTCCACAATTATCTAGGTAGCTGGTTGTCAGAAGAGCAAATCTCTACAAAGAAGTGATTTTTAAATTACTCACTTTGTTCGCAACCCCAATTCAATACTTTACCTTCTAGTTCTCCACTTCCCTGCCTCTGCCTTGGGTTAGGTTAGGTCAGGGTTCTTGGCATTCACTTGGCAAAAGCAGCGTTGTCTGGCAGGATCCTTGCTTGTCTCAGGCAACTGGAGACTTTTCTTGTAGTGCTGTTGGTCACTATCGCAGCAAGCAAGGTAGCTGGCATTGGAGAGAGCCTGGAGTTAGGAAGACCTGAGGCTAAATCCAGCCTCAGACACTTCCTGAGCTGTGTGTGACTCTGGGCAAGTCACTTAAACTCTGCCTCTGTTTCCTCATCTGAGAAATGGTGTTAATAATAGCATCTGCTTCACAAGGTTGTTATAAAGGGTCTTTGACTCTCCCCTTGCCTATTTTTTAATTAATCCACCAAAGCTTGTACACCCTTACTTGGCACTAGGTAGGGGAGTTCGCAAGCCACTTAGAGAGCTAGAGAGCTCCACCCTTTCAACGCAATCAGAAACTTGTGAATCCTTTGTGATGAGTTTACACATAACCTCATAGGATGAGAGGTGGAACCTATGTAAAAAAGGACTATAAAAGATGATGAACTTCCTGTCCCTTCCTCCACTTTACGGGGACCAATTGCAGTCTTTTATTTTGCTTAGCACTGCCCTGGTGGGCAGTGTTTGTAGGTTCCACCTCTCACCCTCTGAGCGTGTAAACTCTTACCAAAGGATTCACAAGTTTCTGACTGATTGAGTTGAAAGGTGGAGCTCTCTAGCTCTCTAAGAGGCTTACGAACTCCCCCACCTAGTGCCAAGTAGGGGTGTACAAGCTTTGGTTGATTAATTTAAAAATAGCTGTTGAAGCACAAGCCTGTTAGAAATAAGCCCTCAAATATGCTGTTATAAAATCATGGTATTTCAGAGGTGGAAGGACCCTGAGAAACCATCTTGTTCAACTTGAACCTCTCTGAGAATCCTTTCCACATCATCCAGTCTCTTTTCGAAGATATCTGGTGAAGGGGAATTTACTTCTGAGGTAGCCCATTTCATTTTGGACAGTGGACTTATGTACAACTAAGTGGTTCAGTGGATAGAGAGGTAGGTCTTGGAGTCGGGAAGACCTGAGTTCAAATCTGCCCCTCAGATACTAATTAGCTATGTGACCCTGGACAATAACAGCTCTGTTTGCCTCAGTTTCCTTAAATGGAAAATTAGAATAATAATAGTGTTTATTTCCCAGAGTTGCTGGTGTGATCAAATGAACTGTTATTTCTAAAAAGTGCCTAGCTTAGTGCTTGGGAAATTATTGTTCAATTATTTTCCAGTCATGTCTGACCCTGTGTGACTTTTGGCTTGCCATTTCCTTCTCCAGCTCATTTTACAGATGAGGTCACTGAGGCAAATATGGAGAAGTGACTTGGGTCACATGGCTACTAAGTGTCTGAGGTCATATTTGAACTCAAGAAATTAAGTCTTTCTGATTCCAGGTCTGGTGCCGTATCCACTGACCCTTTGTAAAAGTGAAATAACTCTGGCTATGTTTTATCACCTGGTTAGTTGATGTTGGAGAGAACACACTGGAAGGGGCTTGTGAACACTAGTATTAAATAATCCCAACCTTCCAGGGGATAAGTAGTCATTACCTTCTGGGCACTCAGCCTTCTGGGGAGTGGTCAGAGAGGGAGTCTAGAGGGAGTGCTAGGCCATGTTTCCTCTTTGCAAAAAAATGCTAACCCTTGGTTTTAGAGAAAAAATGTATTTTCTGGACCTATAATTTATAATTTGCTACATAATTAAGTATTTTGCCGGATCCTATTCTTGAAAGACTACTTTTAAATTTTATACCTTTAGATACATCATGCATGAGCTGTCTTTCCTTTCATTCTCTAAGCATATTTTTCCCCATATTGGACATTAAATTTCCTGTGCATCTTCTCTGAACTTTTTAGACTACATTCACATTTCCATCTCATTTGTATCCTTTCTATTCTTGTCTTCAAATTTTCATGTGGGCGGGCATCTCATTGCTCCTGGCGTGACTTTCAAAAGTCATCAAAAGATGAAGTTATCTTTGTGGTAAACCAAGAAACTATTGGAGATTTGGAAGATAGCAGCTATCTAGAAAACAGAAGTCTTCCATTACAACCAAGACATAACTCTGATAGCTCTGTCCCAAATTGGAGGTCAGCTTTCCAAACATCTCATCTGTTTCCTCTTTCTGTTCAGGAAGTCTGTAGCACACAGTGGAGGACACTATCCCTTCTGTTTCTGCCTTTATTGATCTTCATCCATATATCCTCCGTCCTACTTTCTCCCGAGTTTCTTCATATGAGTATTCTTTTTTTTATTTTAATTTTGAATATTTTCACATAGTTACATGTTTCATGTTCTTTCTCTCTCCCTCGAACCCCACTAACCCCACTTAGCTGACTCACAATTCCACTGGGTTTTACATGTATCATTGATTAAGACGTAATTCCATATTATTGATAGTTGGACTAGAGTTATCATTTAGTGTCTACATTCCCTATAATATCCCCATCAGCCCATGTGTTCAATCAGTTATTTTTCTTCTGTGTTTCTCCTCCCATAGTTCTTCCTCTGAATGTGGCTAGTTTTCTTCCTCATAAGTCCCTCAGCCTTGCTCTGGATCCTTACATTGCTGCTAGTAGAGAAGTCTGTTATGTTTGATTGTACCACAGTGTATCTGTCTCTGTGTACAATGTTCTCCTGGATCTGCTCCTTTTACTCTGCATCACTTCCTGGAGGTCATTCCAGTTCACATGGAATTCCTCCAGGTCTTTATTCCTTTGAGCACAATAGTATTCCATCACCAACAGATACCACAATTTGTTCAGCCATTCCCCAATCAAAGGACATTCTCCATATGAGTATTCTTAATCGGCAATCCTACATTGCTTCTCCCTTTGCCTATCCTGTTCCTTTTAGAATAGGAATCTATTTAAGATCCATAAACAAGGACCTCTGATAGTTCTTTTGACCTTTCAAAGTTGATATGGTCATCACCATATTCTTCTAAAATTTTATTCCAATATGTTTTCCATGATTGTACATGTAAAAATATATATTAGATTGTTTATTTTCTCAGGGAGAAGAGAGGGAATGAGAAAAGGATGGTGGAAATAAGGGAGAAAATTTAGAACTCAAATTTTTGACAAAAGAATGTTAAAATTGTTTTTACATATAATTGGGGGAAATAAAATATTATTATTAAAAAGATATCTTGAAAAAATAATATAAAATAATATTCTTACATGCCTCATTCCACAAAATCTCAGATGAGAGATACCATGAGGCCCAAACTGAGATCCATGAGGATCTCTAGTTTATCTTATTACCCATACTTGGAACATTTGGGCACAAATGTATTAGCTATACTTTTGGATTTCTTAGACATCTCTTATTTCACTTTTTGGACCCAGATATAAAATGAGCTGCAACCTGTTTACACCCACTGCCCTTAGGGATGTCAACTGTTTTGATCAATGAAGATTATAGCATTTTAGGATTTTCATCCACATTATGATATCATCCATAAAATTTTAGAACTAGAAGGGACCTTCTTCAGAGAGGATAAAAGAAGAGAGGGTTGATGCAGATATAAAGACTACATGATGAAGGACTGAAAACAATCAAATATAGTCACTCAGAGTTTGATAAACCTGAAAAGATAAATTACCAAGGAAAGACTTTTTTATTTGACAAGAATTACTGGAAAAATTGGAAAATAGTCTGCCAAAAACTAAGTTTAGTCCAATATCTTCCACTGCATATCCCAATAAACATGAAATGATATGTGACCTGACTACTAAAAATCATTCTTTAAAAATTTAGAAGACAATCAAATCAGGTCCCTTACTCAGCAAGTCAACAAGCACGAGGCACCTGAGGAGAAAAGGAAAGAAAAAGAAGAATCCCTGATTTCAAAGATTTACAGCCTAAAGAGAGACCACTTGCAAACACCTATGTATGAAGGAGCTGGATGCAGTATCAATTGGACAAAATCAACATGGAGACAATAATCAACAAAATGGTTAGTGATAATCAGTAGTATTTAAGGGGATCTGGAAAGGCTTATTGTAGAAGTGGGATTTCAGGTGGGACTTGAATTATGTTTAGAGGGTGAATTCTTAACTAAATAAAGGATAAAGATGATTAAAATGATAAAATAGATAAATCCAGTTACATAAAATGAAAAAGCTATTGCACAAACAATATAAATGCAAGTAGGGTAAGAAGGAAATATGTCGATTGGGAAAAATTAGGACATAGTAGATAGGATATATTGGGAAATATAGGTAATACAAGAACAAAGGATATTGGGAGTAAATGAGTGGCTCAGTGAATAGAGAGCCAGGCCTGGGCCCTGGAGGTCCTGGGTTCAACTCTGACCTCAGATACTACCTCACTGTGTGACTTTGGACAAGTTACTTGGCCCTCATTGTCTAGTGCTTGCTTCTCTTCTTTCTTAGAACCAATACATAGTATTGATCCTAAGATGGAAGGTAAAGTTTAAAAAAAAAGAATATTGATATTAGTTTATTTTTAAAAAGAAGGAAATGAAGAAGGAAGTTGAAAAAGCACATGTAGTATGACCTACACCCTTGAGGTCAGGCACCCTGTTTTATGATTTGTTGTGCCACTCATGAAAGAGTTTCTGAGTAAATATATCAATTTAACATATTTTTAAATTTTATTTTTATTGTCATGGAAAAAACACTTCTATATTGGTCACTGTTATAAGAGCAAAGTCCTATATAACCAAAACCCCAAAATAAAACCAAAAATACACTAATGTAATAATTAAAATTATGAGGCTGATAGTAGCTTAATAACTTTATTAAATCAAAGTAGTAATAGTAAAGAGAGGGAAAGATAGAGAAGAGTTAGAGAGATACTTAGCTTTCTAATCTCTTGGCCGACATGATGGGCCTCCAACAAGGGTTCCTTCTGCTCTCCATGATCCAGACAGAAGACCTCAAAGACCTTCTGGTCTGCACTTATGAGCTCTTTTCTCTACCCATTAGCTCTCAAACATCACATCTCAGGAACCAATCATAGTTTCTTAATTTGGCTGGGCTGCCCAGGGAGGCAGTACCTATGGAATCAGTTTCCCATCTTGTTGGTTGCTTGGTTCTTTAACTTTCTTTCTCTGAGGGTTTAGCTATACCTAAATTTACTCAGTGGTATTTGACCACCAGGTCTCTGAGAGATGGCCTACAAAAAGCAACATAATGGAGAGAGACATTTGCTTCTGACAATGTGAAAGACGACTCAGTTCTTTCTCTGGAGGTGGATAGCATTCCCTGTTGTAAGTCTTTCAGGGTTGTCCCAGATCATTGCATTGCTGAGAGTGTCCAAGTTTTCACAGATGATCATCATCCAATATTCCTATTACTGTGTACAATGTTCTCTCAGTTCTGCTTATTTTTCTCTGTATCAGTTCCTGCAGGTCTTTCTAGCTTTTTCTGAAACCATCTTGCTTATCATTTCTTATAGGAGAGTGAATATGTTGGTAACAGGAAATTTTAGGATTATTTTGGTCTTGCTCTCCCCTGCTACTAGTACACCATGATTTAATCACCACTTCAAATATGGATTGCTCCTGAAATCTGGAAATCTAATATTTTATTCTTTACAAGTCTCAGGGGCTCTTGCCATATGTGGCAAATATTGTACTGTTGAAGCAGAGAGAACCATTGTTGCGTTCTGGGTTGAAGTATTTAGTCATCTCTTATCTTATTACTTTGAAATACAGGGGTTTCTCTTTAGTGGTGACATGTGTCGGGAGCCACACTTTTGTTGTTGTTATTCAGTCGTTTTGATTCTTCATGACCCCATTTGGAGTTTTCTTGACAAAGATGCTGCAATGGTTTGCCTTTTCCTTCTCTAGCTCATTGATGAATGAGGAAAGTAAGACAAAAAGGGTAAGTGGCTTGTCCAGGGTCATACAGCTAATCAGTGTCTGAGACTGGATTTGAACTCCAGAAGATGAGTCTCCCCACCTCCAAGTGCATTGTTTTATCAACGGAACCACCTTGCCTAGCTGCCCCAAGGAGACACATTAGCAAGAAAAGATCAGCCATTCTGCTGTGGCCCCTGAGGCTAGATCTCTGCATCCCTGGGCTCTCACCCTGAAATAGTCCTATGAAAATACACTTTCTGAATTCATTACCAGCATCAGCCCTTGTTTTTAAGCATGGCTTAATTCCCACCCTCCCTTACATCATCCAGAGCATATCACATCTGGCTGGACTGCCTGTTATTGCTCAGACATTTATGAATAACATAGTTGGTTATAACTGGGATGATGTGAGGTCATTTTTCTAAAAATAGAAAAGCATCCTGAAACCAGAAGCTTCGTAGTAGTTTGTCTCTCATTAGCACTGAACTGTGGATAAGCGGGGCCTTTAGAAAAAAGAGAAAGGCCAGCTGGCTTCTCCTTGTTCTTTGTATCCATACCTCTGGCTGGTGGAAATTCACCACAAGATTTTGTGATAGGCTATGGTGAGACACATAATAGAGCCAGAGACCTTTCTGCCTTTACATTTGACATGTGTAGAAAATAGAATTATAAAGGCTAGCCATTCTTGAGTCATTTCTGAAAAGAATTATGAAGGCATGGGAGGCTGAAGCCTCCACGATACGATTCTTCAGGAATTAGAATGAACAATCAGCTAGGTGATGCAGTGGATAGAGCACTGGGCTAGAAGTCAGGAAGACCTGAGTTCAAATCCAATTTCAAACATTTTACTGGCTGTGTCACCCTAGGCAAGTCACTTAATCTCTGTTTGCCTCAGTAAAGTGAATAACATCTACTTACTAGTGTACTTTCTCTCTCTCCCCTTCTATCATAACATTAATTACTGGCTCTGTTAATTATTATACTAGGATTGTTGTGGGGATAAAAGGAGAGGATATTTGTTTTTGTTTTCCTTTTTTCATTTTTTGTCATGCAAAACACACTTCCATATGGGTCATTGTAGGAGCACACTCATATAAAACCAAACCCCAAAATAAAAACATAAATACAATTATGTAACCATGGAAAATCTTTCTAAAAAAATAAAATATTAAGATTTTTTTTTGTGAAAAAATAAATAAATAAAAATAATTGGAGAAAAAAGAAAAAATAAAGTGATTTTTGGGCAGCGAAAAACAAACAAACAAAAAACCCCATAAATACAGTGATGTGAAAGCAGGCTCCAACAGTTCTTTCTCTGGAAGTGGATAGCATTCCCCGTCATAAGTTTTTCAGAATTGCCCCCGATCATTACATGGCTGAGAAGAGCCAAGTTTTTGCGGATAATCATCATCCAATATTGCTGTTATTGTGTATGATGTTCCCCCAGTTCTGCTTATTTATTTCTCTCTGCATCAGAGGAGATGATATTTGTAAAGTAGTTCGTAAACCTTAAAGTGCTATATAAATAAATGCTAGGAAGGTGGCATAAGGCAGCTAGTGCTACATATGGAATCAGGAAGACCTGAATTCAAACCCAGATCCAGACACTTATTAGAACTTTGCCACTCTGGACAAGCCCTTTACCTTGAAAATGGGGCTAATGATAACGCCTACCTCCCTGGGTTGTTGTGAGGATAAATCGTGATAATATTTATAAAGCATTTTACAAACCTTATAGTCCAACATAAATGCGAGCTATTATTAAGATAATAAGGATTAGCATTGCTAGCTATTATCATTATTATCATAATTATGATAATGGATATGCTAGCTCTTTGGTAGAAAGCAAACAAAACGTGGTGATGGAGAGGGAGAAGACAAAAGAGGGCCCTTCGAGATCTCTAGGGAAGAAGGAGCTCGCCTTTGGCCAGCCATGTGTTGGGCTCCTGGACAGAGTCGTGAGGTCAGCCACCATCCGGGCTGGAGTCTGTTCACAGGAGCAGATTCCAAGAGGAAGCCAGACATTCTTGAGCCATTCCTGAGAAGAATTCTGAAGGCATGTGAGGCCCGAAGCCCACACAATACAATCCTTCAGTAGCTGGCTCTGGAGAGAGCCAACAGTGGAGGCATCAGGAAAATGGAACCCTTTCCTGAAGAATGAATGTGGCAATTGGGGAATTGGGAGGAAGTACTTTCCTTTACTAACAAGCTCTGGTTGTATAAGGTAGACCGGACTGGTTGGGCTGCTCTGAAGAGCTTTTAATTTCCTTGGTGATTGCTGTGGGGTCCTTCCAACCTCTGGCTTGCTTCAGCCATCCTGGCCCCTCCATCTTCCAGATAGACGCCCTCCCCTTCATGAAGGTTTAGTAAGAGCGGCAAAGAAGGAAGGGACGTCTACCAAAGGACATCCCTAATAGTGAGCCCTAAATCAAATGGGTTTGTGCATGTGCACGTATGCTCAGGGAAACCTCTAATATTTTCAGCATAGATATCACCAGGACATAATTCCAGAACAGGAAAGCTGGCTGGCCAAGAAGCAAGGACGTCAGAGGGAATAGCTGCCTCTCAGCTTGTGTGAGTCTCTGGGCTGAGCCCCGAAAAGGCCATGAAAGCTGGGGTCCTTGATGGAGTCACAGACCACCCCGACCTGGTTCAGTTCTTTATGAGGGAAGAGCTTCCCTATTTTTCAGTCTTTCCCTTTTCAAAAAGTTACCTGTCCTTGAATGTTCTAGATCAGTGATGGGCAAACTACAGCCCTTGGGCCAGGTGCAGGGGTTGGGGGAAGCCCTGAAATGTTCTATCCTGCAGTGTGACATTATTCCTAATATGACGAATACAAGGAGTAGGATACAATACAATGAAACTCAAAAGAGTTGCCTTAGAAACAGACTGACAGAGGAGCACTTCCTTTCCTTTGGCCTCCTCTTTAAAAAGTTTGCCCATCACTGTTCTAGATAAAAGATATGTTGGAATAAAATTAAATCCAATAAGTGTTGAATGAGTATAATGATGCCAGAAAATGCTCCTCTCTCCTTTTGCTGGAGAAGCGGGGGACAATAGATGTGGAATGTTACCCAGGATAGGTAGATGTGTTCATTGGCTTTGCTAAACTATTTGGTACAAGGGAGGGTTCTCTTCCTGTTCCTTCATTCCAACCTGGAATTCTCAGCTCCAGCTCCTTCCTGCTATGCACTTAATACCTAATCAATAACTAATCTTCCTCACAACACTGGGAAAGAAATGAAGATGATATAAAAACAAACAAGAATAAAACTATTTTTCAACAAGTAAGAAAACTCCAAGACAAGATCAAGTCATTGATTTAGTACTGTTTCAAGGATTTGTGTTATAGATAGGGCTCTTGAAATCAGAAAGATCCAAGTTTAAATCCTACTGCAGTCACTTGCTAGCTGTGTGACCCTGGGCAAGTCACCTTACCTCTCTTTTTCTCATTTTCCTCCCCCCAGGAAATGAGGAGGTTGGACTCAGAGGCCTCTAGGCTCTCTGCCAGCTCTAAGTCTCTGATCCTATAAATATACAGATAAAAAGAGTGTTTGCTCCACTGTCAAGGGCATTACCACCCTATAATATTTGGCACCCACACAGCACTTTCCTCGTTGATGTTATCCTATGAACCTTCACGGTGTCCCTGGGAGGTACGCTGGGGGCTGGGGCAGTTTTATTCTCATCCCCAACTACCACAGGCAAGGGAAAGAGGCATGGACCTTCCGAGGCAGTTGTGGCTTGGCCGTTGGGAATACAGGCGATCCAGTCTGACCACAGACTCATACTAACTGTGGGTACCTGGGCAAGTCACTGAACCTTGTTTGCCTCAGTTTCCTCAATTGTAACATGAGCATCCTAAAAGCATCTACCTCACAGGGCTGTTGGGAGGATCAAATGACATCTCTATAAAAGCGCTTTTCCCCTCCCGGGTGCCTTGTCCTACCCCGTGAGACAATTGTGGAATTGTCCAGGGCAATGCCTCGGGTCCCTCATTTTCTGCTGGAAGGATCTCTGGACAACACAGTCCCATGAAATCATGGCCAGTTCAACAAAATCAAAACAGAAAAACTGCCACCACCACGATAGTGCACGCGAACTGCAAGGGAGCAAATGAATTAGAGGCAGCGGTCTCCTGCCATGAAATACCGGCCGAGCCAGTTGGTTCACTGGTTGGCCGCGCTAAAGAAAGGGAGAGGGGAGGAAAAAAACCAAAAAAAACCCCCAAACCTTTACCTACTTGGCACGTGAAATTTTGTGTGACTAGAACCAGCAGCCGGCAGCAGAGCTGGGAGGAAAGTGCTCAGGGGAGGAGGGATGGCCACAGGTTAAAAAAAAAAAAACCCCAAAACAAATAAACAAAAGAAAACCGTGTGCGTTCCTAGACTCCTTCCGAAGGTGAGCTACGTCTGGGAGGGCGGAGGGAGGAGGGGAGGGAAAGAACTTGAATCATGTAACCGTGGAAAAATATTCTAAATTAATTAACTCAATAAATAAATGCACATTTAAAAAAATAATAAAGCGAGCTCCACAGGATAGGGGCTGATCTGCCCGTCCTCCATAACCCCTTGGCTGCCAACCAGAAGGCACTAATCCCTTTAGAACCCAGAGTGCCGGGAATAGGGCTAAACAACGCTTCCCGGAGCTCTGGCGCAGTTCAGGGGCTTGCTTTTTCCATAGCGCCTTATGATTGATAAAGTGCTGTGCATACACTCTCAGATCCCAAAGAGCATCCATGAATGGTAGAGTGCAAAGTTTGCAGTGTTCTGGATGTTGACCCAAAGGTTTTGAGTTCAAATCTCAGCTCTGCTACTTAATACCTGTGTAACCCTGGGCAAGTCACTTGTCACTTCTACCCTCTAGACTTGAGTTTACTTATTTATCAAATGAGGCTGTTGGAAGATAACCTCTGAAGTCCCTCCTTGCTATAATATTCTATAGGCCTACAAGGCAGTTGTACCCCAGGACTATTGGGTTGCCTTTTTATGCATTAACTAACCTTCATTTAGTATTTTAAGGTTTATAAATTTTTCAAAGGTTTTGCATGATTTATCCTACTTGAGACTTACGATGCCATGAAGTAGGGATCATTCTTTTTATTTTTATTTTTTATTTAATTAATTAATTTAGACTATTTTTCCATGGTTACATGATTCAGTAGGTACCATTCTTAACCCCATTTTACAGATGAGGAACCTGAGGCTTAGAGAGGTCAAATTCTTTGTCTAAGGCCACAGATTTTATAAGAAGTGTCAAAACTCAAGGTCTTCCTGACTCCAAATTCAATACTAGATAATACTCCTAAAACCCAGTGGAATTGCTTGTCAACTCCAGGAATGGGGAGGGAAATGGGGAGGGGGAGAACATGAATCATGGAACCCTGGAAAACTTAGGTGGAAAGATGGAAATTTGTTATTGGAATAAAATAAAGATAAAATTTAAAAAAAACACAAATTTGACATTCTATTTACTGTTTCATTAGAATATGATGTATCAGCTAGATGACATTTGAAACATTCCTGAGACTACAAAGAAGGACAAATCTATTTTTCAAAGATCCAGTTTCACTATGATACACAGAGTAAGTCTGGCTTTCAGCAACTCTGGCATTTGGAAAGGACTTTCAAATTTACCAAGTTCTCACACCGACATTATCTAACTTTTTCCTCAAGTCAACCCTGAGAGACTGGGAGATAAAGTGGGTATTATTCTCCTCATTTTACTAAAAAATAACTTCCATGAAAATCTGACTGGATGTCTCATTGTGGTGAAGAGGTGATCCTGGACTCTCCAGGCTTTTTTGTTCACACTCAGAGGAGTGGGAACTCTGGCAAGATCAAACAGCTAAAAAGATTTTCCATACGGATTCAATGCTGGGCATCCTGAAATCAGGAAGATCTGAGTTCAAATCTGATCAAAGTCTTTAGGCAAGTCACTTCACCCTGTTTGCCTTAGTTTCCTCATCTGTAAAATGAGCTGGGGAAGGAAATGGCAAGCTACTCCAGTATCTCTGCCAAGAAAACTCCACAAGGGATCGTGAAAAGCTGGATGTGACTGAAAAAAAAAATGATCAAACACAACATGTAGTCAGGCTTGACTCCATTTCACAATCGATTTCATTTGAGGAAGAGAAAGAGGAGTTGAAGAGATTTCCAAAGTTGCTAAGCTGGGTGACTGGAAGAGTGTCCTTAATGGAAATAGGAAACTTTATTACAAGGAGAGCTTTGGGAGAGGGGGAGTAAAATGAGTCCCATTTGAGACATGTTGAGTTTGAGATACTCATGGGACATCCAGGTAGAGATGTTTAGCAGGCAATTTTTATTGCAATTCCAGAGAGAGATTAGGTTAGCTATATTCATTTGAAAGTTGTATACAGAGAGCTAATAATTCTTCTCATCTCATTGGGCAGAGGATTTTTAAGTGTCATTTTTTACCTTTAAAATAATTTTCTTACATTCAGACAGTTAAATAGTAGAACAAGAACAAGGCAGCAAAATGCATGCCTTAAAAAAAGAAAAGAAAAATAACAAATACAACTTCCTTTATTGTAACTTCCCAGAAAAGTCATTAGTGTATTTCGAGGGTAACACAGGGTATATTCCAAAAAATCTCAATGTAGTTTTAAGCTTTTGTAGCTTTAAGCTTGTAGGGCAGTTCCTTGTACCATAATGTACTGAGCAACAGGCCTGGAATCAGAAAGACAGGAGTTCAAATCTGGCCTCAGATACGTAGTAGCTGAGTGACCCTGGGCAAGTCATGTGACCCTCTTTGCCTCAGTTTCCTCATGTGTAAAACAAGCTGGAGAAGGAAATGGCAAATCGGTCCAGAATCTTTTAAAAAATTTAATATTTTATTTTCCCAATTACATGTAATAATATTTTACATCTAAAATTATAACATCCAAATTGTTTCTCTCTGTCCCTTCTCTCCCCCCTCCCTGAGATGGTAAGCAATTAGACCAGTTATACCTGTATCTTGCAAAACATATTTCCATGTTGGTCATGTTGTGAGAGAATATTCATATAAAACCAAAACCCCAAAATAAAAACACCCACAAATAAAGTGAAAAATAGTATGCTTCACTCCACATTCAGATTCCATCAGTTCTTTCTCTGGAGGTAAATTGTATTCTTCCTCATAAATCTTTCTGAATTGTCTTAGATCCTTGTGTTGTTCAGAGTAGCTAATCATTCCACAGAAATGCTGTTAGGGTCTACAATGTTCTCCTAGTTCTTCTCACTTTACTCTGCATCAGTTAATTGTAGATCTTTCCAGATTTTTCTGAGATCATTCTGCTCATCATTTCTTATTGCACAATAGTATTCCATCACCAACATATACCACAATTTGTTCAGCCATTCCTCAATTGATGAACATCCCCATAATTTCCAAGTCTTTGCCACAATAAAAAGAGCTGCTATAAACCCTTTTGTATAAATAGGTCCTTTTCTCTTTAAAAGAAAATCTCTTTGGTGTGTGGCCCTAGTAGTGTCTATTACTGGAACAAAGAGTATGCACAGCTTTATACCCCTTTGGGCATAGATCCACATTGCTCTCCAGACTGGTTGGATCAATTCACAACTCCCTTAACAAGGCATTAGTGTCCCAATTTTTCCCCATGTCTCTGCAAACAAAATTTTAAATGGTGTCACAAAGAGTTGGATGGAATGAACAACAACAATGCTGAAACTAATTGTTAAATTTTCAGCATGAACATTTATGCCCCAGAAATCAGCAAATGTTATAAATCAGGGCTTGATTCACTGTTTCATTCCTTGCCTAGACTTAAAGCGATAAGAGAAAATGTGAATAATGCAGGTTAAACCTAAGTCTATCTTGGGTACATCTTCCTCTAGAGAGCTGATTGTTAAACATTTATCAGTACACTCTTGCTTCCAGGGTTATTTGCAAAGGGCTGAGAAATGATTGAGAGGATCTAGGAATTTGGCCATGAAAGGGAGAAGAATAATAGGATGCTGTTGCAGTACCAAGTGATGAATTTTTCTCATATGTATACAGAGTGAATTAAAAATTATTTGATGGATTGAAGTAAATGCAAATGTCTCAGAGAGCCTCAGTGACCTGACCTGAAGTCACAGAGGTAGTAAGGACTAGGTCTGGAACCCAGTTCACCTCCATTTACCTTCAGGGCTTTGTCCAATACACAAACCTGCCTCTAAAACAGAACTTTTCAAATGAAAAATGTTATGCTCAAGACAATATTAGTCAATTGAAGTGGTATGAACCTAATAACCAAGTCAGTAAGAAATAGCCTCTCGAAACAAATCTTAATCTTATTTTATTATATTTACATCTGCTTCTTTGGTTAATGGGAAAGCCTGGTTAATAATAGCCTTTAGATTCAGTTGGTAAGGGGGAAAAATGAAGAAGACATTGTCTGGGGCTAATGAATATCCAGGGCCATAATTCCAGTTAGCAAATTGGCCTGAGCACTGTTCATTGGCATTGTCCCATTAAATCAGACGATAGTCTCAGGGAACACTTTATTCATAAGAGAACTATTCTAATATATGGACTGCCTAACCTTTTGCACACTGAAATTCCTAATTTTCATGAGGACTGATGATTCATATTTTTAACAAACAGCCCCAAAGCTGTTTCATACTCAGGTCCTTTCCTGGAAAAAAATGTTTTAGGGTCAGGATCAGTCTTGCAAATAATTGCCCAAGAAATGAATTTAAAGATGAGGAAACTGAGACCTAGATGAGGTAGGGTCCAGCCCAGATGGAGAAATCATCTCTGTGTTGCTTCTGGATCTGCGCACTTGACAATTTGCAAACTTTTATTAAATTCGTGTTCTAGGCAAGTCAGAGTCAGTCAGCAAGCATGTATAAAGCACCTAGCCTATTGCCTGGCATTTTGTGGGAAACAAAGACAAAGAATGGAACAGTTGCTTCTCTTTGACTCTTTGATAGTTGGAAACTTTCCACATTAGGACACACACAAAAGACAAGTTTCATAAAGGTGCGACTTTAAAGAATGTTTTCAAAAGTCTATGTGATATGGGAAAGAGTACTGGATTTGGAGTCAGAGATCCTGTATTCAAATTCTGCCTTTGCCTCTTAATTTGAACTTCAGCAAATCACTTAATCACTCCAGAGATTAGTTTTCTTATCTGTAAGAGGGGGAGAATAGAATGGTCCTCTGATGTCTTTTCTAGTTCTAAATCTGTCCTCTTATCTATAATAGCAGATATTTTTTGATATTTGATAGGAGAGAACTCATTCTCCGAAATTTTATTAGATTCTTTCCTCTCCCTCGCTGTAAGCTTAGGACTTTGGTATGGAACCATAGATCTGTAACATACTTTAAGATATCATCTGGTTGCCTATCTGGAAAATGACTTGGAATTATGCAACTGAAGTCACTAACCTGTTCACACTCTGATCTATGATCCCTTTCCTAGAATATTTCCCAAAGGAGGTCCAAGACAGAAGAGAAAGTCCCAAATATAGCAAAATATTCATAAGAGCATTTTTATGGTAAAAAATGGAAATGAAGTGGATGCTCATTGATTGTGGAATAGCCGAATAAACCATAGTATATGAATTGTAATAGTTAGGATGTTCTTGCTCTGAAAGACATGACTAATATGAAGAATTCAGAGAAATATGTGATGACTTTATGACATGCTACAGAATGAAGAAAATAGAAGTAGGAGAATTAAATAACCAATAATCTCAGTGAAGTAAATGAAAATAGCACTGAAAGACATCTGAACTCAGTGTACAGTAAATGCAATGATCAATCTTGCTTCTGGAGAACTGATGATGAAACGTACTTCCCCTTGGTGGAGAGGAGGATGTGTGCAGAATGCCACATCTGCTGTCAGATTTGCTAACTTTATCAGTTGCTTTTGCTTACTTGTTTCTTTGTTACAGGGAAGGATTCTTTGGGGAGAGGGCAGATCAGGACTTAAGTACGCTGAAAAATAAATCCCAAAACCAAAGGCATAGATCAAACTTAAGAAACAAAAAAAGATAGTCATTTGGGCCATATTTCTTCCTTGAAATTGAAATGCCATTCCAGGATAGATGACTGTCTATTCATTTCTCAAAACAGTTCAGGGGCTTGGGGCTTCACAGCCTCCCTCTTTAACTCGTGCCAATGTTTAGTCATACCAATGGTCAAGAAGATCTCCCTTACATCAAAACAAAGATTCTGCTTTGGTGTCAGCTCTTTGATATTTCTGCTTACTAACTGCGTGACTCTGAGTAAGTCACTTAGTCCTGTTTGCCCCAGTTTCCTCACCTGTAAAATAAGCTGCAGAAGAAAATGGCAAACTACTACAATAGCTTTGCCAAGAAAACCCCAAAATAGGCCATGAAGAGTCAGACCCAACTTAAACAGTTCAGCAACAACATTTCTTCTTATTAGATCTTCGATGGATATAAAGAATACGTGGTAAGCACTTCTGTCATAAAAACTCTGGATATACTTGAAGACAGCAAATAAGTAAAACCTTAGCCTTCTTTTCTCTAGGCTGAAAACTTGAAGTTCTTTAAACTCTTTTAATAAAACCTATCACTCAAATATTTGATCACCTAGGTCACTATTCTCTAGCAATAAAGTTTCTTAATATCATTTTTTGGGAAAATGTGGTGATCCAAAATGGACACAACATCTTAAGAAGGATAGGCCAAGCACTCGGTATTTCCTCTTCACTTTCTGGTATTTTTATGATGCATCTTTAAAAACAAAACAAAACAAAAATCATTGCTCCGTTATGGTTGATGAGATGGGAAATCCCTTTTAGCCTGGAGGAGTGGTATGGATTTTAAGGGTCATTTCCCATGAGTTCATTTTCTAATAATTTGTATTTAGCGCATGACTCTTTCTGGATAGTTTCCATTTTATGACCAGTGTATTCCATATCGAAACAAGGAAACCACTCAGCCCCAAAGGAAAATCTGTGAGGGAGTGAAAATGAATTCAGTAGCTCTTTCAGTCTCTGGTTCTGGTAGTTATGATGTCATTGACTCTGGAGGGAGTCTTGTTTTGAAATAAAGGAAGACCTTATGAACTTGGACTAACTGGCAGGAAACCATTTGCAACTAATGGACAACCATATAACAAAATTTTAAAAAACAGATATATTTTTATTACTTTCAAGCACATATAATGTTTTAAACTAGGTTATCAAGGTATACTCTAGTAGTCTTCTTCTGAGGACTTGCTTTAAGAAATAGATTAAAAAGTCACTATTTTTTGTTGTTGTTTTGGCTGCTATTAAATTTTTTTTTTTTTGGCTGCTATTAAATTTCTAGAAAAAATGTGCTAGAAAAAAATTTGGCTTTTGTTTTGTTGTTATATTTAAAACATTCCTTTTTCATCATTTAAAAAATTAACTTGCAAAATTGCTGAGGGTCCTATCATGATTCCTCAACCTCCCCCCGACTAGATTTGGAGGAATATGGACTTGGTTTATATTCTAAGTCTGCCACTTGTCACTCTAGACAAGTTTTCTCTGGCCTCAGTTCCCTCTTTTGTCAAATGAAGGAGCATTGAATCATAGATTTGGGGTTGGAAGGGACCTCAGAATTCACCTAGTCCAAACCTGCCATTTTAAAGATAAGGAACTTAGCCTTAGAGATATTTAATATCTTGACCAAGGCCATACAAGTAGTAAAGTAAATGGCAGAACCTAGATTAAATATATTAAATATAGTAAAAAAAAAAACCAATGTCATTTAATGGGAGCTGGGGGTATGGTTGCAATTACAAAGTCTGACAAAAAGCAAGGATAGGAAGGTGGGCAATTACAAAATAAAGGGATCAACAATAGGGTCTGGAAGAAAAGGTGGTCCAGAGATGCCCAAGTTGGGATAATACGACCTTTTCCATCTGTGTTATCTGTGTTCAACCCTTGAGTCCATCTTGCCAGGTCCAAAGCCATCTCTGTTCCCTCTACCCCAACCCCCTCAGAATAGCCCATGGTCCCTGCCTCTGCCTCGGTACCCACCTTGATCATAGCCACCTCTGCCACCTCTCCAATCATCTCCAAAAAAATATAGACCAAAGAAATCAAAGAACAAGGAAAAGATTCTATATATACAAAAATATTTACTGCAGCTTTTTTTTGTATGTGGTGGCAAAAACCTAGAAATTAAGAGGGTGCCCACCAATTTGGAAATGGCTAGAGAATTATGGGATATGAAACTAATGGAACACTTGTAAAACTTTGTATGAACTGATGCAAAGTAAAGTAAGTGAAACTAGAAGAACAGTTTATATAAGAATATCGCCATTAACAACTTTGTTACAACAGTGTTAACATGCCACTTTGCAAGACTTGAGAACTATGAGCAGTTTTAATGGCCAATCATGATTCTGGCAGACTTCTTCTGAAAGATGCCAACCACCTGATGACAGAGAGATGATGACTTTAAAATGCAGAAAGATATGTATTCATTTTTGGTCACAGACAACATGGGAATTTGTGATTATATTTGACAAAGGGTTTTTTCTTCTTTTCTGCAGTACAAGAGAGAGAGAAAATAAAACTTGCTAATCAAAAGAAAAAAATTAATTTTAAAAATTGCCAGTAGTAAAGCTGGAATCCAAATTTAGCACTTCTTTCACTGTACTAATGAGGTTGGACGGAATGGTCTCTTTGGAGGGGAGGAAGGTAACCAGACTTATGATTTCATCCATATGGTGAAAGTTCAGTGAGATATTTCTTCAACATAAAGCATATTGACTTTTTTTGTACAACCTATAGTCTTGTTGGTTCCCCAGAGCACTGAGAAATTAAGTCACTTGCCCAGAGTCATACACCTAGAATGTGTTAGAGACAGGATGTGACTCCAAGTGATCCAGACCTGGAGTCTGGCTCTATATTCAGGATGCCATGGTATCTCTCCAGGATCCCTATAGATTTTAAGTCTTAGAATAACTATAGATAAACTTCAACTTTGCCCCATTCAGATTTTTACAAATTTCATCACTTCTTCTACAAAGAATAAAAACAATGCTCATTGAAATAATATATAGAGACTACACAAAATAATATTTTACAGTCTTAGTTCATCTATTTTGATCTATCCCGATTTTACTCTCCATTTCTCAATCCTGTAATGCCACTCATTTCTGAAGAGAACCCTTCTGTGAATTCTACACGAAAAGAATAGTTTGAGCACTCTCCCCCACTTTTATTAACTTATTCTTTATGATTCCTTGTTTTAGGTCTGAGTACTCCAGGACAACTTTCTCAAGCAGGCCAGACAGGGGGAGAACACCATCCTCTCCAATCCATTACCTCCTTGTCAGCCCATCATGTGGTAGCCATTCCATCTCCTCAGTGAGAAAATTCAGAAAATTAAAATCTAAAAACAGAAAGTGAAAACAATTTAAAAACTCGAACTAACTTTCACAAAGAAAGTCACCAATATGCTAGGGACTGCTGGTCTTTGGATGGGAGAGGGAGCAGGGGGCTTCCTCTTATGGTATAGTAAGCAGATTTAAGTTATAATCCTACTTCTGCCATTGACCATATGGGTGATTTGGGGCATCAGTTTCCTCATCTGTAAAACAGCTATCATAATAATGAAGCTAGCTAACTTATCAGGTTGCTCCATGACTCAAAAAAAAAAAAAGGAGTGAAAGTACTTCTGAAAGTCCAAAGGGTTCTAAAAATGAAAGATAATAATATGAATGTGTAGACAATACTGGGTGTGACATGCAGGTGATCCTGTTTAGACTGTTAACATCTGAGTGCAGGGAACTGTATTATATGTACATTCTTTCCAGAGCTTGAAAACATAATACTCCATGGGCATTAAATAACACCAATCTGCTTTGACATATTAGGAGTAAAGACAACTCAATCTTAGTAGTTGAATTTTTTTTATTTAAATCTTTTCTATTTTTTTTGTATTTATATTACCTCCCTTTCTCACTATATCCTTTCTTCCCCCATCCAGTAAGCTATACTTTATAATATAGAAAGGAAATGGAGAAAAGGCAGTCCAGCAAAAATAACCAGATGACACAGGGATAGATTATAAGACCTGGAGGCAGGAAGACAACTTCCTGAGTTCAAATCCAGCCTCGGACACTTACTAGTTGTATGACCTTGGGCAAGTCAGTTAATCCTGTTTGCCTCAGTTTCTTCATCAAAATGAGCTGGAGAAGGAAATGGCAAACCCACTCCAGTATATTTTTCAGGAAAACCTCAAATAGGGTCAAAGAAAGTCAGCTGGATAACAATAAAAAATAGCCAACATATCAATCTATAGTATTCTGTTTGGTTATCTGCTTCTTTAGCAGTTGTTTTTTAAAAAGTGATTCTCATTCTGGGATCTCAAAACACTTAAATATGAGTTCTTTTACTCTCTTCTTGGACAACGAAGGCTGTGGCTTGACATTGAGCAATCAAAGGAAGGAAATGTGCTTTGAAATATTTCCCAGAAATTGCTGCAAATATATTGTTTAGCTAAATAACCACAAATTACTTAATACCTCTCTGTGTCTCAGTTTCCTCATCTGCAAAATGGGTATAATAATCATTGTATTACCAAAGAGGCAGCATGGTCCTAGAGAAGGAGAGATAGTTGGCCTTGCTGCCAGGAATTTCAAGCCCCATCTTGGGTATATATTCTCTAGGTGACTCTAGGCATGTGTTTTAATCTCTCGATGGTCATGGAGATCCTCCAAGACTATAAATTTCAGATCTACGATGGTAGAGGGAATTTTATCAAAGGGAGTTCCTGATGCCAATGAGACCTCCCCCAGTCCAAACTATCTACCCACCATGTTTTTGTGAGGAAAATACTTTGTAAACCACTATATAATGCATGAAGTAGGTAGCATCTAGACTTGCTCTATACTGCAGGAAAATTGACTTTGCTCCCATAGAATAACCTGAAAAAAATTGCTTCAAATTTAGGAGAAAAATTACTTTCTCCCCCAAACTTCATTTCTTTCTCTCTTTTTTAAACCCTTCCCTTCCATTTTTGAACCTATACTATGTATTTTTTTAAACCCTTACCTTCCATCTTGGAGTCAATACTGTGTATTGGCTCCAAGGCAGAAGAGTGGTAAGGGTAAGCAATGGGGGTCAAGTGACTTGCCCAGGGTCACACAGCTAGGAAGTGTCTGAGACCAGATTTGAACCCAGGACCTCCCATCTCTAGGCCTGGCTCTCAATTCACTGAGCTACCCAGCTGCCCCCTCAATACTATGTATTGGTTCTAAGGCAGAAGAGCAATAAGGGCTAGACAGTGGGAATTAAGTAACTTGTCTAAGGTCACACAGGTAGGTTTTGAACCCAGGACCTCCTGTCTTCAGGTCTGATGCTCTCTTCACTAACCGCCTAGCTCCCCCCACTAAATTTCATTTCAAAGGAAGCAACACCCCCCCCCCTTAAAAAAAACCTCAAGGATATAGAACATGGTTGTTTTTGTTCATTTTAAAAGAACTTAAGTAGGTGTTTTTCTTGGATCTCAGGTTCAGGAAGAACAAACTAACACCTGGCGGCAGCCGGAAAGAAGCTGATATCCAGGTCATCCTTCATCATTAGCAACACTCCAACTTGAAGAAAATAATGTTTCCGTAGTTTTCTGGGCCCTTTGACTTAATGACTTCCTCAGATGTTTCAGAACTAATCCCAATTCAGTAATTATTCCACGGGGGAGAAAGATGCATTTTCTGCCTATGCCCCTCCTCCCAAATCCAACAAACCAAAGCAAATGGCGTGATAATGAATCTGACCTTCACACATGCCAAATTTTGACACTTGGTGCTTTGCAATAAAGAGACATTAGACAAATTTAGCTTGTGCTCCACATACCACCACTTTATCAACTTGACCCCTTCCCCCCCAATCAAACTGCTATTTTAAGTTTTCTCCATTACTGAGAAAATTCTGTTTCCAGAAGTAAGGCTCACTAACGCTTCAATGATTAGCCTCTTCTGAACCAGTTAAGAAGACTAAGGCAGAGAGCATCTTTTTTCCAGGGGATTCCTCATCATCTCCATGTGGATGATCCCCAGATCAATATATCTGGCACTAGTCTCTCCCCTGAGCTCCAGTCCCACATCCCCCCACTATTCATTGCACAACTAAAACTGGACTCCCATAGGTGTCTCAAATACAACATATCCGAAACAGAACTCATTGTCTTTCCTTCAAAACCCATCCCTCTTCTGAGTTTCCCTATTTCTTCCTCTTTTTTAACCTTTAACTTCCTTCTTAGAATTGGTACTAAGTCTTGGTTCCAAAGCAGATGAGCGGTAAGGGCTAGGCAACGGGGATTAAGTGACTTATCCAGAATCACAAAACTAGGAAATGTCTGATGTCAGATTTGAACCCAGGACCTGCCTGGAGTCCTGGCACTCTAACCACTATGTTATCTAGCTGCCCCTGGTACCCTTTAAAGCTGAATCTGTATGACTAACATTTTTTCCCCATAACTTTCTTAAATCGACAATTAACAAAATAATAAATCAAGCCCTGATTTGTAACTTTGCTGATTTCTGAAGTGCATGTGTTGTAAGAAATAAAATTAATATAGAGTGATAAAATTAACTCAAAATTAGTTCAAGGACCCCCAAATTTCCAATATCACAGTGTTCACACTGGGAATTTTACACTCATCTCTCCCAGTACAAGTTGGTTCCAACACACACCTGGACCTGACATCCATAGACTATGCCCACTTATCCCCGCTGCCAGGCATCAGAAAAGATAAAAATTTACTAGTCAAATTTCAACTAAAAATCTTTGCATACTTGGTGGATGGAATTGAAAAATGATTATCATGATTTAGTAAGAGCATCCACCAAAGCACTTCTTGATTTGTACCCAAGTGTCTCTGTGTGTTATATTTTCCTATTAGGACAGATTTTTAAAACCAAGAAATGAAGCAAACTGGCCTCAGAACCAGACCTTTAAATCACTATATCTCAAACTATCAGATCAAGTCCTTAAAAAAATAATGAAGCAAATGCTTTAATGTCATATTTTTAGTGAGAACGATGTGATTGAAGAAACATTTTTAATGAGAGCAGACAGATTTTTAGTGCTATAGATAAACAAAATTTAAAATTATTTTAAAGATATGTATTTCACTTCATTTCATTCTTTTTAATATCTGATTTTAGGTTTGTTTTATAACATACTCAATGTATTAGTACAATAACGTATGTTTATGATGTGTAAATATGTTTACATTCCCAATGAACACTCGATTTTATTTTTTCTTTACTGAGAGGAGTGAACAATCAATCTAGTTTTGAGGTCTCCACTCTGGGGAAAGAAGCACTCCATAGCAATTCTTCACATTCTTGAATACAGCTCTCAGGACACTTAGGTTTTCTCTGTTCTAGAGGCAACCTCTCAAATTCCTTTAAGCAATTTTTGTTTGGCATGGTCGCAAGGCCCTTCATTAACTGGGTAAGGTTGGAGGTGGGGGCAGGACAAGGAAACTGTGTCCACATGAATGCCAGGCACATGCCAAGATGTCTGCTCTGATTAGGTTCTGGAACGTTGGTGAATGGTAGGATGGAATGAAGTGTGGTTTAAGGGCTTGGGGCCAGCTAGATATAAATAACTGAGGTGAGAATTGATTCACTCACCCTCCAATCCAGACAATCTTAGGGAGAGTCCCAATCCTTAGTAGCTTTACTACCTTTGTCAGAATTGACAAATCTCCCAAAGCTCTCTGTTAGATCCTGGGTATGAGCTCTGAGACGACAACAGTCTTTTCTATTATTTATGCAAGTTTAACAAATAGCTGCCTTGACACCCCTTGGCAGGGAGTCACCAACCACAATTGCTCATATCTTCTTCCTCAGAACATTACTGGATGACCTCTGGCTTATTGATGCCTGTGGTTCCACATCATCATTCCTTGTAAGGCAAGGGGCTGCTTCTCTCTGAGATGTCCCAGTTCCCTACTTACAGTAAGAGATTTAGACCTAGTACTCAGGTCCAAATAGTCTGATGGTCTCCCCTACTTTCTTCAATCTGTCTAAATTTTGCAATAAGAAATTCATGATCTGACTCAGAGTCAGCTCCAGTTCTTATTTTGGTTGACTGTACAGAGCTTCTCAACTTTGGCTGTGAAATATATAATCAATCTGATTTCTGTGTTGACCAACATGCTTGCACATTTGGAAAACTCCACAGTGGCCACTGGATTGGAAAAGAGCAATTTATGTACCAATCCTAAAGAAGGGCAATGAGAAAGAATGTGCAAATTACCAAACAACTGTACTTGTTTCACATGTCAGAAAGGTTATGCTTAAGATTCTGCAAGCTAAGTTTCAGCAATATGTGAACTGGGAACTGCCAGAAGAGCAGGCTGGTTTCTTGAAGAGACAGAGGAACTAGAGACCAAATTGCCAATGTTTTCTGGATTGTGGAGAAAGCAAGGGAGTTCCAGAAAAAATATCTAAGTCTGCTTCATTAACTGCACTAAAGCCTTTGACTATGGATGATAACAGAATGTGGCAAGTTCTCAAAGTGATGGGAATAACAGATCATTTTAATTGTCTCCTGAGGAACCTATATGTGGACCAAGAAGCAATGGTTAGACCAGAATATGGAATAATTGATTGGCTTAAGATAAGAAAATGAATACAAGGCGGTACATAGTGACTTTATTTGTTTAACTGATATGCTGAATATATCATTCAGAATGCCAGGCTGGAGGAATCAAAAGCCAGAACTAAGGTTGTTGGGAGAAATATCAACAATCTGGGATATGCAGATGATACCACTCTGATGGCAGAAAGAGAAGAAGTGAGAAGCCTCTTGATGAGGGTGAAAGAGGGAAGTGTAAAAGCTGACTTGGAGCTTAACATAAAAAAAAAAACCCTAAGATCTTGGCAACTTGTGCCATCACTTCCTGGCAAATAGAGGGAGAAGAAATGGAAGCGGGGTCAGGTTTTATATTCTTGGGCTCAAAGATAACTGCAGATGGTGACTGCAACCATGAAATCAAAAGACACTTGCTCCTTGGAAGGAAATTTATGGTGAATCTGAGTAGCATACTAAAAAGCGAAGACATCACCTTGCTCATGAAAGTCTTACAGTCAAAGTTATGGTTTTTCCAGTAGCAATGTATGACTGTGAGAGTTGAACTATAAGAGAAGCTTAGTGCCACCAAATGGATGCTTTCAAATTGTGGGGGCTAGAGAACACTTTTGAGAGAGATCAAATCATCCAATATTTAAAGTAAATAATTCAGACCATTCCCTGGAAGGACAAATGCCATTGCCAAAACTTAAATACTTTGGTTACATAATGAGAAGACAGAACTCACTGGAAAAGACTCTGATGTTGGGAAAGATCAAAGGCAAAAGGAGGGGACTGCAGAGGATGATATGGATAGATGGTGTCATGGAAGCAATGAACATGAACTTGGAGAGATTTTGAGAGATAGTGGAGGACAGAAGGACCTGGCATGTTATGGTCCATGGTAGTGGTTCCCAAACTTTTTTGGCCTACCGCCCCCTTTCCAGAAAAAATATTACTTAGCGCACTCTGTCACATACTATCATCGCCTTCTTACAGCTATTCACCACCCTCACATGCACCTGTGGCCATCACCACTCCACCTGGATCCCTGCAGCACCCACCAGGGGGCGCCCACTTTGGAAATCACTGGTCCATGGAGTCACAAAAAGCTGGACACAACTGAAGCACTAAACAACAACTACTCAGGTCTAAACATTCAGGGGTCCTTGTTCTTCTTTTTTTCCCCCTGCTTCTTTTACTTCCAATCTCTCACTTCTTGATATTTGTTTCTTCACATCCATTTTCTTCTTTGTTTCCTTCTTGAAGCTTTTCTTCTATTTCTTCAAGAAACACTTCATTTTCCCTAAAATTTAGAGAGTAAAGAGCATCCCTCCAGCCCTTTCACCTTTTCTTCTAAAAGTTGAGACGAGAGGGCAGCTGGGTAGCTCAGTGGATTCAGAATCAGGCCTAGAGACAGGAGGTCCTAGGTTCAAATCTGGCCTCAGACACTTCCTAGCTGTGTGACCTTGGGCAAGTCACTTAACCCCCACTGCCTAACCCTTACCACTCTTCTGTCTTAGAACCAATACACAGTATTAATTCTAAGGTGGAAGGTAAGGGTTTTAAAAATTAAACAAGCAAATAAATAAATAAATGAAAGTTGAGACCAACTTGCAATAGAAATGGGAATCACACAGGGGCAGCTGGGTAGCTCAGTGGATTGAGAGCCAGGCCTAGAGATGGGAGGTCCTAGGTTCAAATCCGGCCTCAGACACTTCCCAGCTGTGTGACCCTGGGCAAGTCACTTGACCCCCATTGCCTAAAAAAAAAAAGAAAAGAAATGGGAGCCACAAAAATCATAAATGAGAATTCCAGCCAGAGGTCAAAGATTGATTGAAAATCACATATTCACATTACCTTTATTCTGTTGTATTTTGAATTTATTTTGTCAACTATTTCCCAATAATATTTTTAATCTTGTTAAACATCCTCTGTTTGACATCTCTGCTGTGCAGAGTTAATTATTGCTTGGCACTGGTGGAAAGACGAGAGCCCTCTCTGCAGATTACTGCAAAATTCTCTTTGCCTTCCTTACTTGAAAGCAGATGGCCAGTCTTTTTCTTCTTGGTACCTCTTTAGGCTGACCCAGAGCAATGTCTGAGAAATGATTCTTCATTATATAGAGGGGTCAGTCAATGATGCTTCAAGAAAGGGAGCAGATCCCATTCCTAACCTGTTTTTTGCTTCCTCACAAGCTTTATGGCAAAACTTTCCATAGAGGTCAGAGAGCTTAGAATAGAGACTGGGTTATTAGCTCAATAGAAAATCATGAAAAATTCGAGTAAAAGAGATATGAAAAAAGCAAAGGAAAAGAGTGAGAATATGAACTGAGGAGAACATAGGATGTGTGTTGATCAAGGTTGGAGATTCAGTTCAAAAGCAACAGACCGAGTGCCCAGAATCAAGGGAAAGACTAGTCAGAATTTCTGTAGACAGAGCCCAGGGGACATTGACTACATGGGCATTTCACATAGCTCTGATGAGAAGACTTCTGAGCTGGTGGAGCAGGGAGGGCAATTTGGGAATTGGTTCTGGAGTCCAAAGAGGAAAGGAACTAGCTTTTTCACAGACTTATAAGGCTCAGAAAGAAGATTTAATCTGGGCCTAGTGGTAGAAGTAGGTCGCACCAACAAAGAGAAAAATCCAAAGTTTGGAAAACTTTTTTTAAAGTGCTTTAAGCCTATGTTAAGTTAAAAATTAATGAAGGTTATTTACTTAAAACTACTTCAAATACATGTAAATTTTGGCCCTCGAATATCTTCTAGCAAATTTCTAGTAAACACAATTGGGTAGCCTTTAGAACTTGCCCTTCTCCAAATAAGAGAAATGCTAGAAATCCCAGAGATATGATCTTAGGAGGAAAAATAAGAGCTTCTGTTTTGGAAATGCTGGGGGATGGAAACTGAAAATTACCCAAGGACTTGGTCAGAAGAGATTTCTGTTTGAGGATTTCCTGGCAGCATCCTGGTCTATCACCCACCACATAGTTAATCAAATGGGAGCAACCAATGAAAGAGTTTCACAGGAAGTTTAAAAAGTGTTTGTTATACATGACTTGGAGCAATCTGACCTCTCAGAAAGGAGTCATTGCCACCCCTGACTGGCGGGCGAACAATAAATTCTTTACATGCAGCCTGATTTACATCTGATGGCTTTACAAGACAAAATAATAACCTCATCTAGTCATCAACAGGAAAAAAAGAAAAGACCCTTCTCTGCCAGTCCTATCTGGGGTTGGGGAGGAAAGGTCTACAATGTGTGCTATAGGGTAACATTAGACTTAAATTCAAGAGATCTCAGTTTAAATGCCAGTTCTGACACATGATTATTGTCAAGTCACTGGAACCTCTCTGAGACAATTTCTCCAATTGCTAAGATAATGATAATAATGATAATGATAAAAATGATAGCTAAATTTTATATAATTCTTTCAGGATTGCAAAGAGCTTTACAGATATGTCATTTGATCCTCACAACAACCCTGGAAGGAAGAATATATTATCCCCATTTTACACATGAGGAAACTGAGGTAGACAGAGTTTGTGATATGCTGAGGGTCACATAGCAGGTAAAGTGTAGGAGGAAGGATGGCAGGATTTGCATTCAGATCTTCCTGATTCCAAGTCAAGTGCTCTATCCACTGTGCCACCTAAGTTAAATTAACATGAAAAACTGAAACTGGGAAAGATTTTTAAAATGCTTTAAGCCTATGTCACGCTAGTCAGTGATAGCTCATATATTATAATATCTCCAAAAAAGTGAAAACGGTCTCTGTCCTCAAGGAGTTTACAGTTTAGTTAAAGGAAACAAAAGCTTTGTCTCTAGGTATAATGGAGACTGGCAACTGTACCAAGAACCTCTGATGGTGCTCTGTGTGGAGATTACAGAGCCTGTTCTCAGAAGAGTCAAAATGAAAGACAATGGAAGTCCTTGGAGAGACCGGAGCATGTGTAGACATTCTATAACAGAGTCAAGTCTGCTAACTGCCTGGTGGACAACCTCGTTGACTGTAGTTGCAGAATGGGACCTGGGGAAGTGCCTTTCAAAGGCACTAGCTCTGTAGGATAAGTATCCAGGAGTTTAGGAGTCTGGGAGTCAAAGTCTGTATTGGGCTGTGCAGACACAGTCCAGCATCCATGACCCAATGAAGAAGAATGATGACCTTCAGGAATGACCTTCAGGACCCAGACCAATGGCAGCTGAGATGGTGCTCTCAATAGCAGTCATGCTCTAGTCAGATGTGAAGTTGATGTCATATAAAAACCACATTAAGTCTGAGCCCATTTTTTCCAGTGATTGAGGTGGTATTAGAGGGTATTGCCCTAAGGTGTCAGGGAGAAGTATCTGTACTTTTATTTTTGCTGTATCTTTGAAGTAAACAGTCCTTTGTAAAAGCTAATGAATATTAATTGGTTACATGAAACTTGAAAGCTAGTTACTGCCAACTAACAGTGGGGACTTGGGAGAAAATAATGGCTGACAACTTGAGCCAGTGGCAGTTGGGAAACAGACATGAAACCCCAATACACAATATCGATCCTAAGACAGAAGGTAAAGGTTAAAAAGAAAGTGGAAGGGAAAAAAGTTATTTATCCCAACATAATCAGGTTTCCTGTAACTTGACCTCCTTGTAGGTATGAGAATTTGGATTGACCATTTTCCTAGTCTGTGACCATTCTCAAAGATGGATTCTGTTTACCATACTCAAGTACATTCAACTGTCTTAATGGAAGAGGAGTAGTATAATTGTACATGAATTATAAATGTGATTTTGTTTTGTTTTGTTCTTAAGGGGGAGAGGGAAATAAGACATGGGTGCAAAAGGTGCAAAACCCCCCTTTCCTTCCCTGTGTATTTTTCCCCAACTGAAATGTGACCCTGATACTGGTTTCTCCTCAACAGCTACATCTGTGACTGGCAAGTTGCTTCTTTTAGAGATGATTTGATTAGGGATAAATATAAATATACCTGGGGTTATATAAGGGATGGAAAATGCCAACAGCATTGCTATGTTCACAGTCAATGAATGAGAATCAGGAGGGCTATTTTGGTCATTGACTCTGAAACCATTTCACGGAGGTAGGTTTGGAGTTCTTCAGAGTCAATTGGAAATCCCTTGTTTATTGTTATGTCCAACATGGGCTTAGAGTGAGGATGTTTTCCAAAGTGCTGGAGAGCTCCTCAGAATCACATTATAATGGGAGATTCTATTTTCAATGTTCCTGACAAAAATCCAAAGGTGTTAAAGTTATATCTGACTTCTGCCCAACCAGTAACAGCTTAAAAACCAAGAAAAACAGTCTCTCAACCAATACCACCACATTCATAACTAAACAATGAACAATTTGGCAACCCCCTTGTGCCCCTTTTTGTTCACCCTTTTCTCATTCTTGATGTCTCTTTCACTTCCCAGATCACAAGGGCACAGAGGACTAGCCCTAGGGTCAGTACAGAATATGGACATTGTTAAGATACTAAATATTCCCTCCCTGGGTCTAGACAGCCACCTTTCTATTGGTGGGTTCCTTCCCTTTCGAAACTGCTAAGTCTCTTCAATTGCTGTCATTTGGGTGGGAAAAGGATGTTTGGTCAAAGGGCACTGAGATGGGAATGGGAGAATCTGGGAGAGGAAATGAGTGGAGCAGAGATAAAGCTATAAGACCTGGGAAAGAAATAAATAGAAACAAAAGTAATGACTAATAGCCCACATGTAATAGATGAGGAAGAGGATGACCTGGAGAAAGATGGAAATGGAGTGGGGTGTGGAAATTGTCTCTCAGAAAAGAAACAAGTTGAAAATAGAAAAAAAAACCTGAAGAAACCAGAGGACAAACTAAACTTAGCAAGCTATGAAGGAAAGGAAAGAAACAAATGGAAGGGAGAAATAAGATTCCAAACAGGAAAACCATTTGAAAGGGAGATGTGATGGAAAGAATGAATACAAGCTCTCGTGACATGTTTGAATGCTATAGTTGACGCAACAGAACCAAGAGGGCCCCTGTATTTGGCACCTGGCAAACAATAAACACACCCCACCCCCTTTTTAAATAGAGAAATAAATCTCTCTAAGGCAATTGAGCATTTCTTCATGCTACCAGTCTTCTTACTCATCTGACTCTAAGGATTTGGGGCAAAAACCAAAGAGAACTTGGCAGAAAGAAATTAAAAGACCGGCCCAGATGATTTTTTTCTATAAAGTTAATTTTATAGCATTAGGTCAACATAGTCCTTAGGGTTTGGCCTGTTTTAACTGTCCCAGTGGTAGATTATCTGCCTCCTATTCCACTCCCCATAAGTCTTGGGGTGGAGGGCAAAAATGACTTAGTCCTTTTACAATTACTGCTCACACAGTTATTAGCTATTTACTCCCATTTGAGAAGACTGACTTAGCATTAATAAGTGTTTTTAGAGGTTGCTTCACAAGTTTTAATAATTTAACAAATGAAGTAATAAAAATTCATAAGTAAAGCATAAACCCCCTAAACATTAGATGCACAGTAGAAGTAAAAGTTTGTAATTTCATTACCATAAATTACTAATACTGAGCTTTCCTATTTTAAAAAAAAATGCCTTCTCAATGTCTACTCATTATTTCAATTTAATGTTATTCAATTGCAACCCCCTCTTCCATTATCCTTGTCTTTTTTTATTTTGGGGAAGGAGGAGAAAAATAATCTAATAGGTGTGATATTGGAAATTTGGGGGTCTTAATACTGAGATTCATGATATAAACTTCCTGTGGATGTTTAGGGGACTTGAAAACTACATTTCCCATGATTCCTCTTACGTAATACAGGTGGCAGGAAGCGTGATTACGTAGACAAAGGTATAAAGACTCAGAACTTGATTGGGATGCTCTCTTTCCTATGAAGCAGCCAGGGGAAAAGCATTTGAATTAGATCTTAGCAGGCATGAGGTTTTTTTTAATTACCAATATGGATTACAATAAAACCCTAATATTTTTAAATATATCCTTCTATATTAATTTTATTTGTTACATAGGTAAGTGTCAGAGAACTGGAGAAGACTGGACAATGATTAATGACAATGTTCAATCTATAAGCATTTATTAAGCATCTAATACCTGACAGACACTGCTCTAGGGATGGAAGATATAAGGTAAAAATGAAATAGTCTCTGCTCTTATATTCTATTAGAGGAGAGAGGAAGTGAATATAAAAGCATATACAAAACTAATACAAAGTAATTTTGGAGGGGAGGATTCTAGCTATCGGGATTTGGGCAAGGGATAGGGAAGGAGAGAGAATCAGGAAATTGCTTCATGCAGAAGGTGGTGCTTGAGCTGAATTGTTAAGGAAATGTAGGTTTTCTACAGATTTCCATCTTTGTTCCAACCCAGAAACATCCTTTTGGGAAGTCTATGCGGAAAGCAGAAATGGCATTTATGAAGATAAAGTCAGGAAAAACTGGCTATTCAGTTCAGGGCCCAAGACATCCCTCAGAAACATACAATTTGTGTGTTAACTCAATGGATTGGGCATCCAACTACATATATAATCAGAGCAAAAGACATCTTTTGTCCATTTTGCTTTTCCTATGTGGATTGTTAGGACAATTTCTTTTGTAACATTTGAAGATCTTATTGAGGAAAACATAGAATGCTCTGAGGCTTGATGGAATTGGCACCCTTTTATCTGCAAACAACATCTGAAAGATCTTGCCATAGGGAATCTCTCTTCGATTTAGACCTTACACAAGATGTCCCTTATGGTAGCAGCGAACGCTGTGGTGTGTTTCCTTGTATTATGCTTCCCTTGATCTTATTAATGAGTTTTCTATTGATAGCAACAAGTGGACTTCCAATTCCCTAGGTATGCAGCTTTGGAGTTACCTTTGATTCTTCCCTCTCTCTCATCCCTTGGTGCCAATCAGCTTCCAAGTCTTACAGATCCTATTTCTCCAACTTCTCTCAGGCCCATACATTTTCTCCATTCACACAGTCTCTACCCTAGTTCAGGCCCTCATATCTCATCTGGATTATTGCCGTACCCTCCTAATTGGTCTCCCTAACTCCAAACTCTTTCCTCTAATCTAATTTCCAGATAACTGCTGAATTGCTGTTCTCACTATTCTACTATCTACCTTCTTATTCTACTATCTTCAAGAGCATCTTGTTGCCTCTGGATAAAATACAAACTCCTCAACCTAGCATTTAAAGCTCCTGCCCATATCTTTAGTCAATGGAAGTACTCTCCCTCTACTCTTCTTTCTAATCCATTCGAATTGCTAGCTGTAGCTAGCATAATAGTTCTGGTTTTCATGCCTTTGCACAAATGGTCCTTCACGCCTGAAAGTATATTCTTTCTTCACTTCCACCCTGTAGAATTCTTACCTTATTCCAAAGCACAGATCAGGCATCATCTCTTAAAGCAAGCCTTAATTGTTTTGTTTTGGTTTGGTTTCTTTACTGTGAACTAGAGAATCATTCATATTCCCATGTACGAAGATGGCCAGAAAAGAGCAATGGGAAGAAGGAAACATATATTTATTAGGCCAGTTTGTTTAGGGAAAGGAATAATTTTTTACATAATAACTACGCAGCACCAGCCATTATGCTAAGCGCCTTCTACAAATATTATCTCATTCGATTCTCACTACAACTTTGAGAGTAGGTACAATTATTATCCCCATCCTACAGATGAGAAAACTGAGGCAAATGGAAGTTTAGTGACCCTCTAGATCAGTATTTACCAAAGTGGGTGCCACCACCCCCTGGTGGGTGCTGCAGTGATCCAGGGGAATGGTGATGGCCACAGGTGCATTTATCTTTCCTATTAATTGCTATTAAAATTTAAAAAGAATTAATTTCTAGGGGGCTAAGTAATATTTTTTCTGGAAAGGGGGCTGTAGGTCAAAAAAAGTTTGGGAATCACTGCTCTAGAGTCATACAGCTAGAGAGTATCTGAGACTAGATTTGAACTCAAGCCTTTCTTTTTTTTAAAAACCCTTAACTTCTGTGTATTGGCTCCTTGGTGGAAGATTGGTAAGGGTGGGCAATGGGGGTCAAGTGACTTGCCCAGGGTCACACAGCTGGGAAGTGGCTGAGGTCAAATTTGAACCCAGGACCTCCCATCTCTAGGCCTGGCTCTCAATCCACTGAGCTACCCAGCTGCCCCCTCAAGCCTTTCTGATTCCAGTTCCAAGGCTCTATATACTATGCCAGCAAGCTGGCTCTGTATGTGAAACTGTGAATCCACTGTATATAGCATATGCATGTATATATAGATATGTATGTATGCATATATTCATATTAACACATTAATTATATGTGATATATTTTGTTATATATTATACTATCAGTAATATGTAATATAATAAAAGTATATAATCTGATTTAATTTAATATTTAATAATGATATATTTTATTTTATTTGTTAATAATAATATTTAATATATTTGTTTTTAAACTATTTCTTTCTTAGTAACCACTCTTAGTCAGAAGAGTGTAAGGGTTAGGCAATGGGCATTAAGTAACTTGCCTAGGGTCACACATTTGGAAATGTCAGAGGCCAGATTTGAACCCTGGAGCTCCTGGATCTAGGCTTGGTGCTCTATCCACTGAGCCACTTTGCAACCCCTGGGCCCTTCTGCCTCCATAGCAAGGTTCTTAACTTGAAGTCTATGACCTTAATTAAAATTTTTTAACTATTTTAATTTAATTTAAAAAACAATCCTAGTTGCATATATATATACACACATACATACATCTACATATATGTATTAAGCATGTATTACATTTAACATAGTTGTACCACTATTATCTTGCCTCTTTTTTGCCTTCTGAACTTCCTTCCACCCTTTTTTGTGTATATTTCAAATATTTCAAAATATTGTGTATACTTCATGTTTCGTTTGGCATTCTTTTCCCTTTTTTTGTATTATCATCATTTCCTATAATTCTCCTTCCTTCCCTTCAAAAAGAACTTTCCTTAAATTTGACTTTTTTTTTGATTGCCCTCAATTATTAGCACTCCCTCCCTCTTGAAATGATCTTGTATAAACTGTGTATTTACTTATATGTTTGTCATATCCCTCACCCAGTAGAAGAAAGCTCTCAAGGACAGGAACTGCTATTTTTGTTATCATATAACTAATGCTTTTCACATAGCAAGTGCTTAATAAATGCTTGTTGAATTGGATCAAATGGAACTTATCAGGTAGTCCATAAATACTTAATAACAATAATAATATATAATTATATGTTATGTATATATAATTATATAATAGTAATAATAATACTTAATAATAATTAATAAGCATCTACTGTATACCAGAGTCAACTGGATGGATCAGTGGATAGAGCCCTGGGCCTGGAATCAGGAAGACTTGAGCTCAAATCTTGCCTCAGACCCTCACTAGTTGTGTGACCCTGGGCAAGTCATGTAACCTCTGTTTCCTTAATCATCTGTTGAAGGAAATGGCGAACCACTTGCCAAGAAAACCTCATGGATTTTATTGGCATGCTGTGGTCCATGGGGTCATGAAGAATTGAACATAACTGAACGACTGAACAAAAAACAGGCACTGTGCTAAGTGCTAGGAATGCAAAAAGATCCAAAAGATTGTCCCTGCCCTGAAGGAGCTCACGAGCTAATGGAGCAGAAGAAGAATCAGGGAATCCTATCATATTCAAGAGTGATTCATCAATGGAGGAAAGCCTTTGAATTCATTTTGCTCTAAAAAGTGACATGTTTTTTTTTTTTGGAGGAGGTGAGGGAAGAATTGACAAGAGAAGTGGGATCTTGTTATTCTCTGAGCATTTCAGGCAATGCCACTAGAAAATGTTGTCTGCTAAAGACATTTGTAGAAGCCCATCTTGTCCCTTCATATATTTTCATCAAGGACACCCTTAATGCAAATATAGATAATAGCCATAGCATTTTATAAAAAAATAGAAAGTAGGCATTTGAGGGAGAAGTTATAGATCCTCTGTCAAGCCTTTGAGGACATAGATATTATTTCTTTCAGTTCTTTTGGCATCTTGCTTTTTCTGAGATTTCTTTTAAGATGATCCCTTGATATTTTTAAGAATCCAAAGTTTCCAACATAGATTTCTCAAGGGTGTATTTGGTTTAGTCCAATATACTCTTTGTGTGTGTGTGTTTTAAATGCAATTTTTTACCTCTTTCTGTAGTACAGAGGATTTAGCTTTGGAAGTTACTTTACAAGTCATTTTCCAGATAAGAAAATGAACACTCCACATAGGTTAAGTGATTTGTCCAAAGTCATATGTCTTCTAAGTGTCTCTGCGTCTTAAACATACCTTTTTATGGCTCCAAGTATGATGTTCTCTTTCCCTATATCTTTGACTGAAATGTTGGTGCCCGAATGTGATGTTCTCTCAGTTATTCACTAATAATGAAATTAGGTCATTTAAAGTATCAAGGGATCATTGATGAATATTAATTCCACCTAATTTTAGTCCTCTTACCAGTTTCATCAGTTAAGATTCTTGGCAAAATGTGGATCAGGGAGGTCTAATACCAAACTATGTACTCATGTTTTCCTTTCCTTTGCTTATTTTTTCTTTTTAAAAAATAAAATTTTATTGCTATCCTTTTTTTTCTTGTCACCCACATTTCCTAATAATACTCCTTTCCTCAATCTCTTCCCCTCTCAGAGAACCATCCCTCCTAATAGAAAATTAAAAAGAAGAGAAAGCTAGTTAATAATCCTAACCCCCAAATTTTGATATTACATGCTGTGTTTTGTATCAATGGTCTCCTACCTCTTCAAAGTGGTGAAGTGCCTTCCCATGTTTCTTCTTTGGAACTCATCTTGGTCAGTATAAGTACATAGCATTCAGATTTGATATCTTTATGGTTTTCTTTACATTTTTGCAATAGTACTCATTGTATAAATTGTTTTGCTGGTTTAGTTTGCATCGCTTTGTCTAAATTTTCCCTTGCTTCTCTGTATTCATCATATGCATTATTTCTTAATAGCATAGAAATATTGTGTCATATTGATGTATCACAATTTGTTTAGCCATGCCCCAGTAGATAGGCATCTACTTTATTTCTAGTATTTTACAACTACAGGAAGTGCTGCTATGAATAATATTTTAGTGTATATGAAGTTTTCCATTGCTTTTTTGCTCTTTTATGAAATAATACTGTTTGTAATCTTATACTATCTTCTTTTACATTGCTTTACAAAGAGTTTGTAACATGATCCAATATTTCCTTTGGCTGCCATCTCTCTGTGCTTGACAAGGAAATAAAATATTTGATGTCTAAGAGTTTTGAGGTCTTTTGGCCTTTTTGTTTTGATGACTGTTTTGCATCAGTGATGGCACTACTCCTCCAACCAAATGTCTTCCCTGCATATATTAAAATAATACAAACTTTCTTTGATAGAATCAACTGTGAAGATAAATTTGCTTAATGACCATTTGGTAATCAATATAAAGAAAAGTAAAACATGGAGATAAATCCTCATCAAAGGTGTTTATCAATGTCATAGATTATATCCTATAGAAAAGCCAAATGAATAGCGAGTTCTCTATAGAGGGTGAGATATTCCAGATTCTCCTATATAATGATGTAGGAATAGGATAAGATTTCCTTAATAAACTCTATGGCCATATGATAGATATTGGCTTAGCAATTCACATAGTAAAAATCAAATGGATAAAGAGGGCATGTTGCCCACATTATGGCATACATACATACAAGACTGATGTGTATATGTATATACACATCAGTCTTGAACAGGCACTGAATAAATCAACTAGGTCCAAATATTAATAGAAGGAGGAAAATAGATCATGTTGTGTTTGGGAGATGGTATAGTATTTTCAATTCTTCATGATTAAAAAATTCATCTTTTGGGGGGCAGCAGTGGATTGAGAGCCAGGCCCAAAGACAGGAGGTCCTGAGTTCAAATCTGACCTCAGACACTTCCTAGCTGTATGACCCTGGGCAAGTCACTTAACCCCCATTGCCCAGCCCTTACCATTCTTTTGTCTTGATTCCAAGACAGAAGGTAAGGGTTAAAAAAAAGTTCATCTTTTGACATCCATATTCTCCTAATACAAATGGCTCCAAGTTATGCTCCATGATAGCCAAAAAATCCAAATTGTGGGTGAGCTAAAAGGCTATAAAGTGATAGAAGATGGCTGTAGGCAAACTATACCATATTAGTATACATAACTTACACAGTCTGTTGTTAAAGACACATATGATCTGTAAATCTAAATCATATTGCTTGCCATGGTAGGGGTGGAGAGGAAGGAGGATGGGTGAGGATGTGACTTAAATGTTTAAAAATGGTTTTAAAACTTCATGAAATTGAGGAAAAAATAAAATATTATTCTTGAAAAGACACATATGATCATAGATTTGGAACTGGAAGAAATCTTAGAAGCTACCAAGTCCTGCCCCTTCATTTTATAGATGAGGAAAGTGAAATTGAGAGAAGGTAAAGGATATGCCTGAGGTGACCTGACTAATAAATAGATAAAGCAGGATTTGAACTCCTTGACTCTAAGTCTGTAACTCTAGCAACTTGTGCTGTCTAGCTTCCTGGGCTAGCCACATTACAAAAGCAAGACATAGAGGTAGACAGCCTGAGTGTTGCACTGGCTTCCACAAAATGTTAATAGACTCAAAGGAAAACCTGCAGAATATTGAATGGTAGATCTTCTTTGCAGGAATGTGGAAGTACATAGACTAGAACTACTGAGATGAGAAGGTATGGATCCATTGTGATCTGTCCATGGTCTTATCATACTATGGTCTCATCTGTGTTGGGGCAGGAAACTAGTACCTGCCCAGCTCCCCACCATCATAAATTACCCGATATCTATTTTGCATTTATTTTGTATATATTTAAATGGGTATCTGTTGTATCATCCAATAGCACAAAAGTTTCTCGAGGACAGGGACTGCTTTTTCTTGACATCTCCAGTACTTATCAGAGTGCCAGATACACATTAGCTGCTTCATAAACAAGAACCTCTATTAGGCAGGAGCCCCAACATTGATAAGAATAAGGATTCATAGAATTATCAAAGCATGGGAATTGGTTGGTTTTGAAGGTACCCTCACCTGGTGCTCCAGCCCAGGTCAGAAAATGGAGCAAGCAGGTCAAAGCTCCTGGGTCCATAAGAGTGGGATGGTGAATATGTCCTCCACTTTCAGCCTAGGTGAGATAGAGATACCCAGTTATTGGTTTTTAAAATCACTTTGTGGGGTGTGGTCAAGGACAGGTCAGAGTCAGAGTCAATGTGTCTCTTCTATCTCATAGATTGGGATTTGGGAACTAAGGAGATCCAGTCTATCTGTCCTCTAGGGATTTCTAGCCATATGGGAGACTATCGTTGATGAGGTTACAAGATGTGCCTGACTACTCTAAAGCTCAGCACAATAAACTCCTGGAAATAGAGTTGCACTAAGTGCATTCAGAGTATTAGCCCTATTCATATTATCATTAACCATCAGGAAAAGCTCTTCCCTAGCCCTGCCTAATAGAAAACAAATTGGAGGCAAGTAGCATGGTCAATTATTACAGTAGACAGTAAAACCTCATTCATTTTGGATTCTGTTAATTTGGAATGTTTTAATCATTTGGGCAAGAGATGGACTTAATAAACCCTTTATAAGCAATATAAGCAGAGCTGTAACTAGCATGGGGAGATTAGAGCTGTGCCCCATGGTGTGAACATCTAGGATGGGGATGGAGCGATTCCTTCTCTGAAGTAACCACCATCCAGTCATCTTGCCTCCCAGTCCTCTGCCACATTCAGGCCATCATCTCAGGATCTTGTTGACTTGGTCCTGCCCTCTCCCCAAATCTAGTGAAGTACTGTCTAGACATTTAGGACAGGGGAGATGGGCTGACTCTTCTCCAAGTGTGACTCGCACCCTCAGTCTAACTGTTTTCAACTCCCTTCCCTTTGTGTCCCTCCCAACTTTCAACTCCCTCAATTGAATTTGCATAAGAATTTCTAGTTATGGCTGGGAGTACAAGTGACTAGTGTCAACAAGATTTCAGGGAAGATGTATAATATACTGAAGAACAAACTATGTAAATATCCTCAAGGTCTTTAGAAGTAAACATTGACCTACAAGTAATTGTCACACTAACTCCAAATCATTCCTATCTACAATTTATATTTATCTAAAAAGAACCTCTATTGGGGAACATTTTTTAAAAACCTACTTCTGGGTTAACTGTAGTGTGACTAGGAGGAAATCAGTTGGAAGACTGGATTTTCTATCCTGACTTCATAACCAACTAGCTGTTGAACCTTAATTTATTGTTTAATCATTTTTCAGTTCTGTCTGACTCCTTGTGGCCACATTTAGGGTTTTCTTTGCAAAGATCCTGGAGTGGTTTGCCATTTCCTTCTTCAGCTCATTTTACAGATGAGGAAACTGAGGCAAACAGGATAAAGTGAACTTGTCCACGATCACATAACTAGTAAGCATCTGAGGCCAGATTTGAACTCAGGAAGATGAGTGTTCCTGATTCCAGGTCCAGCTCTCTATCCACTGTGCCACCTAGCCACCCTTGTATCTTACACACTTAAGTAAATCACTGAACCACTCTGGTTTCATTGCTTATTTTAGCCAAATACTCCTCTGATGATATTAGAGGATTGTTGTGAGAGTAAAATGAACCAATGGATACAAAAATACTTTAAAATGCACAAAGATTATATAATGTAAAGCAGGGATGGACTGAGAGCCCAGAGACTAGAGGCAGAGAGATCAATGTTCGGCCACCTTTAAAGCTTAGAGTCTAAGTGCTAGCACCTGCAGAAAGCTTATTCTAATATTCCTCCAAGAATTTAGAACCTGCCCAACTCCCCACCATCAGAAATTAACCAATATCCACTTTGTATGTATTTTGTAGGTGTTTAAATGGGTGCATGTGTTCCCTGATAATACATGATATAAGTTGCTCAAGGGCAGGGACTGCTTTTTCTTGGCATCTCCAGAGCCTACAACAATGCTGGGTGCTTAATAAATGTTGATTGGTTGAAGACATTAATGATAACAATGAATTTCATTTGAAAAATCTTCTATATTAGGTGTTTCACTAATACACAGATTTAGTATAGGAAGGGAATTGAGAAGACATTTAGTCCAAATCTTTCATTTCAGAGCTGAGGAAATTGATGTTTAGAGAGGTTAAATAATTTGTTCAAGGTCAGGCAGGTGAATAAGTAACAGAGCCAGAGTCTGAACTCAGCTCTTCTGATTCCAAATTCGGCACAAATTCAGACAGAGTTTCTGAGTATTAGTCCCAATTGGTGAGGTTTTCCTATTCATACAGGCCAAGTGAAAGAGATTTCAATAATGAATGCCTCTCTATGTACATACACATAGAGAGCACTTTCTCATTATTAAAAAAAAATTCTTGGCACCGCTCCTCTGTACTCCAAATATATTGAATATGACACACTGAAAACTAAGGTGTTTCCCAAATCTAGTATTTGTCTTGAAAATATTTGTCTCGTCTCTATTTCACAGTTTAATGTTCAGGAATTGGAGGAATGCTGAGGTATTAATGCTGTCCACAAGATCTCTTTGTTTCCTGAACAATTTCATCCTGGTGCACTTAAACCAGCTAATCACAGCTCAAGGGAAATCACTGTGCTTCAGAGGACACAACGGGCATTGACTGGTTTTCTCCAGGCTGATTTCTCAAACCCAGCTAACTCAACAATCACCTGAAAAAAAATGGTCCTATTAATTCCACCTCTAAGAGGAATCTGGTCGCTACAGAATTCGTCTATAGTCACTATACCAAATGCCTCACTTGAGGCCAATGCATGGACTGTGTGACAGTATTGTGAGGCTCTTGGGTGGGGAGAATGGATTCAGTGGATTGCCTTACTTAGCTCAATTGCCAAAACAATTAATCTAATTCTCCCTTTTACACCACAAAATACTTTTTAAATACAAGGAAGAATCTCCTATTTAGGTCCACATGACCAAGGCTGTTGCCTAACCCTTGGAGGATAACAGTGACTTATTAGGAAGGAGAGCATGTTGCAGAGGTAAAAGTACTGCCTCTGTAGTCAAAGGGTCTATGTTCAATTCTTGGCTCTGATACCATTTCTGTGATCTTGGGTAAGTCCTTAACATCCCTGGATTTCAGCTTTCTCATCTGTAAAATGAAGGGGTCAGACTAAATTGCTTCCAACTCTAGTTGTACAATCCAACAAATGGAATTTAAGGAAACTGAAAAACAAAAATTATTTTTAAAAAGGTAAAAGAACTTTGAAAGCCAGCACATTCTACTTTTGGATAGCTCTGTTCATTAGTAAGTTGTTTTCTTCCATCAACCCTAGATTTGCCTCTTAGCCATTTCTATCCAGAATCTAAAATGAAACAGAACTCAATTTTACAGCTCTTCTATTTGACTGTCCTTCAGACACTACAAGACAACCATCATGTCCTGCCCCATCCTTCACATCTATCCAAGCTCCCCCTTTTTTAGTTTCCTTACTCACACTTGACCTTACATCATGATATAATGCCATCTCCTCTACTGAACTGTAAGTTATAGAAGAGCAGGGGCTCTCTTTTCCTAATTTTTATAGACACCCCCTTCATAGCACCCTGCACAGGTTAAGTACTCAATATGTATTGATTGAATGAATGAATAAATTAATAAATGAACCTTTATAAGCCAATGATAATACTGTATGTATCTTGTACTTGTAGATGGTAGTAGCTTTCTTTCCCTAACTCAAAACATTGCCAGCATCTTTTATCTAATTTTCTCTTTGTAGGCAGGACAGAAGTGAATTTCTCTAACTTACAGATAGGGAAATAGTAAAGTGATTTGTCCAGGCTAACCATAGGAGTAAGCCAAGTTGATGGTCATATTTCAATGTATATAATAGCTTCATGGAAAGATGAACATAAATCAAAAGTTTGTGAATGAAATTATAGATATTATTCGAGCTGGAAAGCTCCTCAGAGAGCATCTGGTGTAAACCCTTTATTTTACATCTGAAGAAATTAAAGCCCTGGGAAGTTAATAGACTTTTAAAAAATCCATTACCTTCTGTCTTAGTATCAGTTCTAAGACAGAAGAGCCATAAGGGCTAGGCAATCAGGGTTAAGTGATTTGCTCAGGGTCACACAGCTAGGAAGCGCTTGAGGCCAGATTTGAACCCAGGACCTTCCATCTCCAGGCCTGACACTCTATCCACTGTGCTACCTAGTTGCCCCTAGTTAAATGACTTATACAAAGTCACATAGCTAGTTAATGGCAGAGCCAAGATTTGAACCTGAGCCTCTTAGAGGTTAGGCTAATGAGTTTTCCTAAATACCAGGAACTATCAGGTGATTCCTGCTATAACCACCTCCCAAATGTATCTATATCACATGTTTATATATATTTTAAACCCTTACCTTCTATCTTGGAATCGATACTGTGTATTGGTTCCAAGATAGAAGAGCAGTAAGGACTAGGCAATAGGGATTAAGTGACTTGCCCAGGGTCACACAGTTAGGAAGTGTCTGGGGCCAGATTTGAACCCAGGACCTCCTTTCTCTAGGCCTGGCTCTCAATCCACTGAGCCCCCCAGCTGCCCCCACATTTGTATTTTCATAGTGGGCTTTTCTTTAAACAAGAGCAGTATATTTAGAAAGAAGTTATCTCCTGGCTCTAAGGGATATACTTTAGTACATTAAATAATAACAACATATTAATTATAGAAGCTACCACAGTGCTTTTCACATAGTCAGTGTTCACTAAATATTTGTTGGAGAGGATCTTGCAATGTATGAAAACAGTCATATATGCATCTATTAATAATCATAAAAATTAACACATTTGTAAGCATTTCAGGGAAATGAAGAAGTCAAGAATGTATTTGGGAGTTTTGCCATTTGGGATAACATTGCCTTTTAGCAGGCAGATTAGCTACAGCTAGTTTGGCAACATCAGCAGAGATGAACTTGGAGCTGAGAACTTAAAGATGACATAAAAGAGGGGACCACTTAAAAATTTGGTCCCATTGGGAGCTAGGGCCTTCCCCAAACTCTCTCTATCTGTCCAGTGAGAGAGTAATGATAGTAGCACAAAGTGCTCTCTAGATTTTGTCTCCTCAGGCCCATGTTCAAATGCTTACCCCCAAGACAAAAGGTTTTTGCAAAGAGGAGAGTAGGTGCTTGCACTCTCTGAAGTTGGATTTGCTATCTTCCATCCAAGCATCCTGGAAATTAGAGTTTGTCCCTTGCCACTGATACACCTCGGTGCTCATTAATATGAATTGGCTCTAGTTTCCATTCAAAACCATGTTCAACGCTTTCTCCAAGTCAGAAATGCATTTTTCTTTTGTCTTTCTCAAAAAAACAACACAAAGGAACAAAACAACAACAAAGGGAAGAGTGCCTCTCAAATTACCATAGGGATAGGGAACTAGCTTGACTCAGTCTGAGCCATGGTTTTGAAGAGGGCATATTCTGAGTTTTCCAAGATAGCCTCACCCAATCTCAAAAAGAGGAAATGTACTTTAAATGAAGCACTTTGGAAAAAAAAATCCTTTGTTAGGCTGTCTGCCCCATTTTGGTATTCAGAAATTATGGTAACCTCTAGCTATGGTCCTCACTCTCATTTGAAAATGAAGAGCGGATATTAAAAACGGAGCATTCTGGCATTTCTAGTATGTGAACACTACATGGAGTTTTTTGATGCTTATTGTAAGAATCCCTTAAGTTGGGCTAGGGCTCTAAAGGGGATATCAGGAAAGGGGAGGAGGTAGGGAGCTCGTCTTCCTTAAAAGGCAAGAGATATTGGTTTATCTAGTTGATGTGGCAATTCCCCTTACTATGCAACCAAACATCAAATTGAAACCATTTCACAGAATTGCCAAACAGCGAGAGGAGCCAATGGCCTGAAGTCATTTTGACCCACAGGGGTATAGTCTCATTTCCATGTGTGTGTTTCCCTCTCCTTAATGCTCATGATAATTGCATATGTTGTGAAGGAAGACTAGGCCCCCGGATTTCCTTGTAATTCAACTGAGGCTAGTGTTTTAGAGTTAGAATTGAATGAATTTACTTCAAAGAAAAAGCTTCTTTGTTTCAATCCTAGTAGCTACATTAACCATCAATGACCATTTTGAAATAAAAGTACAAAAACTGGAATCATGGTTCCACTGGATGGATTGTTGGACTTCTCTCCATCTCTAGCCAAACTGGACCTCCTTGCTGTTCCTCATATATAATGTTCCATCTGTGATCTCCATCTCTTTGCCCTGGTTGGCCCCCTTTACCTGGAATATACTCCCTCCTCTCTTCTGCCTTTCTGAACTCTTAGCTTCATTCAGAGGTCAGCCTATGTGTTACCGCCATCTTGAAATCCTTCTTGATTCTCCCCAAGGTGCTAGTCCCCTCCTCTGCTAATTTACTTTCTATTTACTAATCTACATACATGTTCTCTCCCTTTCCTGAGGTCAAGTATCGGCTCATTGTTGCCTTTGAATCAATGTCTGGCACAAAGTAGCTGCTTAACAAATGTTTATGGCTAAATGAATAGATGAATGAATTTGACACTGGAAATAAGTTGGGGACAACTTTCTCTTTAAATGAAGTTTCTCTTTAAGCTCCCCACATTATCTTATTTAGCACACTTAACTGCCCACATAGATGAAAAATATTCATTTTTCCTCCCATAGTCTCTGCTAACTTATTCTTTAGTACCTGCAGTTATAGTCATCCCTCTAGTTCTGCCATGGCTGTAATTAAAATCCACATTAAAACATTGGTTCAAGATGGGCAGGAGCTGGAAGCAGGTTTTTTAAATGGTAGAAATACAGCAACCATAAAAATTTAAGCTGAAAACTTCTGGGTGACAAATTGTATAACTGGTACAAATATGAGTAAATTGTAAATTATAATGGTTCGTGGCTCCTTGGATTACTTTTAACAGTCATTTCAGTTGTTGGAGACAATTAATTTAATGGACCATGACCAAAGACAAATTCAGTATCTTTGTTTGGTAGTGAATAGCCCTAGTGTTTGAGAACCTATCCCAGCTAGATGGATATTGTTGACCAGTGGAGAAAAGGGAAGGTGATCAGTTTTGGTTCTGACCACTGCCTCCCTTAATCCCCCCTCCCTTTATCACCTCTTCCACCTTTCTCTTGTCCCCTTCCCCTCTTATTTCTGTGTTGGGTAAAATAGATTTCTATACCCACTTGGCTGCATATGTATATTCTATTTGAATCAATTCCAATGAGAGTGAGGTTCAAACATTGCCTGTTACTCCATCCTTCCTAGTTTCCCCTCCATTGTAAAAGCTTTTCTCTCTGTACCTCTCTTATGTGAGATAATTTTCCCCATTCTTCCTCTCCTCCCTTCTCCTAGTACTTCCCTCTTTCTCACTCCTTCCTTTTTTTATTTGAGACCATTTTAATATAATCAATTCACACCTGTGTTTTCTATCTATATAGACTCTTTCTAACTGCCCAAAGATCTGACAAGTATACTAGTCTGTGTTCTTTCAATTGGGGAATGGCTGAACAAATTGTGGCATCTGTTGGTGATGGAATACTATTGTGCTTAAAGGAATAATTAACTGGAAGAATTTCATGTGAACAGGAAAGACCTCCAGGAATTGATACAGAGTGAAAGGAACAGAACCAGGAGAATGGTATATACAGAGACTGATACACTGTGGTAAAATAGAACATAATAGACTTCTCTACTAGCAGCAATGCAATGATCCAGAACAATGCTGAGGGACTTATGAAAAAGAAAGCTATCCACATTCAGAGGAAGAACTGTGGGAGTAGAAACACAGAAGAAAAACAACTGCTTGAACACATGGGTTGATGGGGATATTATTGGGGATGGAGACACTAAACAATGACCCTAGTGCAACTATCAATAATATGGAAATAGGTCTTGATCATTGATACATGTAAAACCTAGTGGAATTGCATGTTGGCTATGGTGGGAGGAAGATTTGGGGAGAGGGAAAAAACATGTATCATGTAACCATGGGAAAATATAAAAAAATAAACCAAAAAAATAAATCTTATGTGATGCTGACTATAGCTCCCCAATATTTAAACTGTTTCTTTCTGGCTACTTGTAATATTGTATCCTTGACCTGGGAATGCTGGAATCTGGCTGTAATATTTTTGGGAGTTTTCATTTGGGGATCTCTTTCAGAATAAGATCCACCCTTTAGATATAAAATATCAGGACAGTTTTTAAAAAATAATTTCTTGAAATATGATGTCTAGGCTCTCTTTTTATTATGGCTTTCAAGTAGCCCAATAATTTTAAAATAATTTCTTCTTGTTCTATTTTTCAGGTTAGTTGTTTTTCTAAGATTTTTCACTTTTTTCCCTATTGTTTCCAATCTTTTGACTTCATTTTTGTTGTTTCTTGAAGTCTTGTAGCGTCATTAGTTTCTATCTGCCCAATTCTAATTTTTAAGGAATTATTTTCTTCAGTGACCTTTTGTACCTCTTTTTCCTTTTGGTCAGTTCTGCTTTTTAAGGAGTTATTTTTTTATCTGTATTTTTTTTTGCTCTTTTATCAAGCTGCTAATTCTCTTTTTTATAAATTTTCTCACATTATTCTAATTTCTTTTCCCAATTTTTCCTTTACCATTCTTATGTCTTTAAAAAAACTCTTCCAAGAATCCTTGTTGGGCTTTTGTCCAATTTGCATTTTTTCCTTTAATGGCTTTGTGTTTTCACATTGTCCTCTTTTGAGCATGCATCTTGATCTTCCCTGCCACTAGAGTAGTTTTTTTATATTCAGGTTCTTTTTGTAGTTGTTTGCTCATTTCCCTAACCTATTTCTTGACTTTGAGTTTTATGTTAAAGTTTGGCTCTGTTCACCTGGGTGGGGGGGGGGGGTTGGGAGGGGTGTTGTTCCAAGCTTCAGGTTTTTTTTTGCACTGTTTTTGGAGCTATTTCTGGGGTTTTCAAGTTTTTGATGGTTCTAAAATGTTGTTATCCTGGGAGAGGTGTAGTCCTTGCTCTCTTGATCTGCAATTTGTTCCTTACCCAGGAAGGGTAAGAAACAAATCCTGCAACCAGAAATGCTACTGCTCCTCTTGGCCTTTGAACTGTGACCCAGAACTGTGTAAGAGAAATGGAGTTGAAGAACAGCATCTGGTCCTGTGCCCAGTGTTAGCTCAGTGTCCTCTGTAATTTATTTCTGACCAGTTGTCCAATCCCCTTGCCACCTCTAAGCTGAGAGCTCCTAAAGCTACTGTTGCTATTATCACAGCTGCTTCCAAAGTTCACCACTAGTGCTGCCACCATGTTTACTCTGCCCCAGTCCCAAACCTGATGTCATAGATCTCTCTCGACAACCTTGTAAGTTGTCTCAGGCTGGGTAATTGTCTCATACCAACCTTTTGTGGGCTATGTCACTCCATAATTCAATTTGATGTATTATTTTAAAGTTGTTTAGAGGGGAATGTTGGAAAAGTTAGGCTTGATTGTTACCTCTCCTTCACCATACTGGCTCCCAAATAAAAAGAAGGTGATTGGAAAGGGGTAGGGGAGACACTGGAAGAGAATCTGGTCAAGCTTTTTCTGGGGCAAAGAGGATTGTCATGTTAGGAACTAGTTCCTCACTTTCCATTCTGCCCACTCTTTCCTCCTGCCCTCCATTCCAAAAGGCTGTACAGAGATATAATCACTTCATCTTAGCAACTATGTGATAGATCAAGTGGGTAGTCATCCAGGAGATTAGCCCCAGTGGAAATATCTACTGTAGTTATCTAGAATGTCCTCAAGGGCCAGGGATCACAAAGGAGCAAACCACTTTCCTAACCTAGTACCTGCTATTCTAGTCATGGCAGTACTATCTGTATAACAAGAGGCTCTAGGCCATATGCCAATCTACCCTACCAGCTGTAAACTCTTCACAAATATGGCATACAATGATTATAACAGTGAAATTTATGTAGTGTTTGTCCCTGCCCGGTTAATTTGGGGGCATTTTTGGAATGAATTTTTATTATTCCTTCCCAAGAAGTCATTCTTATGTTTGTTTCTCTACAACTTTTCCCCAAGTTTAGATTATTAACGAAGATTCCCCTTACTCAAGAATTAGATGATAAAGGCCTGAGAATCCACACTTCTCTATTTCTATTAAAGGTACCACTATCCATCCAGTGTCTCAGTCTTACAATCTCAGTTTTATTCTGACCATTCTCTCTCCTTTACTCTATATAACCAGCCATCTGCCAAATCTTGCTTTTCCTCTTTCACAATATTTCTCATATCAGACCCCATCTCTCTACCACATAGCTGACCCTTTAGTTCAAGCTCCATCACCTCTTGTCTAGATCAGTCCAAAAGCCTCTTCCTTGGCTCCCTACCCCAAGTCACTCACCACTTCAGCTCACCCTCTACCCTGGCACCGAAGTAATTTCCTTTAAGTGCTGATCTGACCATGTGACTACCCTCTCAACTAACTCCAGGGGCTTCCTAGTGTCTCTAGAGCAAAATATGAAGTCCTATGTTTAGCTTTTAAAGGTCTTAGCAACTTGGCCCCAGCCTATCTTTCCAGCCTTGTTGGATATGACCTCCTTCCTACATTCTGCAAATTAGCATACCTGTTCTTTTTTCTATCCTTAACATGACATTCCATCTCCTCTCCCTCTCTATGTTTGCTCTGATCATCCCTCCTGCCTCCAATGTGTTCCTTCTTACCTCTTTATCTCCTTACCTCTGCCTAATAGAATCTCAGAATCTCTCTTCCTTGAAGATGTAGCTCAAGAATTACGTACTTCCCAAGCCCTTCAACTACCAATATCCTCTCCCCAAACTCCTTTTGTATATTTAACTATTTTATACAATTTCTGTTTATTCACTATATATTTATTCTGTTCATGCTTATATATGCTCTTGTTGTCTCCCCAGATTAGAATATAAACTTCTTGAGAATGGGATTGTTTCATTCTTTGCATTTGTGGCCCCACAAATTATTAATTGATTAATTGATCAACGTGGTGAGGGGCTCCTGAAAACCTTTGGCAGAACACAAATCATCAGATAGAGAACAACCCTACTTCCCCAGCAGCTGCTTTCAGGAACAAGATTGTATTTTCAAGATCTCGGGAGAAGTCAGAGGCTAAACTCTAGAGACAGAGAGGATTGGCTACTTCAGGTTAGAGCTGTCCAGGCCAGAGCTCCTCTGTGAGGGTACAGACAGGTGGCACAATGGCACAATTGGGCCACGACTCAGAAGAACCTGATTTAAAACCAGTCTGCGACATATACTGGCTGTGTGACCTTGGGCAACTCACCTTTGACATATTTGCCCAAGTTTCCTCAGTTATAAAATGTAATTGATGATAACATCTATCTCACAAGGTTATTGCAATATTTATAAAGCACTTAGCATAGTGCCTGGCACATAGTGGGTGCTACAGAAATGCTTATTCAATCCTCCTTCCCTTCTGCTACTTATAACTTGTTCCCACACTTAGAGGCAATGAGGCACTAACTGGTTTCTATGTACAGGTGACACAGGTTGCTATGATTCAATTTACTTTCTTTGACTTAGTGTTTTAACATTGGGGTTTTTAACTATATTTGCCCTGGAAAAGTACCTTTATTTGTTTATTTTTGTGGTTCTTTTGAATGAATAGAAAAGATAAGTACATGCTCAGGAAATGCTGAAGTAGAGTGTGTGTGTGTGTGTGTGTGTGTGTGTGTGTGTGTGTGTGTGTGTGTGTGTTTGGGTAGCTTTGACAACCAATTCAATTTAATTCAGTTCAACAAGCATTAATTAAAACTGCTATAATCCAGGGAAACAGAGGAAAAAATAAAAATGATTCCTGATCTCAAGGAACTTATATTCCATTGATGAGAAACATCATGTCTGTAGATACATAAAAATTTGAAATATATAAAGCAAATACAAATTGAGGGAGAGGGACACATTGGGGGATTGGGAAAGTCTCCTGAAGGAGGTGGCACTTGAGCTGTGGAAAGGAGCTGGGGATCCCAGGAGGTAGAACAGAGCACATCCAAGACAGAGAGAGAATCACTTCAGGAAACACTGCTGTGAACGAATATATGTGTCCAGTGTGCTTTAATAGAAAAAGAAGGGAGATGGATTGGTTCATAAATAGTCTATTAAAATCAGCTCTGTAATTCTTACTAGTTTGAAAGAACTGTCCCCATGGTGACAACTTTTAGAACCAATTTTAAAATAACCTTTTAGAAGTACGTCTCTACTTCCTTCCTTTGAAATTTGGTAACCATGTATAGTTAGCTTAAAACACACACATACATACACACACACACACACACACACATACAGAGAATGGATATTTTTAGTCTGGTAGCAGATTATAGCAATCTGGATGAAGGTAGTTCTCTTGAAACTTTTCCACAAATTATCTCGAGGTGGCAAGAATGTGAAAACTGGGTATTGGAAAATGTGCTTTCGTAGCAGCTATAGACAAGTACAGTCTGTGTTGCTCAGGAAGTGTATAGCATGTAAATACTTAAAGTGCATTGTTGAAATTAAAAGATATATACATTCCAAAGTCGGGCATTGTCAAAAGTAAGAATGTCTGCTGGCAGAAGTGAGAATGTTTGTGGACTCGAAAACCTGCCCATTATCTCACATTTGTGCTAAAGAAAACAAACCAGCAAATGTAGGAAGAACAAACATTTTTTTTTCTTCCAATGCAGAGAATGTTGGAACAGTCTGTTGAGGTGAGAGCAAATGGATGAAAAGAATGAAATCCAACTGATTTCAAATGAATTCAAGTAGTAAAGACAGTTAAGAAACAGCCCAGCCTTGGCTTTTTGAATGGAAATGGAGGATTGGACAGGCCTCTACAGATCTCACAGAAATTTCTGAGGCTAGAACGAGAGTCATCAGACACATGCCCGTTGCCCTGAGACAATAACACTCTGATCCTCACGATTCTTTTCTCCAACTAGCCTCGTGCTACTGCCCAGGATGGGGTAGAGAAAATGAGGCTGGGACCCTGGGAAATGCACCCTTCTCTTCTCTATGAACTTTCAGAGTTTTATTTCAACACTACAATACTGTCCAGAGGTGAGACATTCACAGAAGGGCCTTTTTATACTGTAAGCCTTTCAGACTTGGCCTTTCCTATGACTGACTGCTTGTGGCTTAATTAAGGTTTGCTTTTATTGCTGGGATCAGGACTTGTTCCTACTCCAGGAAACTAGCTTGGGCTTTGGCAGACAAGACTCAGATCACAAGGTCAGTTTTATATCTGTAGAAATTCTCAACTTTGTGACCTCCAAATGACTACAAGATGACAGGATTCAGAACTGGATGGGACCTTAGTCTTCTAGGTTAGATCCCTACTTTTACAGATGAGGAGACTGAGTCCCAGAGAGGGGAAAGTGACTTTCTTCAGGGTGTTATAGGTTGTAAGTGGCATGTCTGGCTTTTTGAACCATCATCCTCTGATTCCAATCTCTGTGTTCTTTCTACTGTATTTCACTAAAATATAGTACCAATTTAATTGTTGGTTTTCTCCTTTTATGTCTTAGTGGCAAAAAGGGTCTAGAGGTATTTTAGAAGCCCTGATGCTGATGACCAGCATTTAACACAGTGCCAGGCACATCGTATATACTTAAATATTTATTGATTGATGAAAACAATTGCCTACTTTTTGGCCCATTATCCAATCCCTCAGCAACTGCAGTCCAAATAGGAGGGACTGAATTGAAATCTGGCCTCAGATATTTCAGTAATACATTTTGGCTTTGTTTCTTAGGCAAGAGACTTAATGCCTTGGTGTTGTAGACAATTCTTAGAAAGAAATTGGAGCATTCAGATTGTATATAGAAAGAGAGCACCTCTCTTTCTACCACCCCTAATATACATCAGGAATTATGAGGAAGTAATTAGGGGAAGGACAAAAAGAAGCTGCTTTCTCCTAAGTTAAGGGGGGAGATTTCCCTGGGCATCTGAGAAAGCATAAAGGGAGATTTTTTTTAAAGGATGCCTAATGGCCTGAATTTTAAAATAAAAAACTCATTCCATATATGTAGACTAAGCACCAAGGCCACCTAATGTGATCTGAATATTACTAAGGAAATCCTTCTGATTCCTTGAATGCTTTCTCTGCCAACTTCTTAATGGTGTGTAGAATCCCAACACTAGAGCTTCATGATCAAGTTTGGAGAGGCTCATCACCAACTTGGCTGCAGAGAAGTGCATTTTTCAGTCACCGCAAGTCCTTAGATCATCAATGACATTATGGAAGTGCTTCAGTTGGTGCTAATGGAGGGAGATGATGCATTTATCAAAATATAATTATTGTTGGAAGAAGTAATGAATTTAATGTTACCATGTAAAGATATGAATTAATTCATTTTCAATCACTCAATCAATAAACATTTATCAGATAACTACTATGTGCCAGGCACTATGTTAAGCACTGGGGATATAGAAAGAGACAAAAAACAGTTCCTGTCCTCAAGGAGCTCATAATCTAGCAAGGAAGTGAAAATAAACAAATAGATATGTATAAATAAGCTATATACAGGATAAATGTGGATTAATCAGTGGAAGGATGGCACTAGAATTAAGAAAGGCTTCCTGTAGAAAATGGGATTTTAGTTGGGATTTAAAGGGAGCCAACAGGAAGAGAGATTAGGAGGGAGAGCATTCCAAGCATTGAAAACAACCAGGAAAAATACCCAGAGGCTGGAGATACAGTGTCCTATTAGTAGAACAGCAAGGAAGCCAGTGTCACTGGATCGAAGAGAATGAGACAGGGAATAATGTATAAAAGGGCTGGAAAGGTAGGAGGCCAGATTAGAAAGAAATTTGCACTCCAGAGGATATGATCCTGGAGACAATAGGGAGCCACTGGAGTTTCCTGAGTAGAGAGAGTGTGATATGCTTGGACTTGCACTTTAATAAAATCCTCTAGTGGCTGACTAGAGGAAGAATTGAAGATGGAATTTTGGAATTCACAATCAAGGAAGTGGTACATTTGTGGTCATAGCAAGATCCAGGATATGAACATCTTTGTGTGTGGCCAAGGTGAGGGGGAGGAATAGGTCATGGGAAGCGATTAGCTTGAAGAACTAAGTGGACCAGATGTTTGAGAGATAGTCATTATGTGTGTTGAGGGCACGAGTTGGGGAAGAAAGGAAAATTACAAACCATGACTTGAACCCATTTTAGCTCTCTGATGTCTCAAACAGAAGATTTATCACAAAAAACACAGATCTGGAATATTGAAGAATCTGATCAAACTGACCAAATTCTTTCCGATCAGAATTGGATTTTCAGAAGGAAGAGAGGTCCAGAATCTAGGCAGGGCACTATTTGGAGAAAATAGTGCAACCTGGGCATCAGGCTGAGGGAAAAGTCCAAAGGGAAGGGAAATGGGTACCAGGAAAGAAGTTGTAATGTGAATTTGTTACCTGGCAAGAAGAACACACCAACACATGATTGCATTAATGTCAATATGGATTTGTTGATAGACTTGACAAAAAAAGACCACGAAGGAATAAAGTATCATCATCATTGCTAGCATTTCTATAGTTAGGGTTTGTGCTTCATATATGTTAACTCTCTTAATCCTCACAACAACCCTGTGAGGCAGGTACTATTATTATCCCCATTTTACAGATTAGGAAACTGAAACAAAGAAAAGGTAAGTGATTTTTCCAGATTCAGATAGCTAGTAAATGTCTGAGGCTGAGTTTGAACTCAAGTCATGAGGGCGAAGGGAGGAAGAATGCTCTAGATCAGTGAATCCCAAAGTGGGTGCCACCACCCCCTGGTGGGTGCTGCAGTGATCCAGGGGCGGTGGTGATGGCCACAGGTGCATTTATCTTTCCTATTAATTGCTATTAAAATTTAAAAAAATTAATTTCCAGGAGCACTAAGTAATATTTTTTTCTGGAAAGGGGGCAGTAGGCCAAAAAAGTTTGGGAACCACTGCTCTAGATTTATAGAAGTTCTTAACCTAAAGTCCAACAACTTAAAAAAATTTTTTTTAACTATATTTCAACATGATTGGTTTTGTTTGTAATCCTTTGTTTTTAAAAAGTGTATTTAAAAGCATTATTCTGAGTAGGGGTCCTTAGACTTCAAAGGGGTTCATGACAGGAAATAAAAAGGTTAAGATAGGGGTATCCCAGGAAATCAGAGCTCTTCGAAGTCAGGGGCAGACAAATGCCTGCTGACAAGCTGTAAAAGATGGCACTTTCCCTAATAGGGAAAATGATGATGCCTTAAACCAGCAGTAGTGACACCTGGAAAATGTACAAAAGGGCCTGTGGATGAACGAATCCTCCACTGAATCTTCGGGGTCTTTGGAATATCTTATTTCTATAAACAATAGACCTATGAGATTGAATCCAATTTCTGGCAAAATTTTCTAATGGCTTACCAAATGGTTGATTTCTGTGAAGAGGGCTAGTCAGGGGAGCCTGGTTAACTTAATGAGTTTAGAGAAAAGCAAAGCCTTTGTTTAAGACTTTGATTGAATTTCCCTATGCATGGTGGCAGACATGTATAATTAACCTCATCGAGAGAGCTGAGGGCACCTCTTGGGCCTTAATTTTTGTCTACCCCCTTTGTACTTCACTGTGGATGATTGGTTAAGTCTCAGCAACAAGCGATGGTTTGATTGGTTCAGACCATTTGGATTGGATCAAAGACACACTTTTTTCTGGGGGCCTCCTAAAGGGATCAGAGAATCCTCAGCCACAAAGTTATAGGCATTTGGGGAAGGAGAGCCACAGCTGCTCTGAAAGAGGATCTGGGTCCTGGAAATGTGAGGGGGAGCTTCAGGCTGTGCTAATGCATGACCTTCATCAGGGTTCTTCTAATAGCAGTCTGGCAGAGTGAGGAGCAAAAGGACATTGTAAATCAGTCAATCAACACACATTGATTAAGCACCAACGATGTGGTAGGCATGTGCCAAGCACCGGTGATTTGGGAGGTGATAGCGAGGGAAGGTAGGTGGCACAGTGGATAGAGCACCAGACCTAAAGTCAGAAAAACCTGAGTTCAAATCTATCCTCAGACACTTCCTAGCTGTGTGACCTTGAACAAGTCACTTAACCCTCTATGCCCCAGTTTCCTTATCTATAAAATGAGCTAGAGTAGGAAATGATAAACTGCTCCAGTATCTTTGTCAAGAAAACTCCAAATTGGGTGATGAACAGTCACACATGACAGAACACAACATGGTGCTGTACAGTTTCTTGGTCCAGTAGCCACTATGTCTTATTACCTTGATGGTTTGCTTAGGAGGTAAAGTAATTTTATTCACTCTCAGAATGGGAGAAAACTGAGCAAAAGATGGTCTTTTGAGGAGCTCCCAAGAAAGGGCATGGTCTATATTAACCCAGATCATGTCTTCTCTACCACAAGTTATACCTACTTACTTAAGGGGAGGTGGTGATCAATATGGGCCAAAATGGATTCACCAAGAACAAGTTCATGGTGAAATGGAAGAAATTGGGTAGCTGAGTTCTAGTTTCTGAAATGCTCCTAGTAAACTGTTATATTAGACAAATCACTTAACTTCTCTATACTCCCTCATTTGGAAAAAGAAGAGATTAGACTAGATAGCCTCTAATTTTCTGTTTAGAGCTGAAATTTTAAGAATCCTCTATAAAGTCTTTAGGTCATACCTCATTCCTTTTTTTTTTTAAAACAGAGTTACTAGACCCGTAAATCAAGCAAATCTCATAACTATAGTCTATCTGGATTTTAGCAATGACTTTGACAGAGTCTTTCATGAATGCCTTATGAATAAGATGTAGAAATGTACATTGGAGAATAATAAAATTAAATGTATTTGGAAATGATTGAAGGACCAGGCCTGAAGAGTGTTTATTAACACTTGGTGTCAACCTAAAACGAAGTCCCCATTGTAATACCTCTGCATTTATTTCCATCTTTTTAGATTTTGGTCCCATTGTTCCAGCCAATCGAGACTTGTACCCTGACCCCATCACGATTTCATTGGTCCTTTTAGCAAACAAAGGACAAGTAACAACATTCTTCTTTACTCACTCAATTGTTGCTCTTCACCTGACACAAATCTGATGCAAACTTACCCAGCGCCTGGATTGATCCTGCTAAGCCAAGTCGCACCCAAGGAACCCAAGTCAAGAAAACATTTTGGCTTTTTTTTAAAGGGATGGGAGTAGAAAAAGGGCAATTGGTGATTATAGGCATCTTCTTAAACAGCTTTGCTGTCATGTGTATCTGTCTTCCCTCACAATTCTCAGCCTTCATACAAATCTGGAAAATGGCATTTAATGGGCAGCTGGGTGGTGCAGTGGAAAGAGTGCAGGACTTGGAGTCAGGAAGATCTCAGTTCAAGTTTAACCTTATACATTTACTAGCTGTGTGACCCTGACCAAGTCGCTTAGTCTCAGGTCTCCCAACTGTAAAATGGAAATAATAACAGCACCTAACTCACAGAATTGTGGATAAAATGAAATTATATTTGTATAGCGCTTAGCATAGTGCCTGGCACTTAGGAGGTTCTATTTTAATGACTATTTTCTACCCTGCCTCAAATAGACAAGACCTCATCTGACTGGACATGGAACATGTCAGAAATGCAATTTGACCCTATGCCATTCACAACCCCTGTAAGTCTGCCTGCGAAGTCCTGGACATTCATTGAAAAGGTGCTCTGGAGAACGTGAAGCAACTTGGGCTGAAGGAAGAGAATAACTCCTGCTCTCAGGAACCTCTGACTGTCACACTGGTCGCTTTGAGATTAAGGCTGGGAACTGTTGTCATGTTACACTATTGGTCATTCCAAGGCATCCTCTCCCAAGCCTCCTAACCTCCCCTTTAAATGAATAAGAACATCTCCTTGATATCCCAAGTAGCCATTTGGAATATCTGAGCTACAGGGGCCAGCCACAGGCCCTGAAGTTGGCACAAGATCCTGTGATGATCCCGCCACCCCAACACTGGTCTGCATAGTCCACAGAGTAGCAATCATTTCTTTATTGCTATCAGGTTTGCAAAGCACTTAACAAATGCTGTTACTTTTAATCCTAGCAACTAGCCTGGAATGGAGGCATTAGAATTATCCCCTACAGATGGGGAAACTGAGGCTGAGAGGCCATTGCCCAGGGTCCCACAGCTAGTATGTGTCTAAGGCAGGATTTGAACTTTAGTTTTCATGACTCCAAGTCCAGCATTATATCCACTGTTACACCTAGATACCTCTAAATCCTAATTGACTTGCCTAAGGTCAGCAGAACTAGGATTTGAGGATACTTGTTCTACTTAGGAAGATATTGTTGGCATTGGGTACAGGGGTGTTCAGGAGCTGCCCTGAACAGTTCTCAGCAGAGCCTTTTGTAAAATTTTGTGTGTGATCATTTTATACCTTGGAAATCAGTATACATTACAATGAAGGGCTTAACTTATTGTTCTGATGATTGTCTAGATTTAAGAAAGTGATGGAGAAAATGTTAATAACACAGATGAAATCTTAAAGTGTATTTGTATGAATATGAGTACATATATGTGCATGTGTATGTGTATATATACACATGTATGTTTGGAGAGCCAAACATTTATCAGCACACCTTGTTTTTTCCCCCTTTTTTCTTTCCTGTGTTTTCTTTTAGATCAAAGACCTCTCTCAGAGAAGCATACATTTGAAGTTGTTGAAGTGAATTTGATCTAAAGGATGCATTTCCCTTTTCTAGCTCAAAATCAATGATTCTCTGATGCCACCTTAGTACAAGATAGGTAGTGATGGGTAATGGACTCCTCTTGCCCTCACTAGAGTAAGGGACTAGCTTGTTCTCCAAGGCAAAGAGGATGAAATCACCTCCACTCATCACTTTAACTCAAAGCCTTGGTGCACATTGACATCTCTATGCACCCAGCTAAGAGCTGTTTAGTTATAATTTTCTCCTGGAAAATGAATGAATCATTGAGAATTCTCTGAAGTACATTAGTATTTGATCCATGACATCTAAATAAGGATTCTTTAGGTTGCTTTTCCATTGTCTTTTCACATGAAAGCTCGATTTTGATGTTGCTTCTGCTCAGAGAGGCATCTTGGTATAGTGGAAATCAGTCAATAAATCCATCAATAAACATTTATTTAAAACGGATTATGCTCCAGGCATTATCCTAAATGCAATCCATACAGAATGAGAAGACCTAGATTTGTTTTGGTTTTACTACTTACATGCTAGGTGCCCTTGGATAGGTCACAATCTCCCTGAGCCTCAGTTTTCTCATCTACAAAATGGGATTAATTTTACTTGTATTATAGTCTCTGAAAGGTCATTATGAAGAATCATTCTGTAATGAGTGCTATGTAAATGAGACCTGCTACTATTAGGAAATGATTGTTCTGGTGGTCACACACATTCACACCCTTGATATGCATGTAATGGAAAGTCTCCTGGAAGTCCATGCTAAGTCCAGATTTCAAACTCACAAGCCGACATCACTTAGGGTTCAAACAAATAAGAACTATCAATTCCAAGTGCTTTTGTTCCTGGAATTTATCATTTTCTCCTGATAAATGACTTATATAATAGGGGACGGCAGAGAAGTTTAGTAGTACATTTGTGACCAATTGGTTTTCCCTGAGCCCAATTTCTGAAACTATAGAATGTAAGAGAAAAATACAAGAGATAATAATGTGCTAAAGTCCTGAATGAAGTGGAAAGAAATATTTATATTGTTTTCCCACCTTTAGAAGGTATGAAGAAGTGGTCAGATCAAACTTGATGGGCAACTTATGGCCCCTTTGCAAGGCAAGATGGAGTCAATCTAGGGAGCCAAGGCTCTGAAAGCCACTGAGAAGAAAGCCAGCCATGGATGAAGTGGCCCATGAGAAGGCAGCATCACTTCTTATGAGGAGGGCAGAGAGAGGAGGGAATTCTCTCTTCATCACCCATGGCATTTTGCTTCAAGCTTCTAAAGCAGAAGGAGGCTTTCATTCCTCACAGATTGTAGGACTAGTTGATCAAAGCAGACCAGAGGATCTTGTAGAATTAAGAGGGTTAGCTTCGGCTGCTGGGGTCCCAGTTATGAGAGGAATGGGATAAAGTAGCTCAGTTAAATGGTCTTAGCAACACAGATGCTGCAGTCTGTGGAGAGAAGCATGAGGATCATGTGAGTCCCATGATGCCAGAGATATGCTATGGTAATATTCCCTTGCATGTTCCCTTGAGGAGAACTTTTCTACCAGTGTACTCTTTGTGTGTACCCATTCTTCCCACTGATATTGTGTGTGCTTATGAAAGAGTATGCCTTAGGTTTACGTGGGTAAATGCCTTGTTAATATTATTCATGCTATGGCTTTTCAGTAAATGCATTTGCCTGGAACTGACTGTGCCCTCTATATGACTATCAAAGATAAAAGCACTCACGGAGAGCTTGTGAGCTATAGATCTACAGGATACCTTGAACTTGGTCATTGAAACAGTCAATGGCACGTTTCCCACCCCCACCTCAGTGCTGCAGCCAGCCCAGACCAGCTCTCAAGAGCTAAATGCTAAAGTTTCAGGGTGAGCATTTGCTCTTTGAAAATCAGAGCAAAGGCTAAAATCAGTCACTTATTTGCTATGCCACCTTAGGCAAATCACTTAAACTTTGCCTCAGTTTCCTCAAGTGTAAGATGGGGATCACAATAGCATAGGATTGCTGTGAGGATCAAACGACATTTTATTTGTGAAATAATTGGCACACACTAGGTGCTTAATAATTATTTATTCCCTTTCCCTCCTTCCAGTGATTATTAAATATAGTTAAAGAAAAAAAATTCCATTTTCTAAGGAGACATTTTTAATTTAGTGAAGATGAAATGGAGGTGGAGAGAGAGGAGGAGAGAAAGAGATAATAGTGGAGAGGATGAGAGAAGAGAAAAGGGGAGAGAGAGTAGAAGAGAAAGATAATGATGGAGAGAATGAGAGAGGAGAAAAGAGAGAGAAAGAGAAGATAAAATGGGAAGAGGGAGAAAAGCAAAAGGAAGCAATGGAAAGGAGGTAGAAAGAAAGAGGGAGGGAGAGTAGGCATGCATACATGTGCCAGAGTTTTTGTCTGTAAGCCTTGCAGGGTACACATGAGCCTTGCAAAAGTATCCGTGACCAGCACAGCAAGTTTCCTGTGCAGCTGTTTAAAAGAATGGCTGGCCTAATGTGGGAGCAGTGGGGCCATCAGGCATATGGCCTCAGTCTAAGCCTGAGGGCTCTGCTGTGCATGTGCCTGCTGAGACCACCAGCACCTGGATGAGCTGTCAGCACCTGGAGCGGGCTGTCAGTCGGCACTTGGGTCAGAGGGCTTGGCTCATGGCCCCCTTCTGGTGGCTAGAAATGGAATAAAATATCATTTCGCTATGAGAAATTTCAAATATGAAGAATACCAAAACATTTGAAGACACAGATGAAGTAAGTCAGGATGAAGAATATATAATATACTAGTTACAATTACATAAATGATGATGATAGTGCTAGTGGTAATAATAATAGCAACAAGATCTATAAAAGTACACAAAAATGAAAGTCCAGTAGTAGATCTGGAAGCAAATAGCATATTTTTTAATTACTATGAAGTTAACTTTTAAAAATGAAAATGTTGGAGTTTATAATTTTGTATACAATAAAAAAGAATTTTTTTTTGGTTGCACATCTCCCTAATGTTTTTGTTACTGGTTCCTAAGGTCAGAATACATTTTTTAAAAGAAAAGGAAAAAAATTTTTGTGTTTCTGGAAATCCACTAGAGGAGAGAGTGGGGAGGTTTCCTGCCTAAATGCCCTACAGGAAACAGTTGGAATTTCTATATGGATTCTAAAGTTGAATAGGATAATTTTAACATCATGGAGGAAATGGAGGGTGTAAACCAAAGATTCTTACTGTGTATGTGTGTGTGGGTGTGTGTGTGTCTGTGTGAATCTAATGAAGTCTATGGATCCCTCCTTAGAATGTTCTTAAATGCAAAAAATAAAACACACAGGATCCCAAAGGAAACCAATAAAATTGGAGTATAGTTATCAAATTATTATTTAAAGAACAAGTCCTCATATTCCAGGGTCAAAGCTATTGCTCTGGCTCTGGCTCTGGCTAAGCTTTAAGAATTGGAATCCATTCTCCCATTCCTACTCTTCTGATTTAATCATAATAGCATGGTAAGATCATAGAGGGAGAATTGGAAGGAACCAAGGACACACAAGCAGTCAGTAACTAAGCCAGTATTCAAATCTTTTTCCTCTGTCTTCGAATCCAGTGCTTTGTCTACTATATATTATGTTCCTCATCTAGACTAGAATGTTGAATATCAGTTTCAGAATTTCATAAATCAGTAGAATTGAATTAGGGCAGTCAGATAGTGCAGTGGATAGAGGTGTAGGGTTTGGAATCAGGAAGACCTGAGTTCAAATCTGGCCTCAGACCCTTACTAAATTGTATGGCCCTGGACAAGTCACTTAACTGTGTTTGCTTCAGTTTCCTCATCTGTCAAATGACCTGGAAAGGGAAATGGCAAACTTCTCCAGTATCTTTGCTATGGAAACCTCTAACGGGGTCAGAGAGTCTGATAAGACCAAACAACAAAGAAATGCACTGAAAAGAATAGTCAGTGATTTAGAGGTGACTGGAACATCAGAAGTTTTCTAGTACAGCCCTATGATTGTATAGGTAAGGAATTAAGGCCCTGAGAAATTTAGTAACTGCCCCAAGGTTACATGGGGGATAATTGGAAGTCAGGATTTGAATCCAGGTCCTCTGACCCTAAATCTACTGTTCCTTCCATTGTAGTAAGTCACCATGGTTGAGATCAAACGCATTACTCCCTATTCATCTCCCATTCCCTCCAAAAATACTCCAACTACCAAATTACACCCATTCAGCATTTAGACCAAAAGCCAGTTTCTCCAAAAGGTTTCCTTGGCCAATGTCCAAAGAAGTTCTGAGCACAGCATGGCAGGGAAGTGCATATCATTACTGAAGTTCATATTAGATAGGGGATGTTGGTTTAACTGGGAAGAACATGAAATGGAAACATTTGACAGAAAAGCAAATGTAAGTGTGGTGGCTCAGGTACAAATCTAATTACTGTACGTGGGACTTGTACTTGTCACTCTGTGCCCAGGAATGCCACTGACAGCAGGATTCCTGTACTTCCTGAGACAACTGGAAGTTTTATCTAAGGGCTAAAGCAAATTCAGGGACAGACATAGCCAGACAGACAAATCAAAAGGAACTCTTTCTTAATCTTCTGAGCCTGACATTGCTCTTCTTCAGGACTAGATGGTCAACTTTTCACTATCTCATGTTCATTTAAAAACAACTGTGTCAGACTTCCAGGTTAATATGGCTGCAGAGTAGAAGCAGGGTGCTTTACTCTCCTCACTGACCCATATAGTATACCTCCAAAGGACAAAAAAAGAAACAAATTCAGATGAAAGAAGGGACCCCACAATAGGGCGCAATATCAAAGGTACATGGGATTTGGGAACTTCCATGCTATAAGGGGGGGAAATAGCTCCTATCAAAACGTGAGCTGATCAACCCTCCCCCACCCCACCCATAGTACCAGAGTCAGAGGCTGTGCACCAGAGTTAGAGTGAGTGGGGGTGCAAAATCTAGCTCCTTGGAAGCTAACTGGGACTACTAAGAGCTTTCCCCTGAGAGCAGCAAGACTTGAGACCCCAGGAGGCTGGAGAGCGCAGACCTTGGGCATGGAAGTGGGGCTGAGAGAGGCAGCGGACAGTGGAAGCAGCTCAGCATGCTGAGACTCAGAGGAAAATCTCAGGTGGAGGAGCAAGAGTAGGCCAATGTCCAGGCTCTGGGCAGCTGACTAGGACCACAGGGGCTTGACTCTGAAAACAGCTAGACCAGAGAGACCCAGGAGGCTGGGGAGCGCAGACCTTGAGCACAGGAGTGAGGCTGAGAGGGGCCACAGATAGCAGAGGCCTAGCAGGCAGTGGAAACCAGGAGACTTGCAAAGTAGCTTCAGGCAAAAACTGCTCCTTAGCTCCATACAAAGAGAGTCTGCCTGCTCTACTCAGATTTCTGGCTGAGAAAGCATAATGATGCCAAGCAAGGCCCAAGAAATAACCACCAAAAAGACCAAGAAAAAATCTCTGACACTTGCTAACCTCTGCACAGAAAAAACCCAGAAAACAGAGGAGGACAAGCAATTGAAGACATCCAAACCTTCCCAAAAAAATGGAAATTGGTCACAAGCTCTTGAAGAGTTCAAATCCAAGATCATGAGAAAGATGGAAGCAATCTGGCAAGAAAATAACAATTTAAAAGGCAGAATTTCGCAATTGGAAATTGAGGTTCAGAAATCAAATGAAATGATAAACAAATTGAAGACCAGAAATGACCAGCTGGAAGCCATGAAGAGCCAGATAGACCAGATTGAAAAGAAAAACCAAAAGAATATAGCCGAAACCAGTCTTTAAAGGCTAGAATTGGACAAGTAGAAGCTAATGATCTCACAAGACAGTAAGAATTAATAAAGCAAAGACAAAAGACTGACAAAATAGAAGGAAACATGAAATATCTCAATGAGAATATAATAGATCAAGAAAACAGGTCTAGAAGAGACAACTTGAGAATTATTGGTCTTCTGGAAAAATCAGAGACAAATAGAAATATAGATATCATACTACAAGAAATTATCCAAGAAAATTGCCCCGATGTCTTTGAACAAGAGGGCAAAATAGACATTGAAAGAGCCCATAGAACACCGTCTACACTAAATCCTCAGAAGACAATCCCCAGGAAAGTAATAGCCAAATTCAAAACCTTCCAAGTTAAGGAGAAAATATTACAAGAAGCAAGAAAGAGACAATTCAGATATCAAGGAACACCAATCAGGATTACACAGGGTCTGGCAGCCTCTACACCACAAGAACACAAGGCTTGGAACTATATTCAGAAAGGCAAGAGAATTGGGTCTACAACCAAGGATCACCTACCCTTCAAAACTGACTATATACTTCCAGGGGAAAGTATGGGCATTTAACAAGATAGAAGATTTCCAAGTATTTGCACAAAAAAGACCAAGGCTAAATGGAAAGTTTGGTATAGTTATATTCATATGCTGGGAAATGATGGATGCCACTTGAATGGCAGGGAAGGCCGTTGGAAGAAATGGAATGTTCCCAGGTGCCATGAGCCAGGGGCAAACGTTGTTTGGCCTGGCAGTATAAATAACCCTGACAGCTAATAGAATGGGGAAATTATAACAACTATCAAGTGTGATCAGGGTTGATATTCCTCCATCATCTTCAACTAGGGAGAATACATAGATACACTCGCATCACTGTATATCTATATCTCCTTAGGCCCCTTGTTTATAACAATATCCAACCACGAAAACCAAGAGAAACATGAAACTGTAAATAAGAAAGAGAGGGGAAAGAAAGAAAACTCTTATCTTTAAATTGCCTTCTTCAAGGGCTTCAATAAGATCAAATTATTTGTATTCCTATATGGAGAAATATTATCTGTAATTCTTAAAAAATTGTATTCACTATTATAGTAATTAGAAGAATTACTCATAAGGAGAGGTTGGAGTACTAAATAATCTAAGATGATATGGTGGGGGGGGGTATAGAAGATGGCACGAAGAGTAACTTGAAGGAATAATAAAAATAGGATGATCTATACCACACAAAGAGGGCATGGGAAAGGGAGGGGATGGATACTATTATAAGAAGGAGAGGAAGAGAGCATTAATAGGAAATACTTAAACCTTACTCTCAGTGGAATTAATCCTGAGAGGAAAGAGTAGCTAGATCCATTGGGAAATCAAATTCTATCTAACCCTACAAATAAAGTCAGAAGGGATAAACCAAGGGGGACAGTGGGGTGGGGAGTTCATAAAGGGATTAGAAGAGAGGGGGGAGGGAATTCATTAGGCCTTAAAAAATAATAAGAGGGGAAGGGAGGGGGGACAAGGGGGACTGATTTAAAACAAACCACTGGTTTAAAAGGAAATAGTGTAAGAAGAAGAGGTAGAACTAGGAGAGGATACCTGTAGAGAGCCATAAAATTCAGCCTTGGCCTTGTTCTATTCTGAAGCCAATGAAACCTTTTGTGTTTTGATATGACATAATTTGTAACTTCTGCACATCTGTGAAGTTTCGGGGGCGGGGGTTCTTTTGTGTGAAATGAGACTTGAAATATATATAATAAACTCCATGCTCCTGGAGACAGAGCTGGAAGCATAAGCTAAAAGACAACTCCCGTGTCCTGTTATTTCCTTATCAACTAAGCTTATCAGATTATCAGAGATGATAAATAGATGTCGAGAGATACCAAAATGTTAGGGAATACACAGCTGATAATTATAACCCTGAATGTGAATGGGATGAACTCACTCATAAAATGGAAGCAAATAGCAGAGCGGATTAGAAAACAAAATCCTATCATATGTTGTCTACAAGAAACACACATGAGACAGGCAAACATATACAGGGTTAAGGTCAATGGCTAGAACAAAATTTTTTGGGCTTCAACTGAGAAAAAGAAGGCAGGAGTGGCAATAATGATTTCTGATAAAGCCAAAGTAAAAATAGATCTGATTAAAAGAGAGAGGGAAGGTATACATCCTGATAAGAGGCAGTATAGACAATGAGGAAATAACAGTGCTCAACATGTATGCACCAAGTGGTATAGCACCTTTTTTTCAGCTGCTCATGGTACATTCACAAAGATTGACCATGTACTAGGGCATAGAAACATGGCAAATAAATGCAAAAGAGCAGAAATAATAAATGTGACCTTTTTCAGATCATAATGCAATAAAAATAATAAGAGTGCATGGACAGGCAAATCAAAAACTAATTAGCAATTAAATAATATGATTCTCCAAAATCAGATAGTTAAAGAAGAAATCATAGAAACAACTAATAATTTCATTGAAGAGAATGACAATGATGACACATCCTACCAAAGTCTGTGGGATGCAGCTAAGGCAGTACGCAGGGAGAAATTTATATCATTGAGTGCATATAATAACAAATTAGAGAGGGCAAAGATCAATGAACTGGGCATACAGATCAAAAAAACTAGAAAGGGAACAAATTAAAAATCCTCAGTTAAAAACTAAATTAAAGATTATAAAAACCTAAGGAGAAATCAATAAAATTGAAAGTAAAAGGACTATTGAATTAATAAATAAGACTAGAAGCTGGTACTTTGAAAAAAATAAATAAAATTGACAAAGTACTGGTCAATCTAATTTAAAAAAGGAAAGAAGAAAATCAAATTATTAGTATCGAAGATGAAAAGGGAGACCTCACCTCTAATGAAGAGGAAATCAAAGCAATCATTAAAAACTATTTTGCGCAATTATATGGCAATAAATATAGCAATCTAGGTGATACTGATGAATATTTACAAAAATATAACTTGTCTAGATTAACAGCAGAAGAAATAGAATACTTAAATAATCCCATATCAGAAAAGGAAATTGAACAAGCCATCAAAGAACTCCCTAGGAAAAAACCCCCAGGACCAGAGGAATTCACAAGTGGATTCTATCAAACCTTCAAAGAACAACTAATTCCAATACTATACAAATTATTTAACACAATAAGCAAAGAAGGAGTTCTACCAAATTCCTTTTATGATACAAATATGGTACTGATCCCAAAGTCAGGTAGATCAAAAACAGAGAAAGAAAACTACAGACCAATCTTCTTAATGAACATAGATGCAAAAATCTTACACAGAATACTAGCAAAAAGACTCCAGTAAGTGATCAAGAGGGTTATTCATTATGATCAAGTGGGATTTATACCAGGAATGCAGGGATAGTTCAACATCAGGAAAAACATTCACATAATTGACCATATCAACAAGCAAACCAACAAAAACCACATGATTATCTCAATAGATGCTGAAAAAGCCTTTGACAAAATACAACACCCGTTCCTACTGAAGACACTAGAAAGTTTAGGAATAGAAGGGCCTTTCCTCAAAATAACAAATGGTATATATCTAAAACCATCAACAAACCTAATCCGCAATGGGGATAAATTAGAAGCATTCCCAATAAGATCAAGAGTGAAACAAGGATGCCCATTGTCACTTCTACTATTTAACATTGTACTGGAAACACTAGCAGTAGCAATTAGAGAAGAAAAACAAGTTGAAGGTATTAAAATAGGCAATGAGGAGACCAAGCTATCACTCTTTGCAGATGATATGATGGTCTACTTAAAAAAACCTAGAGAATCAACTAAAAAGTTAGTGGAAAAAACAAGAACTTTAGCAAAGTTGCAGGATACAAAATAAATGCACATAAATCATCAGCATTTCTATATATTTCCAACACATCACAGCAGGAAGAGTTAGAAAGAGAAATTCCATTTTAAATCACCCTAGACAATATAAAATACTTAGGAATCTATCTGCCAAGACAAACACAGGAATTATACAAACACAACCATGAAACCCTTTCCACACAATTAAAACTAGATCTAAACAATTGGGAAAATATTGAGTGTTCATGGGTAGGATGACCTAACATAATAAAAATGACCATCCTACCCAAATTAATTTACCTATTTAGTGCTATACCTATCAAACTACCAAAAAACTTTTTTACTGAATTAGAAAAAACTATAACAAAGTTCATTTGGAAGAACAAAAGGCCAAGAATATCAAGGGACATATGAAAAAAATATGAAGGAAGGTGGCCTAGCAGTACCAGATCTTAAACTGTACTATAAAGCAGTGGTCATCAGAACAATATGGTACTGGCTAAGAGACAGAAGGGAGGATCAGTGGAATAGACTAGGGGTAAGTGACCTCAGCAAGACAGTCTTCAATAAACCCAAAGAACCTAGCTTTGGGGACAAAACCCCACTATTTGACAAAAACTGCTGGGAAAATTGGAAAACAATATGGGAGAGATTGGACCTAGATCAACATCTATACCAAGATAAACTCAGAATGGGTGAATGACTTGAATGTAAGGAAGGAAACTATAGGTAAATTGGGTGACCACAGAACAGTATACTTGTCAGATCTATGAGAAGGGAAAGATTTTAAAACCAAGCAAGAGTTAGGAAAAAAAATCACATAATGTAAAATGAATAATTTTGACTACATTAGACTAAAAAGTTTAGTACAGACAAAACCAATGCTACCAAAATTAGAAGGGAAGCAACAAATTAGGAAAAAATCTTTATAACAAAAAACTCAGACAAAGATCTAATTACTCAAAATATACAAGGAGCTAAATCAATTGTACAAAAAAATCAAGCCATCCCCCAATCAATAAATGAGCAAGGGACATGAATAGGCAATTTTCAGATAAAGAAATCAAAACTATCAATAAGCACATGAGAAAGTGTTCTAAATCTCTAATAATTAGAGAAATGCAAATCAAAACAACTGTGAGATATCACCTCACACATAGCAGATTGGCTAAAATGACAACAAGGGTGAGTAATAAATGTTGGAGGGGATGTGGCAAAATTGGGACATTAATGTACTGCTGGTGGAGTTGTGAACTGATCCAACCATTCTGGATGGCAATTTGGAACTATGTTCAAAGAATTTTAAAAGACTATATGCCTTTTGGTCCAGCCATAGCACTGCTTGCATTATACCCCAAAGAGACAATAAGGAAAAAGACTTGTAAAAAATATTTATAGCTGCGATCTGTGGTGGCAAAAAATTGTAAAATGAGAGAATGTCCTTCGATTGGGGAACGGCTGAACAAATTGTGGTATATGCTGGTGATGGAATACTATTGTGCTCAAAGGAATAATAAACTGGAGGAATTCCATGTGAACTTGAATGTCCTCCAGGAATTGATGCAGAGTGAAAGGGGCAGATCCAGGAGAACATTGTACACAGAGACTGATACACTGGGGTAGAATCAAACATAACAGACTTCTCTACTAGTAGCAATGCAAGGATCCAGAGCAAGGCTAAGGGACTTATGAGAAGGAAAACTAGCCACATTCAGAGGAAGAACTGTGGGAGGAGAAATGCAGAAGAAAAACAACTGCTTGAACACATAGGCTGATGGGGATATTATTGGGGATGTAGACACTAAACGATAACTCTAGTCCAACTATCAATAATATGGAATTAGGTCTTGATCAATGATACATGTAAAACTCAGTGGAATTATGCATCAGCTAAGAGGGTTGGGGAGTTGGGGGAGAGGGAAAGAATATGAAATATTTAACTATGGGAAAATATTCAAAATTAAAATAAAAAAACAACTGTGTCACATTTTATCATGTAACTGTTCCTTTTGTGCAGTAGAAATTATTCAGAAATCAAATTTTTGTAAAAGGAATCAGATTTTAAGTCCACCAGGAGGAATTGCTATTTAAAGAAAGAAATGTAAATTATTTTTCTAGTTTAAGTCCATCTACTTAATTCATCTGTTTTGTACATTTGGATTTTCATATACTGAATTATCTTAAGATACAAAATACTTGCACTAAGAAATGGCTAATATAACTCTTTGATCAATTCATAAAGTCATATATTTTTAGATTGAGAAGGGACCTGAAAAAATCATCTACTCTAGTGTGTTCTTTTTTTCCAAGTGGGGAAAATGAGGGCAAGGGATGGTAAATGACTTGACCAAGATCTATAGTGAATAGGTAGTTGAGAAAGGAAATAAACCGTATTTTCTTGCCTCCTAGTTAAGCTCTTTCTCTAGCACAAATGAATGCATTATAATTCACCAAAGTGTCAGCTCTTTGAAAATAAAGTAGCTTTCATATTTGAATTGGGATAACTGTCCAGTTTATCTTCTCTTTTTCCTTTTATATAGCTTGTTTCTAGGCAGCAGAGTTGTGGTTCAGTGACTTCTGTCTAGAGAATATGAAAACAGGGCTCCCAGCCAATTTTGATGAGCTAACTATTTCCCCAAATTATCATGCCTATTGAAAGGACCCTAAAACCTGCAGTTCAAGACTTGTCATTTTATCTGTGGGATAGACTCAAAGCAAGCATCTCATCAAATATCTGAAATTTTATATTCAAGATTTTCAAGCAATGAAAAATGTCATCCTCGAAAGTGATTGACAGGTCTTTCAGCTTAGTTTCAGCTGCCTTGAGTTTTTTTTTTTACATTATTATCTTCATTCTTTCTACAGATTTCTCCCAAAGACCACAATCGTTATGACTTGCTAAATTTTCTCTCAGAGTACGTGGGGAGGAGGGAGGATGACCCCAAGTGGTTTAAAGAGAATGCAAAAAGATAAGCTGAACAGAACTTAGAGGATGCATCAAACTAATAAAATTGATTTTTCAATGAGACAGAAACTTGCTCAGGGTACTGGAATACAGCCTAAAAGCCTGGTGAGTGTAGCGGCTGGGCCTGGCTTGGTGACTGGAGGATTGTGTTCCACACAATGAGATTAGATACAGTCAGTTTACACCTTGACAAAATACTATCTTGATTGTAATCTGGGAGGTCTGTAGAACTGACTGGTCCCTAAGGTCCCTTCTAGGTCCATAATTCAATGTGTGATTCTAGGAAAGTGTTGGTGGATTTGGTCACAAAACACTCAATCCTTCATCGCATGGCCACTTTTACTGAAGTCGGGAAAAGAACTGGATAGATGGATGGTATATGGGACCAAATCAGCTTACAGGATGAAGTGTTAATCCTTAAATACGTCCATATTATTGCATCATTTTGGGCCAGTTCATATTTCTTTCTTGGATGTAAGCCCCAGAAGAAATGTGCAGTCTCTTTCCAGAGCCATATCATATACTTCTTTGTATCCTCCATTCCTGAAGGCCAGCATGGTATCCCACCCGTAGGGAGGGTGGGTGGGTGGAGAGGGGGTAGTTTGGGGTCAGGAAGACTTGGGTTTGAATACTGTATCTGACACTTCCCAGTTGTGTGAAGTCATCCCCATTCCCCCTTCAGTTCCCTCATCTATAAAATGGGTATACTAATACTTAGAGCACCTCCCTTTTGGGGTTTTTGTGAGCCTCAGTGAAAAAATGGACATTTTACATATATATGTGTATATATGTATATGTATGGGTATATAAATATACATAGTATACATGTACTATATGGCAGTATATACTATATGTGTGTAAGTATATTGATGTGTATGTATTTATATATATATATGTGTATATATATATATACACACACATTTTTTCTATATCCCCTATAAACTTTGTACAGTGCCTTGCACATGGTATAGGCACTCAGTGACTATGTGTGCATCAATTAAAGCAATAGCAGGGAAGAGGAAACTGCTGAGAGGCCCATTACGAGCCAAAGGCTTCCCCGAACAATACAGCCATTTATGAACAGCTTGCAAGAAAATAAGTAGGGACACATGCCTGGGGAAGAACACTGTGAGCAGATGGGCTGCTGCTGCTGAGCAGCTGAGGCAATCAGAGGTAGGCAGTATCATGATACTATGGAACAATCACTGGGCTAGAAGTGAGGAAACTCACATTCTAGTCCCAGTCTTGTCCCAATCTGGCTGTGTGACCTTGGCTAAATCACTTCATCTCTCCACACTAGTCCATCAACTGGGAAACAGGGGATGTTAGCCTGCCTCTGTCCAATAGACTTCTTTCTAGAAAGTCTAAGCTTTCCAACTCTAACATTATGGTCCTTTGCTCTTAACACTATGACAATACCCCAAAGCTACCAAACATGTGTTAGACATATTTATATTGGATAGTTAAGTAATGCAGTGAATAGTGTGCTGGGCATAAAGTCAGGAAGACTCATCTTCCCGAGTTCAAATCTGGTCTTAGACTCTTACTAGCTTTGTGACCCCGGGCTAGTCACTTAATGCTGTTTGCCTCAGTTTCCTCCTCTGTAAAATAAGCTGGAGAAGGAAATGGCAACCACTCCAGTATCTCTGCCAAAAAGAAACCCCAAAATGGGTCACAAAGAATCAGATGTGACTGAAATGACTGAATGACAAAGACATACTCAAAATCTCAGCCAGGCATCAGGCTATTGTGTCCTTCTTCTGATACAACACTTCCTTGGGGAGACACCATGACTTTTGAGCTGGCTGGCCTGGGTTCAAGTTCTCTCCCCTGATGCTAACTACCTCTGTGACCTTGGATGATGTTATTTAATCTCCTTTGCCTCCAGTTTCCTTCTCTGTAAAATGGGGGCAAGTTAAACTATCTGGCCCCCTTTTTACAAAATAGTTTATTTTCCCAATTATGTGTAATATAATTTCCCAATTACATATAATACCCCAATTATATGTAATGATTTTCAACTTACATTTTCTGAAATTATAAGTTCTATATGTGTATGTCCCTCCCTTCTCTCTCCCCTCTTAGAGATGGTAAACAATTTGATCTGGGTTATTCATATATTATCCTGCAAAACACATTTCCATATTGGTCATTGTCACATAAAACCCAAATCCTCAGATAAAAACACAAATCAAAGTGAAGAATAGTATGATCTGCATTCTGACTCCACTAATTCTTGCCCTGGAGGTGGATAGTATTCGTTGTCATGAGTCCTTCAGAATTGTCCTGGCTCATTGTATTGCTGAGAGTAGCTAAATCTTTCACAGTTGGTCATTGTACAATATTGCTATCATTAGGTACCATATTCCCCTGATTTGGGCAGGTTAAACAAGATGATCCCTGAGGTTCCTTCTGGGTACAGACCTATGATCTCTGTGATAGCCCAGTGGCCCATAATAGACAGCAATTTAAAAACGTATGTTTATTCTTTAAATACCAGAGGGGAAACTCTCAACACATAGTCACTTCTACCACAGTTGGGAAGATATTTGTCTATAGGATCAAACTGGCATATTGGATGACGTATAAACCCCTAATTTTAAATATCCTATTATATAGGTTCAAAGATGTTCCTATTTCTTTCTTGACTATAAACCACACCAGAACCATGCTGTCTCTTTCCTCTGAACCCCTAAGGTATTTTCTGTCCCAATGATTCATTTAGCTCTTTGGGATTGCCTAGGATTATTAGTCTTTTGGTGTGGATGTCTTATCTCCTCAGCTAGCCTGTTTCTCCTTGAGGACAAGGATTATATTACTATTTCATATCAGAACTTTTGGCTCAAGTCACATCTTTCTTACCATTGGGGTGGAGGTACAGTAGTACCACAGCATCATGGGATGCCATAGACTTCGTTCACTTTTCCACCCCTCATTTTTCCTCTCTAGTAAGCCTAGTTTTCAGATTACTATGGTTTAGTTTCCAAGTTACCATTACTACTCCTAACTTTCTGAGGATTTTCTGAAATCACTTCCAGAAGGAAAATCAAAGGAATTTCCTTTGCCCCCACTTCTCTCTACTCCCTGATAAGTACATTAGTACACTGATTTTTTTAGGTTAATAAAAGGGAATTACTTTGGAGCCCCATTTCCAGGACAGTCAATGGATGGACAAGGAAGCTAGCTCACTTCCCTATGTTTCAAGAGGTAGGTGGACTAGTGGCCATATGTATCATCCCTATGTGTTGTTCCTTTTGCTGTTTCATTTTGCACAGATCTTCCCCTCTCTTTGGATACCTACTCAAGCTTCCAAACTCTGATAGACATGCTGAACCGGAAATACTTTGAATAAATCTGTTTGTCATCTGAGCTTTTTTTTGTTTGTTTGTCCAAACCCGATTTTATCAGTGTAGGGAATTCCAGTGCAGAAACTCCATCAATCCCCTGCAATTCACTGTCTTGGAAAGTTAGAGGCAAAACTTGGACCCAGCTTTTCCTTTGATTCAAGAATTAACTTAGTGAAATTCAGAGACTGATAAAACTGTTGATCATCAGATAATGGGTATCCGTTTGGTTGGGTTTTTTTTTTTTTTTTGGCCACAGAAACTCATGAAATCATGTCCTAAGACATGGAGGGAACCATATTCAACTTCAAGAGTGGAAGCACCCACGTAGATGAAATCAGATCTTGTAAAGTGTTGAAGAAGTGGCCATACTTATGGCCAGGTAAAATAGAAAAATTACTAAAATATGTCAGCAGCTCTAATCACAGCTGTGTCATTAACTATATCAGTGATTCCTAAAGTGGATGCTACCGCCTCCTGATGGGTGCTGCAGTGATCCAGGAAAGTGGTGATGGCCACAGGTGCATTTATCTTTCCTATTAATTGCCATTAAAATTTAAAAAAAATTAATTTCCAGGGGGCTAAGTAATATTTTTTTTCTGGAAAGGGGGCTGTAGGCAAAAAAGTTTGGGAACCACTGATCTATGTGATCTAAGGACTCAGTTTCCTCATTTGTGAAATGAAAAGACTGGACTAGATGGCCCCGGACATCCTTTCTAGTTTTAAATCTATAATTCTATGATATTTTGAAATATATATGTGTGTATATATGTGCATATATACATACACACTTTATATACTACATTCATACAGTATAAAGGCAAAAGTTTACAGTGCATACAAAACTATTAAAGCTTTCAACTGCATTAAGACTTTGAGGACACCTTTTATCTACATGCAAATTCTATCTTTATTCAGTATAAATGTATCCTGAATAAAGGGACACTCTATAGGCCATGTGTATTCTGGCTAATGACTGTGCCTCATGTTTATAGCAGGAAAGAATGATTAGTTTCTTACAGTAGCATAGGAATTTAGGGGTGGAAGAGAACAAACTACAGCAAACTACGTCTTCAGAGAAACAACAAGATTTTCCCGGTCATTGTTTGCTTATTATTTTTTTAAATCCCATCGACATTTAACTCAGAAGAGCAAATAGCCTTAAAGACTATCTTTCAATGAACTATCACACATGTATATGTTAGTATTATTGAAGATTCCTTGATGGATACGACAGTAACTTTGTTTAGCGACCATCTGACTATCTATAGGTATTAAATGAAGGCGCATGCTTTCCAGGGGTGTTTGCTACTATCACAGAGGCTGTCCAGTGCTGAGTTCAAATGCAAATGGGATCTCCTGATGATGGATAGGTACTTGATGTCCTCTTCTTTTCAGATGACATTTTGCTGGTTGCATCATGTCCCCAAATACACTGGCTTCTTGATGAAATCCATAACCTCACAAGATGTAGCTAACAATCCACAGGAGGAAAATCAAGTGGTCGGAAAATGCATATGACCTAGATTGGTGATGAACCTTTTAGAGACCATGTGCTGTGCCCGGCCCTGCCAGAGACTGCATGCCAGCCCCACTTCCCTTACCCCAGACAGGGGAGGGAGAAAGGAAGGGCAGTGGTCTAAGTGCTCCACTCTGGGGAGGGAGTAAATGCTTCCACTGGGCTACTGGACAGAGGGGCAGAGAGAGGAGGAAGGGGGTAGCTCTGCCCAAGTCCCTCTGCCTTTCTAGTAACTACCTGGCAGGTAATGGTGCGTGGTCTCTCTGTGCTATCTTTGGCATGCATGCCATAGGTTCACAATCATGGGCCTAGATTATGGCATGTAGTTCAGTGGTTAGCCTACTGACTTGGTCCATCAGCATGGATATCCTGGATGGGCATTGCAACTAGCCAAGGATGCTGGCTCAGAATTAAATAGGAGGCGAGTAAGACAGATTGGTTAATTGTGCAATGCCTTTAACAATCTCAAATCGCTCTTTGGTGTAAAGGACCATTTCTTAAAGCACTAATACTCATCTGTTGATGTTATATGACTGAGAATTATGGAACATCATGAAGTAAAAGGGGTTAAATTTGTAGGTGACCAGAAGCTAATAGAAAGATGCATAATCAGTATAAGAAGACTGGGGCATACTGTCAATGACAATTTGTGTGCAAGGATTACTATAAAAGACATTGTTAAGGTCATGCACATCCAGAAAAGGAGGCAGACCTGTCTGTCATTTAGCAAGAGAGAGGGACAACAGATGGGCAGCCTGAGGGTCACAGTTATCCACAAAATTTTAAAAGACCTGGTAGAAGACTTCAAGAGTTTTGTAAATGTTCCATGGAACAATATGGATGAAAAATCACACAGGGTGAGAAGGCAAGAATAGAATAGATAGTAAACTCCACTGGTAGAGGAAATATGCACATGGAAGAGAACACAGATCCATTAGAACATTATTTTTAAATGCCCAAGACTGAATGTCATAGTGTTCTAGAAGAGTTTAAAATGACTAAATCCTAAACTCATAAAGTCAATAATAATATTTGTAAGGGTGCGTGATTGTGGAATGAAGTGCCTAAAATGGACAGTATCCTCCCTCCTTCTGAGATGCCTGTAATTAAAGTCAATTATGTCCCATTATTAACTAGATTATCTACTTAGAATCCATATTTTTATCTTATAGATATGATTTTACAACAACAAATTGACTTTAGTAAGATCATCTTTTGAAATACACATCATTTCAACATTTCAAAACTCACTCACTTCCCAGAACAGAACTGGATTTGATCACCACCTCATGATTAAAATGTTATTAGCTTGTCTTTTAAATATTTCTTGTTGGGGAATTAAATATTCTGTGTTCAGCTTGTTGTGTTTATATTTGGTCAATATAATTTGGTCATAATTGGTTTCCTTTCTACTGTCTTTAAATTTTTTGTACTTATTATCATTTTTTTGGTCCATTGGGATTGCCTGTTACCAATTTCATGCTACTTAGCAAGTCAGTGAGGAGCACCCTGCTGAGAACCTTAATTATTGTTAATTGAATATTGTAAATGGTTTTTCAGGATCACCATCTTGGCAATTTACATGATATTTTTCTCTGACAGTGTAAGTCAAAGCACCTAGAATATTATATAGTCTCAGAATCCCTTTCTAGGAAGATTATCAAATTAAGCATATGAGCCTCAGCTGTAGGTGCTTCTCAGGGTTGGAAGTGAGTCCCTTTTCCTCCTAAATACCATGTTGTAGATGGACTTCATAAAACACTTAACAAATCTTTTCTTTTCCTTTGTTTCTTTTTTTGCTGCACAATGACTACTAAATAATAGTCAGCCTTCTAAGCAAATGATTCCCTAACCTAGGTAAGCAATTCCATTTTGGTTCTCTGATATTGACTTCAGAGCTTATCTATCCACAACACCCTGATATCCATAATATCCATAACTACACTGTAGTACTACAGTTTTTCACTGCATCTGTGCTTTCTGAACCCATTTGCAATTCTGTGGGCAAAGAAAGGAAAGGGGTGTGTATGAAGTGTCAAATAAAGAGGGTAATAGATATGACAATATCAGGAATGCTACGGAATAGAACCACCACCACTCCCAACTCATCATAGGACTAATCCATCATATATACTCTATGTTGTACAATAGTGCATGATAGCAAAGAAATAAGGAACAGATCTTTATCTTCACCTTTTCAGCTTTGAGGATGGATTTCCACTCAAGATGGCTGGACAGAGGCAGGGTGTAATGGAATGAAGACATGGGCTGGCCAGTTTCAGCTGTGTGCTATTCTGTTTCTCTTGAGCTGTTTGATAACAGTTTTGTTTTCTTGCTATCTAAACTGATGGCATCTCAACTAACATCGTTGAATCATAGGGCCAGAAGGGGTCTTGAGAAGTTATCTAGTCTATTTTTCTACCAGATGGTAGGCACATAAATCATACCAGAAAGAATAGCGCCTATCCTTTTAAAAAAAGAGAGAGAGAGAGAGAGAGAGAGAGAGAGAGAGAGAGAGAGAGAGAGAGAGAGAGTCTATTT
>NC_058130.1:356352803-356364578 GCF_016433145.1 Gracilinanus agilis | reverse complement strand
AGAGAGAGAGAGAGAGAGAGAGAGAGAGAGAGAGAGAGAGAGAGAGAGAGAGAGAGAGAGAGAATTCCATTCCTAGGGAATTCCATGATTTTCGTTGGTAACCAGTCTAAAACTTTAGGAACAATACTTTGTTTAATGCTTTCACATGCATTGTCTCTTTGGACCCTTACAATAGCTTTTTGAGGACAACATTGCATTTATTATAATTCACATTTTAAAGGTAGAAAAACAGTCTTAGAGAGGTCAAATAAGCTGTCTAAGTCCACATAGTTAACCAATAGTAGAAATGAGACAAGAAGGCCAGTGCTCTTTCTATAATAGAGCAGTACCTCTTTCCTGCCTGCAACTTATTCTTTATAATTAGATACATGGCCTTGCACTTTAAGACAGTTTTTATTTGTTCTATTGTCCTAAAGCATAGAGGACTCATAGTCTGCATTGGTGAACATTCTTTGCCATTGTCACAGATATTTTGAATAATGAGAATTATATATTAGGTAGTGACCATGACTTTAAATAATCCATGCCTTTTTTACTTTTCAGTGTTTTTTTTCCTCAACCTAATGACAGGTTTCTTTTTACAGAAGGATTGATTGACAATTGGCTCTACAATTTACTCTATTTGATTATCAATACACAATTGGATTTGTAATCTCCCCAATGTGGATATTCTCTCCAATGATGCAGATTCCAAACAATCCATGCTTGACCACCCTATGGGACTCTTATCCAGGGCCTCCCTTATGTTCATCTGAGTGAATCTCCCTCATGTTCTGGGAGCCATCTTCATTTTCTCTTGACATTGTGAGAATACCAATAGACCACACAGTGAATCATTAGCCTTTTCTATTATCACATGACCAGCCCTTCTTTTTCAATCATGCATTTCTTATTCTGCTTTCTCTTTTGCAATTAAAAAAAATATACGGTAGCCTACTCCTACTCATCATATACCCTTCCACTGCCCTCTGATATTCATTTTGTAGTCTTCAAAAACCATAGTGTGTTCCATGACTCATAACCACAACTCCGGAAGTACAGGGGCCATTAGATAGCTAAAAGCAACAGATAGACTATTGTGTTTTGTGCATTCTATTTTAAAATCTTGTATTTCTTGTCATATAGACACTACTATCTATCAGATTTTGTTTTAATCTCGGACACACCCAGATGTGTAATTCTCATTCATAGGTGACAATTAATTTTCAATGAATGTCAGTATGATTATGCACATTTCAGTTTATATCAGGCAAATATTATTCTTAAATTTGTTATCCTCTCCCATACATCTACTACAATGGGGTGTTTAGAGAAGACCTAAACCTCTGGCATGAGGACTTGCAAAGCCCCCTTTCTAGGGCTACTCTCCTCCTTTGTTATCCACAGGTCACCCAACTCTCACTTGTGGCCCCAAGAAATGGTAGCATGTGCAGTGACCAAATTCTGGTAAACCATCTCGGCAGGTAGGCCAAATCAAGTCGAAGGAAACCCAACACACCTCCAATCCTTCAGTCAGTTAGAGGAGTGTCTACCTCAGGCATGTGAAGACTTCCCTCAGGATAAGGGGCAGATGAAAACAATTTGTTCCAATGTCCATGAGGGTGGTAGAAGCAGGCACTGTAGAGTGCTTAGAGTTTGACTTGATATTGAAGTTATCAATTTATCAAGCTCATCAAAATATCAAGTTATCAAGCTCATCCACTACGTCCTGAGCCATCACCAATCATCCTAACTTTTGTCTTGCCACTAGACTTGGATGACTCTGGAAGAGAGAGGCTGACAATTTTGCACAACTTTGCATCACTTAAATCCAAGTTATGTGAGTCAAAAATCACATGATGTCAATTTGACCCTCTTCAAGTAGGAAGGGCAATGGATGGACTAAAATGGAAGTGCTGGTGTCAGTGACCTCTCAGGGACCCACCATTGTCAGATACTCACAGGATGACAAATATAACATTTATTAAGTTCTTTGTCATGTACAAGACATTATGCCAGACCCTGGAGATATAAAGACAAAAACAGTTCCTCTCCTTAAGGAACTTACATTCGACTGCCCTTAATTTGTGGAATTATAACTTACTGATAGTTTATAGATAGATCCCTATCTACCCCATGAACATATCATGTTTTTATTCTTTAATTATGACCCTTTTTCTCCTTGTGTATTTAAATCCTATTTTCACTCAATGCCAAATATAGCTCCTACCTCCTTTAGGAAAGTTCCTCTTACTCTTCTGATTTTCAGCTGATCTCCATCGCTTTCTAGACTCTATCCCATAAAACAGCACCTTATTAGTTAGCACTGTTTTGTGTGCCTTCCTTCTTCAACTAGATTTTAAGAAATAGGGGGAAAAAGTCAAATAGTAACTTAAATTATTTTATAAAATCTTAGTTATACATATGCTACTAATAAGAAAAGATGTTCAGTCATTTCACTAGTGTCCAATTCTTCATGATCCCATTTGGGGTTTTCTTGGCAAAGATACTGAGGTGGTTTGCCATTTCCTTCTCTGGCTCATTTTACAGTTGAGGAAACGGAGGCAAATGGTGTTAAATGACTTACCAGGAACACAGCTAGTAAATGTCTGAGGCTGGATTTGAACTCAGGTTTTTATGACTACAAGCCCAACCTCTGCACTATGGCACCACCTAGCTGCCCACTAATTAGAATACTTGCTTCCTAATGCCAAATATCACAGATTTAGGATGTTAAGGTCACAAAAATCTCTTCCACTTAAAAAAAATTTAAACCCTTGTCTTAAAACAGATAGTAGGCATCAGTTCTAAGGCAGAAGAATGATAGGCAATTGGGGTTAAGTGACTTGCTCAGGGTCTCACAGCTAGGAAATGTCTGTGGCCACATTTGAACCCAACACCTCCAGTCTCCAGGCCTAGCTCTCTCTCTATCCACTGAGCCACCTAGCTGCCCCTCTACTGTAAATTTAAATGAATTCTTTCTTTCTTTTTTTACAATTAAAGCTATCACATTTCATGTCAATTAATACACTTGAATTTACAAGGCAAGTTCTACAGCAGCTGGTTAATTCCTCTTAAGCTCTATGCCTATAATTCGGGAAGCTGCCACTGGATAAATGATGGGACCTTAGCTTGTGGTGGCATAGCCTTCCTAGACCTGGGAACACTCCACATGTGGTCCAATCAATATTATTTAAATTATGGGTGTATATAACTCTTAAAAATAAAAGTACGAGTCATTAGCTTAGTTCTGATTATGTCTACCTTCATATTATATTATAAACTTAAATCAAAGTAAAATATAGATCAAAATTTCAAGAAATGCAACACAGAAGTACAAGATTAATACCCTCTTTTACAAAATTGAAACTCTTGTGTTTGCTTTTTATTTCCTAGGCTTAAACTGTACTCAGCCTGACTCCATACTTGAGACTTTGCAAATATGACCAGAGGTACAAAAATTATTTTGCTTAAAATCACTAAACACAATCCTTTATCTGAGGAATTATAGGCCTTTGAAAGATCCATTTTTATTTTGTACGAGGACTTTTCTCTTGTTCCTCTGAAAATTTTAAAATACATGGAAACAAAATAGAACATACACAGTTTTAAATAGGAGATCATAGTTGCCTTACAGCTATATTTCATCAGTGTGTGTTTTCTATCATCAAGAAATTGAGTGAAATAATGACTAAATGAATAAAACATGGCACAAATGAGTGTTTCTGCCTTAACATACATAAGAGATTCTTATTATTTAAATGTTGCTGGTTATATTAAGTGGAGAAAAGGCTTAGAATCAAAAGTGAGAGAAATAGGCAGCCAAGTCAAAAATGCTGTAAATAAAATATGAAACTGGTTTAGAAGTCTGTATCTGATATGTGGTCCATAATTGTGAGAAGTTTGTAGAAGGTGACATGACACCTGTCAATTATCCACAGCAGGCAGAAAATGTAGATTGCATGAATAATTCATCAATACGCTGCCCTTTGTTGCTAAGCTGTCTCAGCCTAGCTCCAATAAAATAACTGCTGATATGAAAGAAGGGAAAATGTTTAAATGGGAAGAGCCTTATGTTACAGATTGAAACATTTTTCAAGGCAGTCTTATTATTTTAGAGATATATGCAACTTTGTACAGATGTCTAAATAATTAACACGTGTACTTGTTATCAGCTGTAACATAGAAGGGGGCTTGTGGCCGTGAAATTGTATACATCCCCTTTGTGTCAATAGAAAGAGTATCTAGAAAGAGGAGAAGAAACATATATTTGTGAAACATTATATATATATGATCATCCATGTCATATTTTTCTACCTTTAAAAAAACAGGGAAAACATGGATGCGAGTAGCCGTCTTTCACACTCAAAAGCTCAGAATTCTAAAATGTTGAGTTGGAGTGCCTGTAAAAACATCTTTAAGTTTAATTTGTTCATTCCATTTTTTAAAAGTTTAAATGTTTTATCAATTCTTTCTTTTGAACACATCCGTCATTTCCCAACTAGTCTCTGCCCCTCTCCCAAAATAGAACTCTCCACTGTGAGAAAGAAGCGCTTTAAGCAAAACAAACCAACAGGTTGTCAGTGTCTGACAAGGTATACTTCGTTCCATACCTGTAGTCCACCACCAGACTGCTGAGAGGCAGGAAGGAAAGCTTAACATGGGCCAGGCTTCTGAAGTCATTCACAGTTGATGAGTTCTGAAGTCTTTTAATGTTTTGTTTTCAGTGATTATATGGTCGTAGTGAAAATTCTTCCCATTTTCTTTAGCATTTTATATATGAGGGAACTGAAGAAACCGAGAGACTGGCTAACCTGAAACCATCTTGCTGGTTTTTGGCAGAAGTGGGACTAGAAGTTGGTTTTCTTGCCTTCTCTCTGTTAGCAGAACTTGTCTACAGAGCCATGTGAAGTATAGGGATTTGGAGAAATACCAGTTCTGCAGCTCCAGGGACCTAACTAATGAGCCGTGAGGAATTAGAACAACCAACTCTTTCAGTTGTGCACCATTCCTCTGAAGCCTGATACACCCAGGTCCTCCCCCACACTTGTTCTGGTTTGATCAGGGAAAGGGGTTTGGGGGGCCAGAAGGGGATGTAGCCTGGGAAGAGCCCGGGGCAGCACATCACCTCTGCTGACCATGGGTAGACACCCACCACATCAGCTTCCTTTTGCAAATGCTGTTGATGAGCATTCAAGCAGAATTCTCAAGGAGGGAATTTCAGGACAGGAGTAGAGAATGATTTTGTTCTCCAGTGCCCAGAACTTTCTTTACTCACAGGGGAGATTTCAGCTGCCATTGACAAAGAAAGCAGTTCAATTTCTTATAACAACTAGGAAGGAAGAGTATTTAGCACATTCCCCATTTTCCTGCCCCAGGTTAGAGGGGAGTATATGGAAGTGGAGGTAGAGGGAAGTTTCCTCTCCATTCAATGGAATACATTCTATTTTTGCAGCTTCCTAATAGTTGACTCTGTCTTTTAGGCTGGCAAGAAAGTGTTATTCATATGTTCAGCAGATTTAAAAAAAATGTAGCGTGTGAATGCTTTGGCCTAGTCTTTCTCTATTTTTTTTCTTGCTATTGTCTATAATTGTCCTAACTGATAGTAATTATAGATTTACAATTATTTAACTTTCTACATGGCTAATCTACAGGAAAATTCAATGGAAAGGGAGCCAAGTTTCTGTATGCAGGTTAAAAGCCAGCGTTAACTGGAGGCCTCCTGAATTTGTCCCATTGCAACACGCTTATCACATTTGAAGTATACTGGTTCTATTTAGCTATAAATAGGAATAATAATGCACCACTGGTTCTATTGTGCTATGGTTGCTGGTAAGAATTAAACCTTTTTACTCTTGATGGTCCAATCAGAGTTCACGTAGACAAGTTAACATAATGGGCCAGATTCTCAGAATATATGAGTCTCTTCTGTTTTTGAAAACTGTATTCACTTTTTCTCTTTTTGAGGGACACTGTGGCACAGTGGAGACAGGGCGGGCCTTGGAGTCAGGAAGACATATGTTGGAGCTGTGTAATCATCTCTTAAGCTCTCAATGCCCCAGGCTGCTCTTTAAAACAAGTTGTATACGGTTGCCCCATACATATGCATTGCTAAACCAAAATAAATAAATAACTCTCTCAGGTCAATGGGATATGATTCAAAAAACACAAAAGTAATTATTTATGACCTCCAATCTCATAGAGTGTTTTGTTCCTCAAAACTGTATTATAGGGAGTCCGGGCCTTATGCCCCTTTCAGACTCTAAGTTTCTTTATAGCAAGGATAGGGTCTTCTCTGAACATAATGTGCCCTTTCCAATGTCTGGCACATACTAGGTGCTTAATATTTTCAATGGCGCCTATTAGCCAAAAATATCTAAATTTCCCTAAGGGGGTAGTTCTAATTTTTGGAGTTTCAAGCTTAGCAATAATAATTATTATTTTACATCTCTTTTCCTAATCTTGCCTCTTCTGACCCCTAAGTGTGGATATTTTCCAAGACTATTATATGACTATAGATTCCAAAGCTAGTAGGTACCTTTGCAGACCACCATAACCACCAGAGCTCTACCCATTATGGCTCTGAGCTCTGAGAAGTGAGTTTTTGCCTTTTCTTGATTATTTCTATATATTTGTGATTTCCAGACAGCCCCCCACCCCACCCTTTCTAGCTCCCCTTTGTTATGTGTTTTCCTGTTGGAATAGAAGCATCTAGAGCCATGGTAGCAAACCTATGGCATGTGTGCCAGAGAGGGAACACAAAGCCCTTTCTCTGGGTACATGCACTGTTGCCCCCCTAGAGTTCGTTACTAGAAAGCCAGAGGGATTCTGGATGAGCTGCTCCCTTCACCTTTTCCACCACTCCTGAGGACATTTTTTTATTTCACCCACCCCTCTCTCCAGCAGCTTCCTCCCTCCTCAGTCACGGATGGGGGTGAGGGGGTGGCCAAGGCATTCAATCTCTAAAAAGCTTGCCATCACTGTCCTAGAGGGTAGGGACTGTTTCATTTGTTCATATTTGTATCCCCAGAACTTAGCATAATTCCTGATATGTGGTAAGCACTTAGAAATGCTTTATCATCATTCAGCCTAACGTTATTTTACAAATGAGGAAGCTAAAGCCCAGAAAGATGCGACCTTCATAAAGTCACACAGCTAATAAATGACAGAGGTTGGATAAAATCCAAGTCTCCTTATTCTGGGGTAGCTAGGCAGTGCAGTAGATAGAGCATTGGGCTTGGAATCGGGAAGCTTCATCTTTCTGAGTTAAAACCCAGCCTCAGACTAGCTGTATATCTCTGGGCAAGTCACTTAACCTTGTTTACCTCAGTTTCCTCATCTGTCAAATGAGCTGGAGAAGGAAATGGTAAACTATTCCACCATCTTTACTAAGAAAACCCTAAATGGGGTCATAAAGAGTGGAACATGGATGAACAACAACTTCTTATTCCAAATTTAGTACTTTTCTATTTTGCCAGAATGTCTTCTTCCTTCTTTCTCTATAATTCTCTCCCTCATTGACTTCCTTGGCTGCAATTATCATTTCTATACCAATGACTCCTAAATCTGTATCTCTGGCCCCAGTGTTGCCCAGGAGCTCCAGTCCTGTACTTCACACTACCTAAAGTAGTTTAGTCTAGATGTCTCCTAGCGCTTCCAGGTGAGTCTGTCTAAAATTGAATGTCTCACCTTTTCCCTGAAACCTGTTCCTTCTCCTAATTTTCTGTTTCTGTTGATGGCATCCTCCTCCTCCCAATTACAAGTCTGTGACTTTTTCCTTTCCTGCACTGATCACATTTAAATAGATGTGGATTTGCGTTTATTCTACCTCTTCAACATCTCTCATATCTATTCCCTCCTCTCATGTTACTATCCCCAAGTTCAGGTTCTCATTACTTCTCAGCCTCCCAACTGGTATCCCTGCTTCTGATCTCCCCCCTACTCAGATAGCCTTCACAAAGCTGCCAAGTTAACCTGGTTAATGCCCAGGACTGACCATGTTATTCTGTTGCTCAAAAACCTCCACTGACTTCCTATTGCCCATAAGATAAACTATGTACTCCTTGGTCTGACATTTAAGATCCTCTACAGTAAAGAGATGGAACCTAGGGCGTATAGTGGGTAGAGGACCAGACCTGGATTCAGGAAGACTCCTCTTTTGGAGTTCAAATCTAGCCTCAGATACTTCTCAGCTGTGTAACCTGGGCAAGTCACTTCACCATGTTTGCCTCGGTTTCCTTATCTTTAAAATGAGTTGGAGAAGGAAATGGCAAACTACTCCAGTTATTGTTTCCAAGAAAACCCCAAATAGGATTTTAAAAAGTCATATGTTAATGAAAAATGACTAAACAATAATAACAAAACAGTAGAGAGCCCATTTCCCTTTCCATCCATATTTCACACACTTCGTATTATGAATGCTACAGATCAGCCATATGGAGTTACTGACTACTGCTTAATTTTTCCTTTAATTTTATCCACTTCAGTTCTTTCTCTCATTCTTGGAAGGAATTTACTCCCTCCCCCACATCTCTCTTTTTCTTCAATAATCAGATCAAGTGCCCTCTCTTTCCTGATTCCTCCAAATGAAAGTCCTTTTCCCTCCTCAAAGTTTCTCCAGATTTCTCCTTCAGCTTTATCATATCCTACCTTTTATTATGCTTAGTTGGATATATTGGGTTCTTCCATGGGATTGAAAGTTCTTGATGGCAAGGTCTGCATCATTTTTCATTTTTTATCACCAGGATGTCCTTCCCCAGCACCTTGCTCATAGTAGGGTTCCTTGGCAACTCAGATTCTAAGTAGGAGTGTTAATTCTTTCTTTATGGTAGAATCTCGTTTTAGCCTTGAAAAAGAGCACACCCATGTATATGGTCATTATTCATATAAAATCAAATCCCTAAGCTTCTCTCTTATTTAGGGAATTAGCCTCCAATAGATATTCAGAATACATAAGCTCCAAGGCATTTCATGACAGAGGCATTACCAGTATACTTTGCTTTATACAAACATAGTCAACAAAAATCCCAATTTGATCGATACACAGACTTTTAAAATTAGAACAGACATTAAAAATCATTAGGCCTAGCCCCCTCAAATCCACAAATGATAAATTAGGGTTAGTGGAAAAGGGGGTGGGGAGGGAGATTCTTCATTGTTCAAAAAGTTTCTTCACATTAATAAATTACATGAATGTTGGAACATCATAATAATCAAGCTTAGACTCATGAGATGTATCTTCCACTTTTTGCAAGGTAAGAGACTATGGACATTAAACACTGCATATAACATTATACTTTTATGGTATTTTCTTCCTCTTTTTAAAAATTCTATATTATGAGCAATGCCTCTCTGGAAGGAGGCTGAGGGAGAAATACAATGGGGAAATTTAGGTACAAATGTAATAGCAAAAGATATCAACGAAATTTTATTTAAAAAATAAAATAATAGAATTCATTGAAAAATGTGGTCTCCAAGCATATATAAAATATGATGTAATTTACAATAATTTGACTGTACGTAACTTTTTAGGAATGTCTGAGAAAGCTATGCTGCCTCAACTTCCTCATTTATAAAATGGAGAAAAAACCAATGTTCAACTGTAATGGAAAACATAATATTCCTTCTCTGTTATGATTCCCAAGCAGTATATATTTAGCAGTCATTTGGCCAGTTTTCATTTGATAGGGGTAATGAGAAAGGGTCTCTTTCGGATTGGACTTTAATCAAAAAGCTTTTTGAAGGGTACAAGATATATAGGAGTCACGAATAGGGGGAGTGAAATTAATTCATGAGACAACAACAGTATTAGGGACCTATCATGCACAGTCACTTTACTCTCCACCATGAGACCAATGTTCTAGGTCTCTTTATTGCCCTTCACATCCCAGGTCTCACTCCTGCCGGGACTCTTGTTTTTCTTCTATGGAGACTAGAGGGAATTCAGAATCTTGCCATTCAGATATTCTGTGAGAGTGTGTAGGTTCTTGAAGTCAAGGACTCTTTCTATCTTTGTCCTTATATCTCCAGTCCTTTAAATAGAGCCTGTACATAATAGGTACTTAATAAATTCTTGATTCATTCTGTACCTCAATGAATCTAACTGGGTTCCTGATCACAGATTCCTGTTCCTCGTGTTGTTGTTTGGGGACAGGATTGGAGGCTTGAGGAGGTAGAGAGAAGAAAGCAACAGGACCAGGAAGAGCTCAACTATACATCCACACATACCAAATCTACTCCAAAATCCCAATATTCCATTGTACATACTGATTTTCACAAAACACACTGTTTTCTCCAAGACACTCTCTCTGCTCTCAATCTTAGGACTCTGTCTGTCTCTCTGTCTCTCATTCTCTCTATAAGTTTCTCTCTTTCTTTCCATCCCTCCCTCCCTCTCTCTGTCTCTGTCTCTCTTTCCTGTCTCTCTCTCTCTCTGTGTCTCTGTGTGTCTCTCTCCCCCTGCCTCTCTAATCAATAATCTAAGTTCTACACATGCCCTTGGGGGCAGTTTCTCACAGAACACCTAATACTAGTATCAGTTTTGCCCCAACACCTCTTAAAGAAACCCACAAATTCACTTGTAGCAGCATCCCAGGACAACTTCCAGGAAACTGCTCTTCCCACTTTGAACTTGAGCATCCTCAGGGTTACAGGAAAGTGAGAAATAACAATAAATATGGTGCAGAGTTAAAAACTGGAGTTGAAAGCAAGCCCTTAGAAGAGGTTTGTATGTTTAGAATTATAGGGAAAGGACTGTGAGATCACAGATCTAGAGTTAGAAAGGGCCTCATGGGTAATCTAATCCAACCTCTCATTTTATATATGAAGGGAAATTAAATGAGTTGCGTAATCATACAGCTAGTAAACTGCAGAGGAAGAATTTGAACTTAGTTTGCATTACTCCAAGTTTAGCCAAAAAGTTCTTCACTCTTTCCACTGTCCCACATGACCTCTGAGGAAAGTGAGCAAGAGAAAGTGAAAGCTTTAACCTGATTTAAATACCTGTCTTCCCAATTCCTGTGGATGAATGTTGGGAGGTGGTAGCACTAGGATGAGAAGGGGAGGTATTGAAACTCATATAATGTTGAATAGGAAAGAAGACATATGGAAGTTGGTTTTCAGGATGTTAAGGAAGGGACTGATACAGATAAGGAAGAAAGATATTGGTATAACATTTTGGACTAGCTGGAAAAGCAAGATTGAAAAAGGCACAGCATGTAATCAGAAGAGTCCTGTACTGTGAGTTAAGAGACCTATATTTGGGGGCAGCTGGGTGGCTCAATGGATTGAGAATCAGATCTAGAGATGGGAGGTCCTGGGTTCAAATCTGACCTTGGACACTTCCTGTGTGACCCTGGACAAATCACTTAACCTTCATTGCCTAGCCCTTACCACTCTTCTGCCTTATGTTGGAAGAGAATTTCTCTCTCCATTATGTAGCTTTGTTTACCTTAATCTATTCAGTGTTCTTTGACCTCCAGATCACTAAGAGATGAGGCTAAACAAAGCAACATAATGGAGAGAGAAATTCTCTTCCAACAATTAGAACCAATACACAGTAATGATTCCAAGACAGAAAGTAAGGGTTTAATATATATATATATATATATATATATATATATATATATATATAGAGAGAGAGAGAGAGAGAGAGAGAGAGAGAGAGAAACCTATATCCAAAAAAGGTGGAAAAGAATCCACATGTAAAATTATTTACCACAGTGCTTTTTTGTTGAGGCAAAGAATTAGAAGCCAGATTTTTAAATCATCAGTATAGAGATAATAATTGAATCCAGG
>NC_058130.1:356302646-356348041 GCF_016433145.1 Gracilinanus agilis | reverse complement strand
AGGAAGGAAGAGAGGGAGGGAGGGAGGGAGGGAGGGAGGGAGGGAGGAAGGACATGGGGCAGGGAGGGGTGAGGAAGGGAGGAAGATGGAGCCTACTTGCTGATTTGTCATACTGAAAATTGGAGATATATAGATTTTGGCAAGACTGGAGCCTGAATAACTTCTCAATAAGAAGAAAGAAGGAAGGAAGAAGGAAGGAAGACCTGTGTTCAAGTCCTGACTCTGATTCATATTGACTATGTGACCCTGGGCAAATTACTTTCATGATGTCTTCAAGGAAGCCCTCTAAGATTAAATTGCAGAATAGTTGTCTCTCTACATGAATGGAGGGAGTTTTCTCACCAGAAGTTCCCTATACTAGTGATGGGCAAACTTTTCAAAGAGGGGGCCAAAGGAAAGGAAATGCACATTTGTCAGTCTGTTTCTAAGGCAACTCTTTCAAAGTTTCATTGTATTGTGTCCTACTCATTGTATTCGTCAGATTAGGAATAATGTAGTGCAGCCAGATAGAACATTTCAGGGGGCCGCATCTGGCAGGTGGGCTGTAGTTTGCCTATCACTGCCCTATACCAATGAAATCACAAGTGTGGACTAGTGATGCTGCTTACCAATAGTCATGTGGTCTGAAATCATTTCAAGACATGTGTAACCTCTAGATGCCTGTGAAATGAGGTCGTATCACCAATTCCATGATTTGTTAACATCTTTCAGAGTTTTCTGTATTTCTGAATGTTTGCCATACTCTTCAACTTCCTTGAGTTACTCAACTTCCAATTTTATGGAAGGACAGGGCATAAACCTGTCTAAGCATGTTACAATGCCTTTTATAGCATTATATATGCCTATATATGTATGTGTGTATGTATACACATGTTTGTGTTCATGTGTGTATGTATATTGTATGTATAGATATGTGTAGGCCAAGATTTTGTGGGGATGAATGAAATACATCTTTATTGCATTTATCTATATCTATAATATCTATGTATTATATCTATAGAAAACTTTATAATTGACAAAGTAAATATTGCCCCATTTGCTACTCAGAACCATGTAAGATTAATAGTTACATGTTTTATAAACTCAATTTTACAGATGATGAAACTGAGGTTTGGTGCTTGGCCATGTTAGTTGGCTAAGTGATTTGCACATGCTCATACAGCTGATAAGAGACAAAACTAAAAACTGTCTCAATCAAAAACAAAGATTATTCTCGAAAAAAATGTCAAAGTGATAGAAAAGGGAACAAATGGATTGGTATTTGCTGATATTTTTTCCTTCAACTTTTCAGGGCAAAAATGAGGTCCAATACGTTTTTTCAAGTCTTTGGCATCTTGTCTTCTTACAGCTACATTTCTTTATGCCCTCATTATCGTGTCACCTCCAGGATGGTGCCCCTCTGTGTATACTTACTCGATAATCTTTAGAGTGGCTGCCCTAAACACTAAGGTAAAAGACAGCCCTTGTTCTCAAGAAGCTCACAGTCTAAAGGGGGGAGATGACTTGCAAACAATATATTTGCAACAAGGAAGTCCTATATAGAAAAAAACTTGAGGTCACCAAAAGCATAGAATTAAGAGAGATCAGAAAAGGCTGTCTTTAGGAGGAAGGATTTTACTGGGAACTGAAGGAAGCCAGGGGAGCAGGGAGAGCATTCAAGACATGAAGGACAACTAGAAAAAAAAATGCCCAGAGCTTAGAGACAATGACTTGTTCATGGAACAGCAAGGAAGCCAGTCTTAGACTGAAGAGAATGTGGAGGTTGGAGGAGTAAAGGGTAAGAAGATTAGAAAGGTGAGAGAGAGGTGAGTCATGAAAGGCTTTAAAAGCCAGAGGATTTTATATTTGATCCTGGAGGGGACAGCGATCCACTGACGTTTATTGAGAAGGGTGGGAAGAGGGTGATGTTCAGATCACTCTTAAAGTTTAGGAAGATCACTTTGACAGCTCAGGTGTCAAAGAATGGAATGGAGTGGGAAAAGACTTAAGGGAAGCAGACCAGTCACGAGGCTGTTGCAATGATCTCTGTGTGAGATGATGAGTGACTGTCCCAGAATGGTGGCAGCGTCAGAGGAGAGAGGGAGTACGCAAGAGATGATGCAAAGGTGAAATTCATAGGCCTTAGCAACAGATTAGCTGGAGTGGGGAGAGTGCCAGGTAGGGAGAGACAAGGAGGAATCAACGATGATACCTAGGTTGGGAGCCTTCGAGCTTTGGAGGATGATGGTGTCCTTGGCAGTACTAGTCCACATGCTCTTCCCCATTAACATTTTATTTACCACCAGCTCCAACTCCTCTTGTAGCCTATCTGGGACTGAGATGTGAGAATGCTTATGTGGCAGCTGGAGTGTCCAAGATGAAGAAGAGAGCATGATTGTAAAGTTTGTAAAGCTGTGGGCCTGTGATTTCATACATCAGTGAGAATTCTGGGGTGAGGAAACTCCCCTTACAATACACTCCTCCAGTTTTCCTGGCCACGATCTCACCATCCATTATACCTCACTGTCATTCATAATAACAATACTTATAATGGTGGGAAGATTTACATATCTAGAGCGCCTGAAGGTTTATTTTATCCCTATTTTATGATGAGTAAACAGAGGCAAGGAGAGATTGATAGAAGGGGTTGGAATCAAAACCAAATCTTCTAGCTAAATATTGAGATCAGTGATCTTGCCATGTTAATTCTATCATTAACCAATGATAATAATAAAAGAATACCATACACTTAGAACATTCTACAAATGAGGTAATTAAACCAAAGCCTGAAAATATGTTATGAAGATAAACTTATTAGAAATAAGCTAATAATGCTCTCTAATATAAGCTCTCTGATGATTGCCTCCTTTTTCTCTCCTCTCACTCACTTTCCAACACTTTGCAGTCTATTTTCTCACCTCATCACTCAACTCAAACTGCTCTTTCCAAAGTTATGATCTTTTAATTGCTGGATCTACGGGCCTTTTATCATCCTTTTAAACTTCTAATACAACATTTGACACTGCTGGCCACCTTCTTCTATATACTCTTTTCCATCTGGATTTTGGAGATCTTGTTCTTTCTTGAGTCTCCTCCTACCTGCCTGACTGTTCCTTTTTGGTTGGAATGTCATCCATATAACACCCCTACCTGTGGATGTTCCCCTAATCTGGTCCTCTTCTCCTTTATATACTCTTTCCTTGGGTGATACTATCAGCTCCCCTTGGGACAATTTTTATCTCTAGGTAGATGATTCTGAGATTTAAATATCTTATCCTAGTCTCACTTTTGAGTTCCAGGCTCATATCAGTAACTGCCTATCAGACATAACCTACTGGATCATTGAATACATTTCAAAGTCAACATATCTAAAATGAATTAATTATCTTACCTCTCTGCCTCACCAAAATTGCCCTTTTTCTGAACTTTCCTATTACCCTCAAGAGCACCATTTTTCTAGTCATCCAGGTTCAAGGTTCACAATATTGATATTGTACTTGCTTCTTGGTCTTTTGCCACCCCATGTCAGAAGGAGGAAGGGGAAAGAGCATTTATTAAGTACCTGTTATTTGCCAGGCACTCTATTAAGTACTTTAGAGATGTTATCTCATTTGATTCCCCCAACATCAGGAGACAGACAGCTCTATTTTGCAGTTGAGGAAACAGGCAGACAAATGTTCCGTGACTTGTCCAGGGTCACACAGCTAGGCAATGTCTAAGGTTCAATTTTAATTCAGGTCTTTCTGTCTTCTGGCTCAGTGCTCTCTCCACTGTGCCACTTGGCTGCTTCTATGGAATTACTTCCCCAAACTTGTCTTTTCTAAATCTCTATCATTTTCCTATCAGTCTCCTCTTTACTACACATAATTGAAGCCTAAATCAGATAGACTTTCAATAGCTTCCTAATTATTGTATGTACCTTGTTGTGTGCAGATGCAAAGCATGGAATCCCTGCAAAGGTACAGGGAGAGCCTCACCCAGAATTCCAGGGGACCCCCCTGGAGAACTTTGGGTGAGGGGCAGTTGAGAAGGGTTGGAGACAGTTAATTTGGGGGATTGGATGTGAGCAGATACTCTGCTTGTTTCTCCTGAGTTGGGGTTTCTCCTGAGAAACCATTGTAGTATAAGCTAGTGATTTCTACTCATAGGGTTAGCCTATTTGTTAGTACTATTCTTCATTAATATAATTATATAATTATTTAGTAAATAGAGAGTAAGATATTTATCTATAGCAAGAGAGCCAGTTTTAATTAAATGCTTAATCCCTTCAGTGAGGAGGGGGAAGGGGCATCAATTTAACAGTTTAGGGTCACCTTTCCTTTATTCAATATACCTTCATTAACTTCCCTAATTTTCCTTGTTAATTCCTAATATAACTTTTTACAGGCACACAAATCTGTGCCTGATAATTATTTGGAAGATACTTACAATTCAGTCTGAACTTCTAGATTGAATCCTGTTGGCTGTCAGTTTAAGATCTCCTCTGTCCTCAACAGTTAGATAAATAATTTCTATATATCTCCTCTAACTGTGAACTGTACTAACTGTGAATTGTAGTAGCTACAAGTCTAGAGAAATTTTACAAGTCTAGTGAATTGTGAATGTACTAACTGCCACTAGATTGTCTAGGCCTGCTTTGGCTCCTCTGATTGGTGGACATCAGAGCCATATTTTTTATTTCTTCTACCTCTCTGGCCTTCTGAGCTTCCCTCAATTGCTTTTTAAGCTCAGCAATTTCTTGATCTTTTTCAGAGTTTCTAGATGTTTTAGAGTCACTATCCTTTGAGTCATGGACATAAGCTGCTGTCTTTCTCAATTCTTCAATGGGTATGGTCTCCCATTGTGGGCAATGCAATATAAAATAAGTTTGAATGTAATTTTGACTCCCTTTTACAAATTGCCTCCTGATATGCTGAATGTTGTCTTCAGCAGTCATGTCCCTGAACCCTAGAATAGTTTCTCCAGCTTCCAGCAGTCTATCTAGATATAAGCTTGGATGTTCCTCCTTCCCCTGCTTTAACTTTTCAAATGAGCCCCATGCATTTGATCGTTTGGCATGGAGTCTCATCGCCTCTGCCAAGTCCTCCCTGCGTCTCCTAAGATACGTCATGTTTGCATGAGAGGACAGCTCTAGATCTTGATGTTGCTCAGGCCATGATGCTAGGTTGGGATTGTTCCTTGTCTCTGCCAGAAATTTAGCTTTTTCACTTGGGGTAAATAGCTCGGTTAATAAGAGTTCCACATCTTCAAAATTAGGATTATGTAGCCTGACTGCCCATTTGAATTCTTTTATCGCCTTATGTGGATTTTCGAAGAACTGGGGGAACCTCCTTTTTAAAACCTCTAGATCCCCTCCAGTAAATGGTTTATGTCCTTTAACATGTATAATCCCAGCATCCGGTTGTACAATTGTTCTGTCTGTAATAGGAAGTATTGTTACAGGAGCTGCCTCTGCCCCTGCAACTTCTTGCTTTTCTGGGTTGTCCTTTTTAATCTCTTGTTGTTTTTCACCCGCCTTTCTTTGTTGTGACTGTGCTTTCTATGATTTCCAGCTGCATAATTGTCCTAGCATCAAGTTCTTTCCCTTCCCTTATTTGTTTGTTAATTTCTATTAGTGTTTTCATATATTCTAACATTTTTTCCATAGCCGGGTCAGTAACTTTAGTGTTTCCAAAAGTAAAAGTCAATATCTTTCTTAAAATCATTAGGGTCCACATCCAGTGGCAGTCATGGCTATGCCTGTTGGTACATAAGCCAATGCCTCTCCAACTGTAATTGTTAGCCATAGATAAGTGTCATAAAATTCTATTATTGATCTAAAAAATTGGGGAACAGTGACAAACCAAAATGTAGCACAGGTTTGCCAAATCCCATAAATTAAAACAGCAGAGCACCCCAAGGTAACAATTGCTCTGTTTAACATGTCAGCCATCTTATCTCTTCTCCACTAGGTCCTAATAGTACAAATCCTAGGCTGGCTGGCCAAAACTGTTAAATTGATGCCCCTTCCCCCTCCTCACTGGAGGGATGAAGCATTTAACTAAAACTGGCTCTCTTGCTATAGATAAATATCTTACTCTTTATTTACTAAATAATTATATAATTATATTAATGAAGAATAGTACTAACAAATAGGCTAACCCTATGAGTAGAAATCACTAGCTTATACTACAATGATTTCTCAGGAGAAACCCCAAGTCAGGAGAAACAAGCAGAGTATCTGCTCACATCCAATCCCCCAAATTAACTGTCTCCAACCCTTCTCAACTGCCCCTCACCCAAAGTTCTCCAGGGGGGGTCCCCTGGAATTCTGGGTGAGGCTCTCCCTGTACCTTTGCAGGGATTCCATGCTTTGCATCTGCACACAACAACCTCAAACTTTTCCTTTCTCTAATCTGCTTTTCATAGTAATTTCCCTAATGCACAAGGCTATCCCTGCCATTCTCCTACTCAAAAAGTTCCAGTAGCTCTCTTTCACCCCTAGAGTTAAGCCTCTTAAAACCTGACTAGGATTTACGTTTCATGTCTTCTTGTATGTTATTCTCCTTCACGTATTCGGTGATCTTATCATACCGACTTTCTTGCTCTTCTTCATAGGTGATATTCACCCTTCTAACCTTGCACATGCGGTGCAATGCCTGGAATATACTCCCCCCTTATATCTACCTCTTTGAATCACTTCATTCCCTTAAGCCTACTTTGACTCCTGTGCCATTCTACAGCTAAAGCTCATGCATCAACCCCCCTCCCTAAAATCTTGTTATGCATTTTGAATCTACCTACCTATGCAACATGCTTGTCTCATCCATTAGAATGTAAGCTCCTTGAGGGCAAGAACTTAAATTTTTTGCCTTTGTATTTCCAGTGCTCAGTTCAGTGCCTGGCAGATGGTAGGAATTGATTGATTGACCAATATATATAGGAAACTAAAAGTGAATCTTGTACATTATCAAATATGTCTTAGAAGCACATATAATGATGTGTTCCTTTGCATGACATATTTAACCTGAAAATCTAGCTTGCCCACTTATATTTTTTTTTCTTCTACGCAGGCAGACTTGAGCAAGGACCAGGTGAAGCAATAGAATAACTTTTTCCTTCAGAGGGGAGATTTTTAAAAGCCTCTGCCCAAGGATAAGGCTCCCTCCTCTCACCACACCTCAAATAAGGGTGCTGCCTCCCTTCCAGGCTGGGTTGTACCTATAGGAGTGTTTCCTTGTCTGTGGAAGGCAAAGAGGCTGGTATTCTAGTTTGTCCATGAATCATGTTTCTCTCACGTGTGGGCACTGATCATATTCTCACAGAAATCATAAAATCAGAAAGTCCCAGAATATCAGCACCCGAAGGATGAGATCATCTAGTCAATCAGTCCTTTCATTTTATAGAAGAAAGAATGGATGCCCAGAGTGAGTAAAGAATTTACTTAAGGTCCTATGGTTCATTAGAACCTAGGAATTCTGACCCGAGCCCATTTGTTTCTAATACCCCCTTGCTTTTCTTTAGTACAGTTCTATTTTTTTTTTTTATCCTGGGACTCCATTCTAGGAGCATAGGGCCACAACCAGTAGGCAATGGGTCGCTCAGGGTCACCCAGCTGGGAAGTGTCTGAGCCCGGATTTGAACCTAGGACCTTTCATCTCTAGGCCTGGCTCTCAATCCACTGAGCTAGCCCAGCTGCCTCTACTTTAGGTTGCAGTTTCTTTAGCAGATGTAGTTTTTACAGGGTGGGGTTGCTAGTCCCACGCCCAACCCTCCTCCTTTTTCATCCGGGCTAGGGACCGTCCTTAGCCCAGGAGTGGTAAGGGTGGGTGATAGGGGTCAAGTGACTTGCCCAAGGTCACACAGCTGGAAGTGTCCGAGGCCGGACTTGAACCTAGGACCTCCAGTCTCTAGGCCTGGCTCTCAATCCACTGAGCCACCCAGCTGCCCCTAGCACAGTTCTATACATCCACCTAATTATTTAGTAATCATCTCTGATTCCAGAGACCAAATACTTTTTTATTTTAGCTTTCTGTCATAATGATAAATAACGAATTTACCTTCCATCCAAAAGAACAATATATACTTTCCCAGCACTTCTGATTGTCAAGGTGAGAAAGTGCCTAAGTGAGTTATGCGTGCATATATATGTTCATTCACATGCATACGTATGTGTGTGTACACGAACTCTATCTTCCTCCAAGAAAGTATACTTTATATGTACTTGTCAAGTGATGTAATGGTTACTGTGGTTACAATCTCTGTTTAGTAAATAGTAAGGAATAAAAACACATGCAATGGGTGTATTGCAACTTAGATGGATCCCTGGGTGCTTTTAAAGCTTTGCATAATAATTCACATTTCTTTTAAGTGTTGACAATGTACATGTCAGCTGCCATTTTTTAAACTACCAAGTCCTCCCCCTAGATGAGCTTCCTCCTCTTGGGAAAATGCAATATCTTTTTTTCTCACCTGTAGGGTTTACCAGGGTCATCGGCTGGATGTGTCGAATTTCAAGGTGAAGGATGATGGAAAGTATGGGAGTGATGCTGGGGAAGGAATGGCTGAAAGAGAAGAGAAACCTTCAGTCAAAATGAAGGCTTTCATTTTCTGGGCCAGAGTTTCCTCTTCTAGCCCAAAAGTGGATGGGTTGTGCCTCATAACATCATCATCAGAGTATTTTGGTAAAATAAAGTCAGCCCTAAGCAAAATGATGACATCATCTAAATTTTTGGCATCTGTAGCCTTCCAGCTCTTTTTCCTTCCTTTCCCAGGTGCTCAGTGTCTTCTTTTTCCTCCCTTCTAACAAAATCTATGGCTCACATAGGATGTGGGCACTTTATGGAATTGAACTTACTCTCTGATCCTTCATGTGAGGTGCAATTGATTGACTGACTGAAAGGATGAATGGGTGAATGAATGAATTAAAAAGTATTTAGTAAGTGTTTACTATGTGCCAGGTTCTGTGGTAAATGCCAGGATCACAAGTACAATGAGAAAGATAGTCCCTGCCAAAGGTTAATCCCTATCAAGCATCTTACATTCCCATCATCATTGGAAGTAACCTCTGTGGAGGTGCAGCTCAGCAACTACTCCTGTAGGGATGATAGTCATAGAAGACCCAGAAAAGAAAGTTCTTTACACCAAAATCCTTGACACTGTCAAGTGGTTCATATCAAAAGCTAGTATCATTTTGTTAATAGAAATGACATTAAAGAGGAGACATTAATCTCTATTTTATACTAAGAGCCATGGGACTTTGCTGTCTGAAAGGCAGCAGAAACCTTCCACGTGTGTTGTCTTCCCATTAGAATGTAAGCTCCTTGAAGGCAGGGACTAGCTTACTTTTCTATTTATATCCCCAGTCCTTAGGACAGTGCTTTACACATGGTGACTGCTTAATAAATACTTCCTTCATTCATTCAATGGTTGTTTCTGGTACACTTACTTTGTGCCTTTCTGGCCATCTGATGAACCAGAACAGAGTGTACATTCAAAAGACTGCCATGGGAACAGCTCAGTCTCTTTGCTTTTCTGGTTGTGAGTAAGGAGGATAAGCTGCTAGGGGTGAATGGTGGGGGGGCGGGGAGGAACCTTGACCCTTTATCATCCAGAGCTAACATGAAGCCACCAATTCATGGTCCTGCTCTTGCCATGAGAGGTAGTAGCAGCTGTACCTATAACCTGCTCTGCCCACCTATGTCATCATGGAGCTATGTGCACCTGACTCTGCTGGTGCTTCTATCCCTGTTGTGTCTCCTTTTCCCTGTTCTAAGTGAAAGAGCATTGGAGATGGAACAGAAGACTGCAACTTTGTGCTTGTTCAGAGATTTACAACCTTTATTGACCTCCTCACATAAAGGTAGCCAGAGAGAAAAGAGACTGAGTGACCCAAGTGGGAGTCCCTTGTATGTACAACTTGTTCTGATTCAGCAGCCACTCAAAAAAATGAATGGAAAATAGTTTTAGAATTCCTGCACATGCTCCAAAATCAATGTGAGGGATTGCTGGGGACAAAATATTGGGCATGCTCATAAAGGCTGGACCCTATTAGCTAGTTCTATATTATCCTTGTCCTCAAGAAAATTATTTTCTAAAACAGGAAACCCTGCCATGGACAGAGATGGAAAAAAAATAAGCATGGGAAAAAGGGAGAAGATGGGGCATAACTGGGGGCATGACAGAAGATGAATTTCTTGGAGATTAGAATGTTCTAAAGTGCTAAGAGGACTTTGAAAAAGATCATCTCTTGCTGTCTGATAGCAGAATGGTCATGGAGGCTTTCCCAGGTTCCTTCTGCTTAGGGACTAGTGCCTGTATCAGCTGCCATTTTTTAAACTACCAAGTCCTTCCCCTAGATGAGCTTGTTCCTCTTGGGAAAATACAATACCTTCTTTTTTATCCATAACATTTATCAGAGTCACTGATGATTCCCAAAATAGTGGTCTTCACCTGGGGCAAGGGGAGTCTGATGACTGATGACTTATTCTCTTCTGCATGAAAAATCTCCTTTGGGTTTCCACTGATTTTTTTCTCTGTTGTATTAAACTTCCCTAGTTCTTGGGTGGTCTGCTGTTTCCTGCTGAGTCCTATCATCTTTACTGGAGGTGGGGGGCTGTAGTATATTGGATCTTGTTTCAAAGAAGAGAGGAAATTGAAACCAGAAAGACTTTGCCATGGACTTTCAAACTATGTTATCACTCCAGCATGGGGTTCTCAAGAGTGGCAGTCGAGGAAGTTGCATTTCCATGTGTTGTAACAACCTGGGTTGGAGGCCTCTGGATAAGGGCATTTAGTTAGAGCAGTTTTAGGTCATTGATATTAATGAATATAGACATAATGCAAATAATCCCAGTTGCACAATGTGGAATAACAAGCAGAAACCACAGTAGGCTGCCTTGTATTCCAACCATGTTACAAAAATACTTTGGAGAATTAGCTTAGTACAATAAAAAGAGCCCTGGCTTTGGAGTCAGAAGACCTGGGTTCAAATACTGAATTAGTTATATCTATTTGTGTGGTCTTGAGCAAGTCACTTAATCTCTCAAACCTTAGTTTCCTCATCTGTAAAATAAGTATGTATGGGAATGTATGGTCTATTTCAGCTTTAACTTAGTATTCTTTCACTTGGGAGAAAGGAAAGAAAATAGATGAAAATGTTAATATACTTCACATACCCTTAAGATCACAGGAATAATGAGACAAGTTACTTCCATTATGCATTACTGCATAGAAGCAATTAGATTGTTCTCATGATTAGGGAGAATTAGACATGCACTCCTCAACAAGGGTTAGGTCCCCTTTTTTAGTGTTCTTTATAGGGGAGGGGGAAGGGTTTAATTGCAACAACAACAACAAAAATGCAAATTCCAAATGGAAGCTTCATGCTAAATAAGTCAGTGAGTCAGTGACTCTCAGTAAGGTTGTTCACAAGAGAACTTATTTTCTATAATCTATTGAGTAGGGCGTCACTGTACATGGTGAGATTTTATGACATTCCCTGGGGCTCTGGGTGTTTTAAATGTTCTCTGTAGGCAGCCCAGAAGTTAGTGGGAGAGGCCTGATTCAGGGAATCCCAGGATGATGATTACAAGCTCCATTTTCTGCACTAAAAGAAAATTTCTGGTAAGGAAAAAAGCATAATATAGAAAGGCTTGCTGATTGTCTGAATCTCATCCCCGAGCCCATGACCTTTTGCACTAACCTTTCCTGCTATTCCATTACCATAGATATGCTGCTTCAGGAGTTGGGAAAATCAGGGGTCTGAAGAAGTACTTGATTACTATAATGGATTTTCCATTTTTAGCAAATTTCTTTGAATGGCAGTATAGAGTAGTAGTCAGCCTTAAAGTCAGGAAGACCTGGGGTACTTCCAGTCCCACCTCTGACACTTATGACATTGTGACTCTGGAGATGTCATTTAACTTCTCAATACCCCAAGCAACTCTCTGAATGCTTAAGTAGTTGGCTATCTACCCCAGCAGAAGTTTTATCTCATGGGAAGTCCCATTCACCAATAAAATCATAAGTCTGTACTTGAAAAAGATGAATTTCACAGTTGCTCATGGCCAAAAACCTTATTTACAGGTTGGTCTTTGGGGGCCTTGCCATCCCAGGGTTTCACTATAAGTATTCACTAATGCAGATCACTGACTCCCATATTTGTACCTGTCTAGTCTCTTGTCCATGCCCTCCCATAAGTTCCCCACAAGGAGCCCTTCCAACTTGCTAGAAGCTTTTCTCTAATTCTCTGGGTTTCTCTAAAGTTAGGAATAAAAGACAGAACAAAAAAGTAGCTCCAAAATTATGAAAAATCACAAGCCAGAAAAGCATCTCAGTGAAAGCCAATTATGGAGGTGGTCTCCTACATCCCTCTGTCTTTGGGCTGTAGTACACTAAAAATATTGGAAGGCTTCTCTGACCCAGCAACCCCCCGAAAGTCCTTTTGATATCTTTAGATAACTAAATCAGATTTTGATGAGACCTCGAAGGCCACGTAGGCCAATCTATATCTGAACAAAAAACCCATGTATACTGTCTCTTACAAGATTTTTAGGGAGGGAGAATCTAGCATTCCCATTCCATCTTGAGATAGTTCTACAGGTGAGGAAGTTGTTTCTAAACTCAAATACAAACCTGTCTCTCTGCCAACTTCTGCCATTTTGCTCTTGGTTCTGCCCTTTGGGGCCAGAGAGAACAAAGCTAATCCCTCTACCAACATGACAATCTTTCACAAACTTGAAGAGAGTGGCTATATCTCCACTCTCCCGTGCATCTTTTCTTTGCTAATTGAAACCTCATTTCTTTCAAGCAATCTTTATGTGGTATTGCCTTAAGATCCTTCACCCCTTTAGTTCCTCTCTTCTAGACAATCTTGAGTTTATCAGAGTCCTCAGTGTCCTTCTTCCAATGTGACCCCAAGAACCAAATACAATATTCCAGATGTACTCTGACAGTCAGTACAGCAGGATCCCCACTTCACTAATCCTGATTAATGCTCCTCTCTTAAAGTAGTCTTAGAACATGCTGACTTTTTGCACTTCTATATCATCCTGTTTAACTTATTGAATCTGCTGCCCATTAGAACCAACAGATTCTTTCGGGCAAAATTGCTGCTGAGCTAGGTCTCCCCCATAGTGATAAGAAGAAAGTTCTTCTCAAAGTTGAACTTAAATCCATTTTTGTTACAAGTCTGCTTTTTGCATTCTCAGTGGAAACTAAAAGATAACTATCATGTCTTTTTATTTTATTTAATTTATTTGTTACATTAAAATTCCTAGGTATCTCCGACTCTCCCCCCCTCTCTATACTAGAGGAAGCATCATTTTACTAAAAGATATGCATCTATCTAAAATGATATCTTGCTATGTTTCTATTATATCAGTCCTTTCTCTGAAGGTGGATATACAAAATGTATTCTTCAAATAATATTTCTGTTGCTGTATACAATGTTCTCTTAGTTCTACTCATTTCACTTTCATGTAGGTCTTTCCATGTTTGTATTTTTTAAACAAACCTATTTGTTGTTTTGTACAGGGCAGTAGTATTCCTTTTTAATCTATTCAAATACACATGAGATCTGTCCTCAGACTTTTCTTTTCCCAACTAAATAACTTCAATTCCTTGAGCCTTTTCCCGGGGAGGATGAATTCCCAGACATCTCTGCCTTACAGCATATTGAAATAGCCAACTTTTAAGCCCCGATATTTCTATAAAACAATATGCACACACTGCTATAGAAATGTATTCAGATAACGAATGCACTCGACTAAGAAACTAGCTAATGGCGATTCAGCTTGGAATATATGTTTCTTGCTTTCCTTACTGGTTCTGTATAATTTGTGGTGATTGTGGAGGTTCCTGGCTCGAGACTAGAATCTGGAAGAAAGCTGTCATTTATGAGATGGATTAAGAGAACCCAACTGTGGCTTGATTAGACTTCCATGTTACTGAGGAAATGGCTGACAGGAGCAGGACAAAGCTGAGAGGAAACTCGCACAGGCGGACTGCCACCAGCGGATTTTATTTGTGTGCTTGGTGCTATTATTAGAAAAACAATGGTCAGAAAATATACTACAGAGAAAATTAAGAAAAGAGAAGCTTTTTTAAGGTAGGAAGAAAAACTTCTATTAAAAAAATTTTTTTACAGTCTTCAGGGAAGCAGAAAATTCCATTTTTGGTGAATTTAGGGGATTGCAAGCTGCTCAAAGGCAGGGATTATTTTTTTGCCTTGTAATCGATCTCCAGAGCTCAGCTAGGGACTGGCACTTAGTGGTAGATTAATAAATGCTGATTGGTTGACTGACTGATTCCACAAATGAAATGAGAAATTAGAAGACTCAACATGAGGGTCTCTTCTAGCTTGGGAACTGTGATCCCACAATCCTATGAGAAATGTAAAAAGCAATTGCAAATTGAAGGATAATCACAATCCCTTATTACATAATAAAACATATGAGATCTCAAATAATATAATTTAAAATATATAAAGGAACTAAGCAAGAGACTGTTTAAGAAACATTTTTATATGTATGATGCAAAAATCCTTCCTTTCAGAGGAAGGGACTTTTAGACTAGGCTGAGGAGTGTTGACAATGCCGGGATGGAGGCCCTTTTTAATGAAATTTTGAGTTTGATATAAGAGGGGAGAAAGAATAGTTATAGCTAGCATACATATTGCACTTAAAGGTATACAAAGTACTTTACAAATATTATCACATTTAATACTCACAACAACCCTGAGAGCATAGAAGCAATTATTATATTTTGCAGATGAGGAAACTACAGTTAAATAAATGATTTGCATTGGGTCACACAGCTAATAAGCATCTGAGGCAGGATTTGAATTCTTTTTCATTCTGAGTCCAATACTCTATTCACATAGTACCCAATTTCCTCTTTAAAAAATTAGCTAACAATTACATCTCACTTTAAGTTTTACAAAGTGATTTACAAAAAATTTTATAGATAAGGAAACTGAGGCAGAAAGAGGTAAAATGATTTGCCTAGAGGTGCCAAATGAACTGATTCAAAGTGGAAAGGTTGGGAACTAGTCAAGGCAAAGACCTTAAAAGTAAGAGAAGGAAAGAAAGAATACAAAGCTAACAGGCTTCTAAGAGACAATGAGCCAAAGGAGACTCCTGGATGATACAATAGATAGAGTGCAGGCCTTGGAGACAGGAAGGTAAAGTTTGATTTTGCCCTAGTAAACTAGCACTTCCTAGTTGTATGACACTGGACAAGGCATATAAATAACCTCTCTTAGTCTCAATTTCTTCATCTGGAAAATGGAGAGTAACAATAGCATCTACCTCACATGGTTGTTGTGATCAAATGATCACAATATTATATATATATATATATATATATGTGTGTGTGTGTGTGTGTATATATATATACATATATATATATATCCCCCAATTGATTCATGGACAAGATATGAACAGATAGTTTGGATGAAGAAATCAAAACCATATATAGGTGTACGAAAAAAATTCTCTAAATCACTACTGATTAGAGAAATACGAATCAAAATAATCCTGAGGTGTCACCTCATACTCATCAGATTGGCTAAAATGACAAAAGGGCAAATGGACAAATGTTGGAGGGGATATAGAAAAATGAAAACATTAATATACTATTAGTGGAACTATGAACTGATCTGACCATTTTGGAGAGCAATTAGGAATTATTCCCAGAGAGTCATAAAACTGTGTATTTCCTTATGCTGAGTCTGTTTCCCAAGGAGATCAGGGAAAAAAGAAAGGAACCTATATGTTCCAAAATATTTATAGCAGCTCTGTTTGTGGTGGCAATTGAGGGGATGCCCATCAAATGGGGAATGGCTAAACAAATTGCAGTACATGATCATGATGGAATACTACTGAACTATAAGAAACAATGAGCAGATAAAAATTTTTTAAAACTTAGAAAGAACTATATGAGATAATGAGTGAAATAAGTAGAATCATAAGAACATTACCTATAGCTATAGATTTAAAACTTGAAGAACAGCTTGTGAATGTTCACTTCCAAAGAATGAACTGAAAAATGGAAACAAGAAGGATATAATCTAGCTCTGTCTCTCTCCCTCCCTCCCTCTCTCTCTCTCTCTCTCTCTCTCTCTCTCTCTCTCTCTCTATATATATATATATATATATATATATATATACACACACACATATATATATGTTGTTTGCTGGATGGTGCTTTCTAGGATGTGGGGGGGGGGGAGGAATAGCCTGAGATATCTAGAAATAAATTCTATCAATTAAAAAAAATCATAAATGTGGAAGAGTAGGTCCCTGATGTTTGGAGGAAATGCTTCATAACTACTGTCTTTGCTATGCCATTTAAGTAATTGCTTTTATGAAAGAACTGAGTCTACTAGCTGATTAAGGGGAAGCACACTGATGAGGGCTCATGAGCTAGCATATAGGAGAATAGCCAACCACAGGGTTACCCCTAGAACTCTGGGAGTAGAAACAGCTTTATTGAGTGTGATTAATATTATGAATTGAGCTGCTGAGTACCATCAGGGACACTGCATTCAACAACTTGCTTTCTGTCTTTCTCCATACCTTAGTTATTACTTTTTTGTGTGTATATAATGGACCCATTTTACATTCTGGCAGAGCCTTATAGTCCCCTTCTCAGAATAATATTTTTAATTCATAAAATAAAATACATATTGCATATTACTATTATCATCACTACCATTACTATTACCATTAACTGTTGTTATTTTGGGCAAGTTGGTAAGGCAGATGACTACATGGCAGTTTCAACCAGAAGCCAAAATGGGTCAGGACAGACTTGGGGTCCAAATAGGAAAATACCTAGCTTTTCCAGACAGCAGAACAGCAAAAAAGCAAATAATTCAGCCTTTTGGACTGTAAGGGGAATGTAGGGTATACCCACAAGACCATTCCTAATTCCAAGAATCCTGGTCTAGAAGAGAGACTTGTCAGGAAAAAGTAACAGGAAGAGAGGAATCAAGAGAAAGGAAGGAAAATAGGTGATTATTAAAAAGAACTTATATAGCCTTATACACCTGGGTCAAACTAACCACACAGCATGGCTATCTATGTCCTTATAACTTTACTGGGTCTGTAGTTCTGTAACTTGAATTTTTTTTCACACTGAAGCTAAATTGAACTGAGCACTAAAACTAACTTTGGATGAGCAGAGACAGGGTGAGAAAAGGTGTCATGTGCCCAGCCTTCCTAGCTGTCTTGTCTCTAGAGGTATGGCAGTAGAAGGTGCTGGATTTAGAGTCAAAGGGCCTGAATTTAAATTCTGGCCTCACTATTTCAGGAATGGGCACCTGCTTTGTGCCAGGCATTGTGCCGAGTGCATTTTACAATTCTTATCTCATGTGATCCTCACAACCACTCTGCAAGGTAGGTGTTATTACTTATCCCCATTTTACAGTTAAGGAATGTGGAGCAATCAAAAGTTAAGTGTCTCGCCCAGAATTACAAAGCTAGATCAGATTTTTTGTTTGTTTATTTGTTTACTCATTACCTACCTGTTTGATCTTGGACAAGTTCTTCAGTCTCTCAGATTCAGTTTCTCATGTGTGAAGTGAGGGGTATCAGGGTAGAGCAGTCTGGAATTATGTCTGAAGAGTTATAAAACTGTGTATAACCTTTGACTCAGAAATACCACTACTAGGTCTGTTTCCTAAAGAGATCAGGGAAAAAGGAAAAGAACCCATCTGTTCTCAAATATTTATAGGAGCTCTCTTTGTGGTGGCAAAGAACTGGAAATTGAGGGAATGTCTATTAATTGGGAAATGGCTCAACAAATAGGTGTATGTGATTGTGATGCAATATTGCTGTGCTGTAAGAAATGATGAGCAGGTTGATTTTAGAAAAATATGGAAAGATTTGCTGGAAATAATAAAGAGTGAAACAAGCAGAACGGAGAGAAAATTGTATATAGTAAGAGCAATATTGTCTGAAGAGCAAATGTGAATAATTAAGCTATTTCAATCAGATGACTATTCAAATTAACTACGAATGAAGGGAGATGCTATCCACATCCAGAGAAAGAACAGATATATGGAACTATATATATTGTGGAGTTTTGCAATATGGGAATTGTCTAATATTGACACTACCAAATATTGGCTTTCTCTTGTGCAACGTTGTGTGGGATGGAGGGAAACAACTTAGAACATTTATTAGGAAATAAATGTTTAAAATTTTTTATTTTTTATGAATAACATGAAATAGGTATCAAGTGATAACACATGTATAATCCAGTGGAATTGTTTGTCATCCGGGGAGGGGAGGAGGGAAGAGGTGAAGAGGAGAAAATGAATCATGTAACCATGGGAAAATATTTAAAAATTGTTAAAATGTTAATAATCTAAAAAATAAATAATAGAACTTAAATAAAAAAATTATTTTTCCCCACGGTTACATGATTCTCGTTATCTCCCCCTTCCCGGAGTTGACAAGCAATTTCACTGGGTTATACATATATTATCACTCAAATCCTAACAAAATAAATTCTCTTAAGTGAGAGGGTGTGAACTAGGTGGCCTCTAAGGTCCCCAAAGTGCTCTAAATATACGATCCCATGATTCCTATCTCGGACTGGAGTAAGTGTGTCTCTCCATGGAAGAAAGAAACCAGGGTCCATAGCTTGGCTTCTGAGTCACTGTACTCTCATTTGAGTAACTGGTACTCTGGAGAGCAGGCGCTCACATCAAGGAGTCCTAATCTAAGTGGTGCCCCAGCCAAAGCTAAAGGTAAGAAGACGATAAAAGACTAGCGCCTTTGAAAGGTAAAGGGGAAAGCCTTCATATGGAAAATAGATATTTCCACCACCACCACCACCACCTTTGAAAAAGTAGGAGTCATGAATACCTTAATTACATGAGAAGAGGGGAGGAAGACAATGAATTTGTCTTCAGGGCAGAGACGCATTCACACTTTTGTCCCTCGCCACTGAGCTATATTAGGTTTCTAAAGGAGTAGAGAGGTGGAAATAACTCAACCACTGCTCCTTGGAGCGGTTTATTCTCGGTAGGTACTTTTGGAGGAGGAAGAGCGAGTAAAAAAGTTTAGGGTGTCGCCCTGGCTAAAAGAGACCAGAGAACACACAGGACCTTCCAGCTCAGCCAATGGCTGACGGTCAGGGGTAAAAAGAAAAAATCAAAAACAACAACAACAACAAACCCCGGCCGCTGCCCATTGAAGAGGTTGCTCAGGGACCACCAGTGCAATCAGTCCATTCGGCAGAGGTGCCTAGACCTGAGAAAAGCCGAGTGACTGAGCAATCTGCCGAGCTGGTCCAACAGCAGTGGAGCGTAGTGAAGAACCAGCAGGGCCAGCGAGTGATCTGTTTGACCCAGCCCACCAGCAGATTGGCCTCTCTGGCCAAGACACCATATACCCTAGGAGGAGAAGCCCAGCTGAACAGCAAAGCAATTCACTGTGAATTTTATGAGAACATCCAGGAGAAAAAAGGAACATAAAGAAGCTGTTTGGAGGTTGAGTTGCTTTGGCCACATGTATCCCCCACTGCTACCATACTTTTAAGTTTGTGCTGACTCTTGGACTCTAGGTGTATTTGTGGAGTGGGAGGTGGGCAAAATGTTATAAATGTTGAACTCAAGCCTAATTAAGGATCTGCTGCATGTGTGGCCTTTATTCCTCTTTCCCCCTACCCCCACGCAATCTTTCCAATTTGTTCTAAACAATTCTAAAGATCTGAGAAATTGGAGTGGAAGCCAGGAAGAAAAAATGCTAACACATACAGTTTTTTGAACCTATGAACAGGACAACATGCAAATCACTTAACATAGAGTGAACGACTTAACCATAGGTCAGTCAGAGCTCTCCGAGTAAATATTGCCTTTTCCATCCCCACTGTTGGTACTACATTATATAAGTGACATGTTCAGGAGGATGAGGTCTCCTAGTTCTTATCTTCTGAGTCAGGCATGGTGAAATAGAGAAGACCCGTTTAATGGAACCTCCCCCTGATTTGCTAAGTTTACATTGTTATCTGACCCCTGGGGACCTGACAGGACAGAACTGAAGACAAAGCAGACAAAGCAGAGAGCACTGAAGGCTCTGTCCTTAAGGTCAGCCTCTTCTTTCCCAGCACCTTCAGAATTAGGTTAGCCCTGATCATTGGAGTATATGAAGAGCAGCATCATTACAAGCTTCTTTTTCTAGAGCCAATAGACCTCTGTCTCTCTACAGGAAGTAATGCCAGCATTGCTTTTGGCCAGACACCTGGGTCTCATTCAGCAACCACTCCTCAGAACTGCTGCTGCTGCACAGGCATCTGTTGAATCTCTAAGTTCAGCAACAGAAATAGGAGAATTCCAAGTTTTCAAAGAACTTTGGCCCCACTGCTAATGCAGAAGGGGGAAAAAAAGGCGGGGAAAAGGCATTAGTCTTTAAAAAAAATTATTGATGCTTCTTGTTTTTGTGTCACTTTTATTTCTAAATATGTATCCCTCCTCTACAAAGCAAGCCATCTCTTCTTAAGGAGGATTAAAAAAGAAAGGAGGAAAAATGGTCCAAGAAACCAACCAGCACCTTGATTGAGTCTACAGATATGCAATAATCTACATCCATAGTGTTCATCTTTGTGATAAAGAGAGGGGGTATTTTTACTCAACTCTTTTTTGAAGACATTTGGTCATTGTAATTATACAACATTGTGCTTTATTTTAGAATTCTTCCCTTTTACTTTGTTGTAATAGTTTTGTGTATGATTGTTTTGGTTCTTCTTGCTCTATTCATCAGTTCATATATGTTCCCAAGCTCTTCTGAATTCTTTACATTCTTAAGTTCCTTATGGGCACTATACACATTTGTGTATCAGAAATTTGCCTGGCTATTCCCCAATCAACTGGCAGCCACTCTGTTTTAGTTCTTTGCACAACAAAAAGCACTGCAACCAATATTTGGGCATATACAAGATCTTCCTTTTTGACTTTACTTCTTAGGGATATATACCTAGCGGTGGTATTTCTGGGTCAAAGGATATAATCATTTTAATCACTTTTTTAAATTTTGCTTTTTTTCATTTTCATTTGCTTTCCAGAATGCTTGAGCCCATCTACTGCTCTACCAACACTGTATTAACATACTTATCTTTCTGGAGGCCTATAAGACATTACTTTTCTATAAGATTACTTTCTGACCTGGCATTACATGTATAACACTGGCAAATGCACTCTATGTGCTTAATTGATAGGCTCTACTTTCAATAAGGCATTTTGAAGCTAGGATATAAGGAATAAGCTAGACTATAAAGGAATGTTATATCCTCAGATGTTTCTTAAATAGATCTTATTTAATGCTCTGGGATATTACAAGACATAAAACTTAAAATGTGTGTAAGTTATCTCTAGACTTATCCTTTGTTTTTCCTAATACTGGGAAACACTCTCTTAGAAGTGGATCATCAATCAGTAAGACAGATGTTATCTATCCTGGTTTTTGTTCAGTCAATTCAGTCGTGTCTGACTTTTCATGGCCATGAGTTTTCTTGGCAAAGATATTGGAATAGTTTGCCATTTTCCTCTCCAGCTCATTTTACAGCTAGGGAAATGGAGGCAAACAGGGTTAACTGACTTGCCTAGGGTCACACAGCTGGTACGTGTCTAAGTCCAGATTTGAACTCAGGAAGAGGAGACTTCCTGGCTTCAGGTCTTGTGCTTAATCCACTGTGCCACCCAGCTGCCCCAACTATCCTGGTAGGTGGCAGTTTTCTATTATCTTATAACTAGGTCTCTGCTGCTACAAACTTTGAATACCCTTGTAAATGGATGGGGAGAACCCAGCCCTGTGGGTTTATACAATGGCTCTGAATCTCTGCTACTTATAGTCCTGTACTTGTCAGTCCTTCTCATGATATCTCCTTGATGACTCACAAGTAGCAAGTAACAACTGAAAGGACATGATGTGGCAAGTGTCAGGAGACTATGGTTCAACACTACAAGTGGAAAAAATCCATCTTAAAATATGCTATTGTCAAGATTTTACAAAAAGCTTTTGCAAGATTAGTGAAGTATGTTCAGCATTCCAACTATTTTTCCTTTCTGTATTTTTAGACTCAGACTCTGAGGGTGATTGCTGCTTGGATTTAGACTTTACTCAACCCTTGAACTAAGTTTTCTGAACCTAAGTTTTATAGTCTCTTCTTAAGGTGGTGAGACATTGAATGTAATTGTGGGGGTAGGGCTAGACCTATGATTGCATTGGTGGGAGCTTTCTTTGCCAAGGCACATCAAATATCTTCTCTATAACTTGTAGTCTTTGAAAAAGGGGCTTGGGAAATCAAAGGGTTAAGTGACTTAACCAGGGTCAGACAGCCAATGTCAATCAGAGGTAATACTTGAACAAAGGTTTTTCTAACTTAGAAGTCAGCTCTTTATCCACTATGCCAAGCTGCCTCTGAAAGAATACTTGCTGATTATAATTGCGATAAGGTTAATACATGATACCTATGTAGAAAATTGAAATTTGTGAAAGTCTTTGAATGTATTGTTTTGTGCTTATATCTCAGAATAATCCTGTGAGGTGAGTGCTATTATTCTCCCCATTTTACAGATAAGAAAATCGAGGCTCAGAGAGGTTAACTGACTCACGATGCTATTTAAATGATGGAAGCAGGATCTGGAATCAGGTCTTCCTGACTCCAAGTCCAGAACTCACATCACTGTGACCAGCCACCAAATGCATGTCCAAGAGACTAGCCAATCTGACTTTACAGAAAGAATAAGAAAAGGAACTTTCCTGTGCTCAATTCTTTCATGAATTATAAATAACTATTCACTTTGGAAGATAACAAACACATCATAAAAATTTTGACAAATATGCACAAATCCACTTCAAGGCCCAAAGAAAAGATGTTCAAAATTCTCCGAGGCCCTTGGTTTTGATTTCGTGGGGAAACATGTGCTTTTGCCATATGGATGCTTTTAAGGGGGACCTCAGCCGAGGCTCAAGAATGACACCCCAGTGGTTAAATATGGGATTTCTTTGTCTCTAACATTATTCTGTTATTAAAGGTAGAAAACCTTTTGCAAATAGCATGCCATTAAAGTGCTTTAGGTGCTGCCCTGGGAATCAAGGTTATATGTCTGCACCAGAAACATCGGCGGTAATTATCATTTTTAGTTGTTCTGAGGATGCAGTCTTGGTGTTTTCATTAATTTCTTGTTCTAAAAATCTGGAATACCCTGCTACTCTTGATACTCTATTTTTGCTGTAGCTGGTATTATGAAGGTAGGGGTTGGCGAGGGGGAAGAGGATTGGATCCCTCTTCCTCCCCTCCTCCTATGGTAACCATTTCTTGGCTTCTTTTGCCCTTCTAAATAAAAAATAAAAGGTAATTAGATGTAAAATGAGAAAGGAACCAGACACGAGATTCTTCCAAATCTAAGATCTGATCCTCCCTATTTATAACCTGCCAACAAAGATATTAAAAGATAAAATGTTCAAGATTTTTGGAAAATGACACAGGGTTCTCAGTTCAAAAGCCACTTATAATCAACATATTCTCCCAAAGCCTATTGCGAGCTTTAGGGAGATGAAACTCTCTTGGGCTCATTTGAGTGTATTTGCTTGTGTGCTTGTTTCTTTGTTTGTTTCAAGAAACTTTTGTACATACCATCGCAAGGATATGGCAATGGAAGAAAAACTAATGAACCCTACTGACCTACTGACTCCTTTCCTCATTAACAACGGTAAATACAAAACAAACTCCAGACTCACTCCACTCCTACTCCACCTTTGGGATTCTCTTCCCCTTCCACACCTAAGAATAAGCAGTTTCTTCTTTTTTTTTTTTAAATATACATATTTAAACCCTTACCTTCTGTCTTAGAATCAATACCGTGTATTGGTTCCAAGGCGGAAGAGCAGTAAGTGCTAGGCAATGGGGGTTAAGTGATTTGTCCAGGGTCACACAGCTAGGAAGTGTCTGAGGTCATATTTGAACCCAGGACCTCCCGTCTTTGGGCCTGACGCTTAATCTACTGAGCCACCCAGCTGTCCACCAAGCAGTTTCTTAAAATGAACACTGGTTCCAAATTCACAGACCCTGAGCTCGAATTCCACTTCCGAAGGCTATTTCACCTGTGTGACCTTGAGCAAATCACTTGCTCTCCATGGGTCTCAGTTTCTTTATATGTAAAACGAAGAGGTCAGTGCAGATGGGCTCTGAGATTCCTTCCATTTCTAAACCTATGATCCAAGGGCATTTCCATTTTCACTTGAAGGCTGATGGTGACCATGGGCCATGAAGGTATCTGATTAAGTCCTTGTTACAGAACAGTTAGAGATTTAGTCCCCCACTCCCATGCCCATGGAATTTGTAAATGGATTTTTATGAGTGAATAATATATGATTGAAAGATTGAGTCTTAAATGGTTTGGATATGTGAAAAGAACAGATGAAAACAGACTCTGAAGAGCCTTTGGAAAATAAAGCAGAAGGAAAGAAACCCATAAACAGGCCCAGGTGTCCCTGATGGGGAGGGGCAGCATTGGGAATGGCTTCAAAAAGAGAGAAATGGAATGGAAGGATAAGAGAGGGGAGGAATTTGTCTGATTAGAGGCAGATTGAGGGGATTTGGGTACTTTTTTTGACCTGTCTTTAGAGTGCACATTGAAATGTGACATCAAGACTTAACTAAATGAACTTCTTTCTGCAATGGGAGGTATTTGTCATCTCCATCACAATTCAAGAACAACAACAACAAAACGGATACAGAAGAGACATTGGAGGGGCAGGGAACTCAGCTAACATAATTTCTCTTTTGCTTTATTATTCTCCCTCTCTTCCCTGGGCCATTTTCTTAGGATTCAAGCTGAATGAGGTCTTTCAAATGGTCATATGAATTCTTTCTCTTCAGCTTCTTTGTCTGTGTCTCCATTTACCCCTAAGTCATAATTAGTTCTCAGAAACTGGGGTTATTCAGGGCCTTTTATTTTCACCTCTGGCTCACTGTCTTTTAGACCTTTCCTGCTCATCATCATGTCCACTTGAAAGTGATTAGAGGAAAAAAGAAGAGAGGAAATTAGAAATGTTCATTTTCACTGCTGGTTGGTAGTTTTATGGATTGAAATTGGGGCCTGGATCTGATTGTCACTAATCTAACTGATCCATGTCTTACAGAATTAAGTATTTACTGTATTATTTTTTCTATGCATTATCTTTCTATATGAGAATTCTACAAATAGGCAGAACATAATCCTAACCTTAGCTTGGGGATTCTTAGCTTGGAGATCCATGGATAGATTTCAAGAGATCCATGGGCCTAGAGAGGAGAAAACATTGATTTTTTTTATTGTTATTCCCATTTTATTTCATCTATTTGTTTGTTTGTTTATTTTATTGATTAATTAAGAAATTTTTTCCATGGTTACATGAATCATATTCTTTCCTTCCCCTCCTCACACTCCTCCTCCTGTAGCCAACAAGCAATTCCACTGGAAAATATTGATTTTTTTATTTTCACTGAGCTTTGGTTTCCTTTGTAATCTTAGGTATTTTATTTTGTGTATTAGAAAACAAATCTTGGGGAAGGGGTTCATAAGCCTTTACCAAATCATCTAAAGGGTTTTATGACATACACACCCAAATGGTTAAGAACCCTTACACTAGAAAATATATGACAGTGCCTTCTAGAGTGCAAGTTCTGGGAAGGCCTCCTTCAAAGTTCATATTAGGCACCATCTCCTACGTGAGGCCATTTGGATCACCCTGGCTACTTGTGGCTTATCTTGAAATTCATTTGCATTTTCTTTGCATATATTTTGTATTTAATTATATGTGTACATGATGGAATGTAGGCTCCTTGAGGGCAGAAGCTATTTGATTTTTGCCTCTACGTCTCCAACTCTCAGCAGAGTGACTGTAACATTGTGGATGCTTAACAAATATTTGTTGACTGATTTATTGCTGGATTTAGAAACATGATGATTTTTCCCAACCGTACAATCCTTTTGCCCACATGTGAAAACCAACTAACTGAACCTGGTCCTTCCTATATGTTTCAGATGGAACCTATATGGCAGCATGGTTATCTGCTGAGTTGTCAAGCTAGAGTAGAATATCAAGACATCATAAAGTAAGATTCCACCCTGAATAGCCAAAGTACCACCAGACAAAAAAATTAAGAGGATGGAAGTTATAGCATTACAAGCGTCTGTTTAAATCTGTGTAAGAAGTTTAAATCTATTTGAAATGGCACCACTGCCACAAAAGTTCTATTTACTGCCACAAAATTTCTATTTCCTGCCACATTAAGCCAAAGGATGAACCCTGAAGTGTTCACATGGGAGCCTGTTGTGCCTGGTTTCTTGTAGCACATAGAAGACTAGAACAAAGTGAATCTTCAAGGCATTTCCCCTCTCTCTGGAATGGGGAACAAGATGGACACCAAACCTGGAGGACTGTGGGCAGTTGTCCCTTTTGCCCTACTGTGATGGCAACCCTGTTGTAAATAAGTCCTTTGTCCACTTGTATTCTCTGCATTGGGGAGTAATGAGGGATGAAAACATTCAAGTCCCAGTGCTTTTTCTCCCTTCCATTTCACATGCCATCTCAAAACTACCTGAAACCTCAGAGAAAAACAATAAACTGCCCTTCTAGCATGCAGTTCAATAATGGCTCTAACTCTGTTTCTCAGTTTAATTAATGTTCTTGAGTAGCAGCTCTACATTTCTAACATAAAAAGGCTTTTCTTAATATAAGTCTTGGGAAAGGGGAGGGAGACCAGGAGAAAAGAGGGTAGATGAAAAAAGATTTGAGGACCTTTTTGCTAGCTCTGAATGTGGAACTGACAATAGAAATGTTAGAATTGGAGATTTTTTGAAAAGCACTTCGAACAGAAATTAAATAGTGAACACAAAATTTACTTATTTTCAAGACAGATCATTCTGCTGTACTTTTGATGTATTGTCAGAGTTCCGTGGAAACAGCTGGCTTATTGGCACTTATATTCCTTGAAGTGAGAATTTAGCCATTGCTACTGTAAAGTACCCTCTTACTTTTCTTAGTGCCAGAAGGTTTCTTCGAAACCCAAAGTGTCAGTGTCTCTATATGATCCAAATTTCACTCCAAATGGATATTTGTCTTTCATTTGTTTTCTAATTAGAATTCAAATGTCATGGAGTGTATTGCCAGGAGGCATAAGAACTCTGATGACCCTTGTTTTCGTAGTTCTAAAATGAATTCATAGGAGTACTCTGTGAATTTTAAGTTTACTTTGTCATCTAAAGTCTGCAGTGAGTTAGCTGACAATATGTCTGCTCCCCTGTTGCTTCCTGTTTTTAGGACCTGGACTTAATTTCTTTGAAGGAGTGGAATATTTTAAATGACAATTCAGCAGCTTTTACTAAGGAAGATTGTAAAACACCATGAGCAAGGGGTTTTGCTTCCTCCTTTCTAGTGCTACTACTATGTTTTGAAATGTTGATACACTTTAATCATCGGTGGGCATTGCCTTGCTTAATATTGCAATATTTTGAACAGTAACATCATGCCAATTGCTGGGTAGAATGTAGAGATCTTTAGTGCATTTTTCTAGACTCATTATATTAGTACACAGAATGTTCCTGACACTGTTCAATCATGTTAAGTTCCCCACCCCCAGGCAGAGTTTTCAGATTGGCAAAGCAGTGAACTTGCTTAGCCAATCGGCTTAATCCCTTTTCTTGAAACCCTGGCAATGTTTGATAATGGCCACTGACAAATATTAGTTTTAAAAAAATCATTAAAAAATTATGTGGCTGCACAGGGCAGTAAGTTGTGGCAAAAAACCTTGGAGGGTGGACATAGGAAAGCTAAGGTCCCTCTGCTCCCTCATGGATACCGACTGGAACTTTCAGGGGGTTCCAGTGAGCATTTTCAGAAGATGGCTAATCATTTTATGCCAGTCAACATTCTAAAGCCTGTTTGCACACCTTGGCTCTCTGTATTCTGATTCTGCTGGCTACACCTAGGTTTGTCTCAGTCTCTCAGACAGGCTGTCCTGGGCCATTCTCATCAGGATGCTTCTAAAGAACTAATTGGACTATTCAGGTCTCACCCTCCCACTGGAAGCTTCATGAGTTATGCTAAGTAAAGACTAGCAGTAACTTAGTTGGGGATTGAGTACACACACGTGTGTACACACACACACACACACACACACACACACACACACACTATACTGAGCTATACATACCACAAGTTCGTAAGAAGACATAGCTAGGTGATGTCTTATGACATAAATTCTTTTGTGTGATATCCGATTAGGCCACCGAAAAGGTTTATTATTTTGACCATAGTGGAGCAAATCAGTCTTGCGGCAATTTGCATTTAATGAAGATAAATTTCATGAAGATAAATCTCCCCTCCTAATCATCCACCAAATGATCTATTCATTTGTTTCACAAGGAGTTATGTCCACAGAAATAGAATAAAATAAAAGACATGGGCATACAAGGAGACATTCAGAGATAAACACACTCATACATATATGTAGGAAAGAAGACAAAAACAGAAAAATAAGAAATAATCAACAAGCATTTATTAAATGTTATATATGTGCCAGGCATTAAAATAAGTTTGGGGAATATGAAGACAAAAATGAAACTTCTTGCCCCCAAGGAGCTTACATTTTATTAGGGGAGACAACATGTATAAATTTATACACTATAAATATATATGTATAGTTTTTTTAAGGGCATTTCCTCTTTCCCTTTTCTCCTTCAGGATCAGGTAAACCTAGGAACTTAATTAAGCTCTTAAAGTTCTAGGCAACTCTCTAAGGCTGTAAGTAACAGAGAAGGTGCTGACCTGCTTTGGTAGGAAAACTTTCCTCACTTAGGAGTTCCTTATATCAATGAAATAGCAGGTCTAGTCTCTATATTTATTCATATCCAATACTCTCTATATATGGATATATTATGCATATATCCAATACAATATATATCATATGTATCCACTTCTCTCTCTTTCTTCCTCCCTCTCTCCCTCTGTCTGTCTCTCCCTTCCTCTCTCCCTCCCTCCTTCCCTTTCTCTCTATCAGTCTCCCTTTCTCTCAGTCTCTCAGTCTCTCTGCCTCTCTTTCTCTGTCTCTGTCTGTCGATGTCTCTTCCCCACACACAGAAAATTTATGGGTAGGTGAAGGGGAAGGGGACACTAATATATGAAAGAATAAGGAAAGAATATGCATAGAGTATAGAAATTTACATACACATAGACTGTACACACACACACACACACACACACACACACACACACACACACACACGCGCGCGCGCGCGCGCGCACGCGCGCAGATTCCTGTTTTATGTACCCACAAGGTAAATTTATGGGAGGATGTAGGGGAGAGAGCACTAGTAGACAAAACATCAAAGGAAGTGTATGTATAGAAAGTGTAAAAATCCATAAGTGTGCTTATCAGAACAGGACTTTACATATGACTAAAAAATCATAGAATTGTGGAATCTGAAGTACAGAGCTGGAAAGCCTCTAAGAGCCATTGAGTCTAACCATTTTAAAAAAAAAATAAAGAAATGGAAAATCCGGAAATCTTAGGCTTTCTGCTTCCCCTTCACTTCCTTAGGCTGTAATTTTCTCTCCCAGCTGCCAATTACTACAATAGTTTTATGTGTAAATTCAACAAATATGCATTTAACACCTCAAGCCTGAGGAGAAACCCTGGGGCTAGAAAGACAAAAACAAAACAGTCTCTGACTTCAAGGAGGTTATATTCTATTAAAAGTCCCTAATATATAAAGATTCAAAGCATTATAATTCCTATTGTTATTTTGATTGTGACCTTTGAAGAAAACTGGATCATTAGAACTGGCAAAGAAGATAGAACAAGATAAGGAAGAATCTGAAACAAGTAAACTCAATAACCAGTGTTCCATAAACCTGAGAACATAAATTTTTTAACAAGAACTTCTGGAAAAACTAGAAAGTAGTTTGGTAGCTTGTCTAAATTAGGTTTAGAAATATTGCAATGTCAAACTTAAATAGAAATGAGAGCCATGAAATTGTACATAAGGATTTCTGTGGGTTGCATATTGACCTAAAAAACTGTATCAATATTATCTATATTTTATTTTTTATTTTTACTTATTTTGTTAAATATTTCTCAATTACATTTTAATCTGCTTCCTGTCACATGCACTTTCCTGTTTGTCAACTCTGTCTTAAACTATATACCACAATAATCTCAAAATAGATAGCAGACATGAAGATAAAATGTCCCACCCTTAAAAAAAATTAGAAGAGGGCTGTGTCAGGTCCCTTTCTCAACCATGATAAGGAGGAGAATTCTTTGTTATTTTTTATTTGAAAAATATTCTTAATTAGCTAATTAAGAATATTTTTCATGGTTACATGATTCATGCTCTTTCCTTCTTCTCCTCCAAACCCCCTCCCATTGCCAATGAGCAGTTCCACTGGGTTTTGCATGTGTCATTGATCAAGACCTAGTTCCATATTATTAATATTTGTATTAAGGTGATTGCTTATAGTCCACATCCCCAGTCACATCTCTATTGACCCATGTGATCAAGCAGTTATTTTTCTTCTGTGTTTCTACTTCCACAGCTCTTTCTCTGGATGTAAATAGCATTCTTTCTCATAAGTCAGGGGAGAATTCTTAATCAAATAAACGAAGAAAAAGTGATCAGTGAAGATAAAATACATAATTTCCATTATTTTCAAGTTCTTGCACAAACAAAATAAATGTAGCTAAGATAAGAAGGAAGTCTATAGTTTGAGGAAAAAATATATCGATTACTTCTTAAAAAAGTAATTATTTGAAAATTGGAAAATGAGGGAGTGTCCATCGATTGAGAAATGGCTGAACAAACTGTGGTATCCAAAAGTGATGGAATACTATTGTGCTGAAAGGAATAATGAACTGGAGGAATTCCATGTGAACTGGAAAGACCTCCAGGAATTGATGCAGAGTGAAAGGAGCAGAACCAGGAGAACGTTGTACACAGAGACTGATGCATTATGGCACAATCGAATATAATGGACTTCTCTATTAGTAGCAATGCAATGATCCAGGACAATTCTGAGGGACTTATGAGAAAGAACACTATCCACATCCAGAGAAAGAACTGTAGGAGCAAAAGCACAGAAGAAAAACATAGTCATATAGTCATAAAACAAGTCACACAGTTCAATAGGGATGTGATTGGGGTTTTGATGTTAAAAGGTCACTCTACTGCAAATACGAATAACATGGAAATAGGTTTTGAACAATGATACATCTATAACCCAGTGGAACTGCTTGTCACCTCTGGGGAAGGGGAGGGAAAAGAGGAGGGGAAATCATGAATCATAACCATGGAAAAATATTCTAAATGAATTTTTAAAAATTCCAGGAGCATACATTTTAAAAAAGTAATTATTTGTTTATTTTAACATACTTTTCAAATTTTGAGGTCCAAATTCTCTCCCTCCTAACTTTCCCCTCACTCAGAAGATAAACATAAAGATATCAATTAATTATACATGTGAAAACATGGTAAACATAAACACAATATTCCATATTAACCATGTAGGCAAAAAAATCAGAAAAAAACAAAGTGAGAAAATTATATTTCAATTTGTCCCCAGAACTCATTAGTTCTCTCTCTTAGGAGGTGGAGAGTATTTTTTTTTCCCATCATGAGTCATTTTGAATTGCCTCCTATCATTGTATTAATCAGAGTAGCCAAGCCTTTCGCAGCTAATTATNGAATTGCCTCCTATCATTGTATTAATCAGAGTAGCCAAGCCTTTCGCAGCTAATTATGATTACTGGGCACAGTGATCTTCTCACTTCACTTTGATAGGCCTTGCTAAGCATTTTCGGAAACCATCCCTATCATCATTTCTTAGAGCACAATAGTACTCCTTCATTGATCATATGCCACAACTTAATTCAGCCATTTCCCAGTTAATGAGCATTCCCTCTATTTCCAGTTCCTTGCCACTACAAAAAGACCTGCTATAAACATTTTTGGATTTATAGGTCTTTTCTCTTTTCCTTTGATCTCTTTGGAATACAGCTCTAGTAGTGGCATTCCTGGGTTAAAGGGTGTGCACAGTTTTGTAGCCCTTTGGGTACAGTTCCAAAACTGCTCTCCAGAATGGTTAGATCATTTTACAACTCCACCAAAAGTGCATCAGTGTTCCAATTTTTCCACATCCCTTCCAGCATTTGTCATTTTTCTTTTCTGTCAAATTAACTAATCTGATGGTACCTCAGAATTGTTTTAATTTTCATTTCTCTAATCACTAGTGATTTGGAGCATTTTTTCATATGACTATAAATAGTTTTGGTTTCTTCTTCTGAAAACTGCTTGTTCATATCCTTTGACCATCACATCAAATACTTCTGATAATTAATTAACAAGCCTTCTATTAAGTATTTACTATAATAAGGCAATGTACTAAGTGCTAGTGATACAAATAAAGACAAAACAAATAACAAATTAAGAGTATAGGAAGAAAAAGAAAGAGAACTCTGGACAAATCCTTGGGAGTACATCTTCAAGGCTCTGACAAAGATATAATATATCACTACACAGAGAACTAACACAAAAGTATAATACTAAAAACCATAAGCGGTCAAAGAGTTCTCAAAAGAACTGTATACCATTAACAAGCACATGAAAGATTGTCCCAAATCACAAATTAGAGAAATGCAAATCAAAGCACGTCAAAGATTTCACCTGTTGCACAGGAAATTGACAAAGATGCCAAAAGAAGAGAAAAGACTGTGTAGCAAGGTTTGTGGAAAGACAGGAATGCTAATTTTGTTGAAGCCATGAATTGGATGAAATCATTCTGGAGAGCCATTTGAAATTTTGCTAAGAAAGTGACTAAGATGTTGATAGCCTTTGACTCAAAGATCCCACTGTTAGAATTGTTAATCTTGAGCAAAATAATACCATTGGGGATGTTAATTAATTAAGTTAATTAAGGAATATTAATTTGGCACTTATGTGGAAGAAAGATTATAGAAAGGAAAGCCTGGATACAAAGAGGAAATTTCCAGAGTGTAAATGAGAAGTAATAAGGACCTGGACCATAGTGGTTGTGGTATGAATAGAGAAAAGAGGATAGTGTCAAGAGATGTGATGGAGATGCCATGAACGTGGAATTGACAAGAATTGGCAATTGATTTGATGTGTGTGTGTGTGTGTGTGTGTGTGTGTGTGTGTGTGTGTGTGTGTGTATGGGTTGGGGTTAGAATGATTCCTAGGTTCCAAGATTGGGTGATCAGAAGCATGATGATGCTTTTAACAGAAATAGGAAAGTTAGGAGAAAGGTGTGAGTTTAGGCATGGAGATGAGTTAGGTTTTGGACATGTTGAATCTGAGCTGTTTATGAAAAATCTAGGTGGAGACATCAAGCAGGCAGCTAGAGATTTGGTAGTGGAGTTCAGTAGAATGATAAAAAGCTGGATAACTCAATCTGGGAGTCATTTGCATAGATATGATAGTGAAATCCATTCAGGAACTGGGGATGAGATAATCAAAAGAGAGTGTATAAGATATAGATGGTAAATCTGCAAAAGAGATGAATAAAGATTGATCCAATAGGAATAAAACCATGACAGAGCAGTGCCATAAACTTGGTCAGGAGAGATTATTTTTTAAAATGTATTTATTTATTTAGAATGTTTTTCCATGGTTTTATGATTCATGATTTTCCCCACCCCTCTTTCCTCCCCAGTCCCTGAGCCGACAAGCAATTCCACTGGGTTATACATGTATCATTGTTCAAAACCTATTTCCATGTTATTTGCAATAGAGTGATCTTTTAACACCAAAACCCCAATCATATCCCCATCCAACCATGTGATCAATCATATGTTTTTCTTCTGCGTTTCTGCTCCTACAGTTCTTTTTCTGGACGTGGATAATGTTCTATCTCAAAAGTTCCTCTGGGTTGTCCTGGATGCATTGCTGCTAGTAGAAAAGTCTTTTACATTAGATTGTACCACAGTGTATCGGTTTCTGTGTAAATACAATGTTCTCCTGGTTCTGCTCCTTTCCCTCCACATTAGTTCCTGGAGGTTTTTCCAGTTCACATAGGAATCCCAGGAGACAGTATTTAGAATAGATGGGATGTGGGTGCAGAGGTGTTAAGAAGCATGGGGACTAAACGATTAGCAATTCAGAAATGATTACAGAAAGAAGTTTCAGTCTAAGATGGGCACAGAAGCCAGATTACAAAGGTTTAAGAAGCAAGTGGAAATTGAGAAAGTAGTGATAAGGATATAGAATATAAACACACTCTTCTATGATCTTGGCCATGAAGGGTAGGACAGATAGGACAACAGCTTGAGAGGAGAATATAATCAACATTACATACAAAGAGAAGATTAAGTGAAGGGTATTTTTTTTAAAAGGATGGGGAAATCTGGGCAAGAGTGCAGGCAACAGAAAATAAGGCACAGGGAAATAAAGATGGAAAATTAGAGAGAGGGAAGGATCAAATGAGAAAATACTTGGAGAGGACAAAAAAGCATAGGCTCTAGCACTTGAGGAGGTAGTAGGTTGATGTCAGTATGAAGAAAAGTCACCTATCTTCTGAGCCAGGAATAAAGAAAGAGAAGATGGGGTGACCGGATTGGAAAGGTAGAATTGGGGAAGAGAGAGGGCTTACAATGGATAGACCCCATGATCCTCTTAAGCTTTAAATCCATCATCCCCTGGCTCCATCTCTAATTATAATTGACATGTACGGTAGTTTCAGATTTATAAAATGCTTTGTACTAATTTGATTCTCACAATAACCACGTGAAGAAGGCACCATCATGATTATTATACCTATTTTGCAACTGAAGAAACTGAGTCTTCAAGAGGTTGAATGATTTACCCATAGCCATACAAATAATGAATGCCAGAGCTCCTGAGTTCAGTGCTTTTTTACATTACACTGCATTGCCTCCTTCAATTATATTGGCTTTTTTATGTATGATCAATTTATTCTTCTCTAGTGGCGTACTCCTTCTGCTAAAAATCATGTTCAGGACTCTTCTATCCAAAACACTGTCTCCTTCTAATCCAAATCTTTCCAGATTGTTTTATTCAGAAGTATTTCTTCAAGCTGCAGTCCAATCTTTCTCCTTCTATTTATTGACAAAATTCTAGAAAGAGTACCCTACACTCATTTCCTTCATTATGCTACTATCCACTCAATTCATATCCCTTTAATATCAAGCTATAGTTCCAAGAATTTACTGAAAGAGGGGAGGAGAAAAGGCTAAAGATGGCATCTTGGAATAACAACTTCATGTAGGACCATAGGAATAAGTAGACTTAAGGAAAAGGAGTCATTGTAGAAAATGCAACAGCTTGAGAAGTATTTCAGTGTCGTCAATGCCATTTTCTTAGTTATCATCAATCTTGGAGCATTTTATGCTTCCAATTACTTCTTCCAAAATACTAGTCTTTTCTACCTTGGCTGGCTTAACATTGTATTCTCTGGGTCTTTCTCCTACCTCTGAGACTTTCCTAACTGTGTTTTCTATAGTTATATCTCTTCCTATTTCTGTCTCCTACGTGAAGGTGTTCCCCAAGATATTGTCATTGGCTTTTTCTTTCTTTTTTTTTTCATCTCACCTCCTTTCTCCCTATGAGGTCTTCCTTATCCATTTCAGTCACTTCTGTAGCTTCAACTATTGCCTTCATGTTGTGTCAGATTCTCTCTGGCCCTGACCTCTCTCCAGTCTTCATTTTGGTCATTGGCAACTCAAGCTCAATATGTCCCAAATTGAGTGCCTCCCCACAATATCCCTTTTTCTATAACAAACAAAATCATTCTCCTAGACATCCAGACTCAAAACCTTGGAGTTATTTTTGACATTTGCCAATTCCTGATCCCTCATATTCAACAGGCCAACAACTTCCATCCGTTCTATCTTGGAAATATGTTTTCTAGCTAGTCTCTCTTTTCTATGCCCACATTAATCTATTTCAGATCTTCATTACTTCTTGCCTTGGCTACAATAGACTATTGCAACTACCTTATATTTTCCCTCTATCCCTTTCAGTTTCTTATTCTTTTCAGTTTGTCTTACACAATGATGCTAAAGTAATCCTCCTAATTCTACTTTTGAAGTCTATTATCTGGATGGCTATAGACAAGTCATATAATCTTCTTGGGTCTCAGTTTTTTCATTTAAGGAATGAAAAGTTTGAACTAGACAGCTTTAGGGTTCCTTCTAGCTCTTGATTTAGTTATGATCATGTGAGTTCTCAAATCTAAAAACGTAACTGCTTCAGCACATTCACTCTACACTCCTTCACCTCACAATCTGCTTCCTACCTTCTCACTCTTTCACTGTGACATAGTTTTGATTCTAGACAAACTGGATTACTCCTTTCAAGAAAATTACTTCTGCATTTTTGTACTTGTGTCTTCACTAACAAATGCTCTCTTCCTGTATCTCTGTTGATATTCTATTCTTCAAAACCTAGCTCCAAGGCCAACTACTCTTCAAAGATTTCTCTGATCCCCTCAGGTTCTCTTCTTCAGAAGTCCTCAGTACTTTGCAATACTCTTATGTACTTATTGTATTCTATTTTTGTATTATTTCTTAGATTGTAAGCTTCTTGAAAGCAGTGGCTAGATCTTTTTATATCCCCTTTAGTGTTGAGCACTTCTTGGTGCTTTCTACAATAATAGAAAATGAATAAATATTTGTTGACTTGGATGAAGGTGAAGACAATAGACACTTAGAAACAGAGTAGGTTGGTTGAAGCTTTTGAAGTAACACAAAATATTGGTAGGCTTTAAAATTAAATATAGTTCTTAGCATGATCCTAAAGTCCAGATACAGAAATAAACTAGACCAGATGCAAAGGATAACAGTTGGTAGATAGGTCTCTGCTGAGAAAATACTTATATTCTTTTTGGCTACTGCACTTTCCCAGATTTTTTAGTTAAACCTATTATATAACCTATCAGATTCTCTGCACATGTGCAACATCAAGTACAGGAAGAAAGAAAAGAAACTACCAAATACACATTTCCATTCCTGAAAAATGAAAAGCTAGGATATTGTAACCTCAATTAGAGGATGGAAAGCAGGGGGCCCTTTGAGTCTGACCTTCAGTTGTTTCTCCCCCCAACTTGTGTTAGAGGGATAATTCATTGATTATTAGGATGGGATGATGTAAGGTACCTAAGAGCAAAAAATAATAGGGGGTCAAATATTTCATGCTAAAGACATTAAACTACATTTGATGAAAGAATTGAGAGCCAGAATCTCATACAGTTGCATATTTGCCTTCGGTGTAGTTTTTGGTGGTTGAGAATACTTCTTCACATATAATTGGCAATGCTTTAGTTCTCTCCAGTCTTGAGTTAATGATAAACTATAGAAAACATATTTTTAAATCCTTACCTTTCATTTTTGGAATCAATACTATGTTTTGGTTCCAAGGTAGAAGAACAATAAGGGTTGGGCAATGGGGGTTTGTCTGAGGTCACATTTGAACCCAGGACCTCCCATCTCTGGGCCTGGCTGTCAAGCCACTGAGCAGCAACCCACAAGAACATTTTTTTGCATAGTGGATAATATTTCCATCTCAACCTATGGGATATCATTGTTTCCTGTTCCCATGGCAACCAGAGGACTTTAAATTGCCAAAAGTTGAGAGACATTTTTGATTAAGGCCAGAAATAAGTTAACAAAAGACAAATGTTTCAAACAGAATGCATGACAGTGTGGTAAAGTTTTTGACATTTGTTTGGGAAGATTTTCTTGTTATGCCTTTGCTTGGGAATAATGCAGTGATTTCCGTCATGTAGCAGTAATAGCTTCACACCACTCTGCCATGTGTTCAGAGAGCAGATTTTGTGCTTTTCTTGAAAAGGATGGACCGATTGGCCTTGGCAGCAATCAAGTATAATGTAGGCTTTTGGAAACAACTTTCCTGGCACACCTTGATATTAACCCTGTCTAGGATGCCAGTGCAGTTAAGTTAGTGGTGGGCCGAGTCTTATTATAGAAATATACAGCAGATTCTCTGTTATGCTGCATGGCTTGGGAACTGGATGTTCTGATTACTCAAATATTCTGGTAAATAGTTGCCACATATATGACATGATTATCAGGTATTACATAGAATATGAGGATATATTCAATACTAAAACTACACTGTAAACTCATCTGTATTTGATCATTCAGAAAGTACTTCAAGGTCTTTCACTGACAACATAAAGACCAATTATTATTAAGTAATTGTTTTTCAGTTGTGTTTGATTGTGACCCTGGTTGGGGTTTTCTTGACAGAGATACTGGCCATTTTCTTCTTCAGCTCATTTTATAGATGAGCAACTGAAGTCAACAAGGTTAAGTGACTTGCTCAGGTTCATATCACTATTAAGAGTTTGAGGCTGGATTTGAATTCATAAAGATGAGTCCTCCTGACTTCAGGCCTGGCACTCTCATCTCTATTGTCACCTCATGGTCCCATTATTGAGTAACATACCTCTCGTATTCAGATTCGGCTATCCTGAAACTTCACCTACCCAGGAAGCATCTGAGAACCATAAACGACACCAGAAAAATCAAAAGTAAAAATGGATACCATAAAATCCACCTACTTATAATTCATGCAACTGATTAATTAGAAGAACCCCTCAGATCCTAAATTCAGGAATATCTTACACAGAGTCCAAACATTTTGGTTGCTTAGTTTCTGAGGAAGGAACACTGAAAACTGCCAAAAGTAATGGTCAGCATCAAAGACAAAAGACAGAAAAGGTATGTTTAAAAAAAAAACAAAAAAAAAACAAAAGTCAAAATGGTATGGAGTTTAGTACAGGGCAAAAAACCAAAAGCCCAAAAAGGTTTGGTGTGTAAAGCATTAAGTGTACTAGGAAGAAGCAAAGGGCTTAGGAAAAAAAATGCTAAAAGGAGAGTCAGAAGATCTGATTGTCCTACTTGGTAGCTATGTGACCTTGGCCAGGTCACTTTGTATCTCCTGACTTCATATATAACGATTTGGAGATTGAAATCCATGTCCCTTTCAATTTTAATATTCCATGATCCTGATCCTCAGCTAGCAGAAAAATTCAGAAATAGGGGGCTCATTGATAGATGCATATCATTATTCATTAGATTCTAAAAAGTGCTGGATAATTGTGAATTTTTGGGTAATAAAACACCAAGTAAATCATCTTCCATTATTGACTTTGATCCATTTTTACCAGACATCTAGTTAAGTATTTGAAACCAAATCACTGAGTTCTAAGATCGTGTCCCCATAACCATGTTGCTTGCCCTTGATAGAGAATTCTTGGCTAAATTAAAATTATGTAGCTATTTTAATATCCTGATATGCAATTTTAGCTTAGCATTTTAATTTTAATTCATTTATTTTCAATAATTGTAGGCTTTACTCAGATATGAGGTCCCCTAAAGTGTCTTGATATTTCATTGTCTTTATCACACAGGAAAAAGTGAAAATAAGGCATTTGATCATTTTGGAAAAGGTTCATGATATTTGTTTATGAAGCAATTTTCTGGATGACATTCTCTTCTCCAAATATATCCTTTTTAATATGTTGGAGTCACTCTTGTCTCCTTGGAGGATGTATTCATGGAACAGTATTAATTTCTTACATGTGCTTCTATTGTATATGTTGATTTTCTAGAGATATCTGAAAAGATGTTGATTGATGGACCTTTTAGGGAATCAATTGGCTTTCTTAATTATGATTCTGCCTTGGTGTCATAATAATTCAGAATGTGGGAAGTATTTTTCTTCAATTGACATTGGTAAATAAAATTTTAAATAAAGATCTCCACATAATCTGACTAGTTTTCCTTCAATCTACAAGCTTTCTTAATTTTGTGTGTGTGGTGAAAAGTAAAATAAAATACTCAGTAAAACCTTATTATTACATGAAACTGGGGAAGAAAAAGCTAAATGTGAACAATTAGTTTGGTATTTCCTATATTTTAGTTAACACTGTGAAAGGAAAATCTAAATTTTCAAATTGTTTTGAATTTCAATTTAACATGTCACTCGAGAGGTTTTGATTTGATGAGATAATGCAATTTTGCATATAATAGAATTATGCCAGTTCACATACCCTGGAAATGGTAGCACACAGAAGCTATACATTAGCATAGTTTTGCTAAAATTTAATCAGGCTAGATATTTCACACCAGCATTTTAAATATAGAACACAATTTCAGCACTGGAGGAAGGAAATAATTATGCTATAATTGTAAAATGTTCTTTTATTAAAGATTCTCATTTTGGCTAGTTTATAACCACAAATTTTCCTTTTTGTTAGGAATTTTCCAAATTGTGGTGAAGAACATGTAACTTGGGGGAAAATAATTTGTCACAAAACTTTGAAAACCTCAAATCTAGATAAATATGTTGTCTTTCTTAAGGAAAACTTGTTTGGAATGACAACTATCTGAATATACATTTTTTATTCACAGTTGAATTTTAGAGTCAGTAGCTGCATTATTATGATCCAGTTTTGAAATTTGTTAGAATGAACATTTATTATCATAAGACACTGAAGAAAATTGCAATACCTTTCCCCCTCACATTATGAAGGGAGACTTTTTGAACCAGTTTTGGATTAACTGTTTGGAAGTGATTATTTGAGCTAAATGAGTATTTGGACTGATTATCCTCTGCCATTTGTCTTCTCTCACAATTTGTTTAGATTGAGTTTTTCAAGTAAAATAAGTTATTTCGACATTGTATAGATACTGCCCTGCTGAGAAGTATATCTGGTTCTTCATCCTTTTTCTGGCAGATCCAAAAGAATTGCTTAATAATGATTTTGGAGGATATAACTATGCCTTTAGTAGTATATTCTCTCTCTCTCTCTCTCTCTCTCTCTCTCTCTCTCTCTCTCTCTCTCTCTCTCTCTCTCTCTCAAACAATGCACTTCCATCCATTTGGCCTGATTAAATTCAAGAAGTATTTATTATGTTAGACTCTGAGCTCAGCTAAGTAATTAATTTGCTAAATTACAGAGAGATAAAAACCAAAAGAGTAACATGAAACCTGCCTTCAAGGAGTTTATATTCTAATGATATCTAACCTCAGGGTAAGCCAAATACACAAAACAATCTTTATAGGGACTTTCAACCTAATTACCTAGGTTATTAACATTAATCTAGTATGACAAAAGGACTTTGGGGAGAGAGGGGAGGCATTTGCAAGTGGCTACTTTCAGAAAGATTGGCTTTCCCAGCCACAATTTCCTAATTCCTTGGGATTCTTTCTCCTGATAACAAAATATTCAATGTGAAAGAATCGGCCTGAAGGAGTGGGTTTTGAAGTTAGAGGATATGGAATTTGAATCTCTGGCTCCTGGCTTAGTATCTGATTTAAGTGAGTCCATATATCTTTTCTGGGCCTGTTTCCTCATCTGGAAAAATTGGGAGGAAGTGGGAGAGGTTGAATTGCTAATCTTTGAGGTCCTTTTAGAGATTTTAATCCTAAAATCACCCTCTGAGCTAGGTTACTAGTTGGAACCATGAGGAAAGGCCACTTATCTCCCTCTCTCTCCCAGTTTTAATTCTTTCCTTTAAAAATAAATGAGTGGAAGCCAAGGAAGACCTAGTTATGATTCTACTACCTCCTTCTTCAAACAAAACTTTGGGTCCTCCCTATTTCTTCCTTTTATATGTTTTCTTAATTTAGCTTTTAGGAAGTTCTGTTTATATAGCTTGCTACATACAGTGGAGCTTCTCCCTGCTCCTAAAAACACCACCCAACTTCTGGAATATGATGTTATGTTTGTGAGTCAGTGATTATGAGGAGCTGTATATTTTCTGTACTTTGATTTCCCTCTTTTGCCTGCCAGAAAACACAGGAGAATGAAGAGAGAAGATGAACTCTGTTTTGGTCCCTGGGGGGAGGGACTTGGGAAAGGGCAATTATAAGTAATTTAGTTATGACTTCTATGAACACCAGAACAACATTTGAAACATCCTAGAAAAATGACATCTGGGACAAATATCAGCCAAATATGACATACTGTCACTTATTTCTCTTTAGCTCATGGGTGTAGCCAACCTCCTGGGACAGAACAGAATTTTGCATGTCAGACTAATAGCCTGAAACGAGTCTATTTGTTATCACCCCTCCCCCTCTTCATCTCTTCATCTATTTCCGGCATTCTTACTGTTTTTGAAGATCTAAAAATAGAACGACAACAAAAACAGACTGAAAAAAAAACCAAACAAACGTCTAAACTTCCCACCCTCTCTCATTTCCTCACCAAGATCTTCATGAATTCTGTTCCTATCTCCAGGCACGTAAGAGGTGCCTGGAAAAATAGCATACTGACATACAAACATCTCGTCACCATAATTTTTCTAGCAAGTAAGGAAGTAATGGAAATTCTTCCTGTATTAGGTTCCCTAGGGTCCTGTAGCCATAAGGCTTGTGAAGGCATGCTAGAGGGAGGAAGAAAAGACCTGGAGCTGGAGGTCACCCAAATACTAGACCCAAGCAGGTACAGAAAGAAATCCGGGATCAACTGGTTTTTTAAAAAATAAACAAAGCAGTGGATGCAAGTCTATCCCTTTAAATCGAGGCAGCTGAGTTGGGAGTGTGGCTTATCAGCCAATAAACCTCAGAAAATCCAAAGTGTCAAAGAAGATAAACTGTATCTTCAGTAATAGCTACAGTATCAGTAACAGTATTTACAGTAAATCAGAATGTGGGTCAAAGTGTAATGATGTTTCAAACGCGGTAATTAAGTCCAAGGCTCTGACCCAGATTTGGCTATGTTCTTTGGAGTGCGACAAACCATTTCAGTGTATGCATCGAGAACTTCATTTCGTTTTCTTTCCTTCTTTGCTACTTCTTTCTACCCACACTCCGCACACTTCCTTCTCTTCTCTTCTCCCCGCGGGGCAAGTCTGGCTTCCTAACTCCTTCACTCTCCCTTTCTTTAGAATATTGAGTTGGTTCTTCTCTCCCCCTCCCTCGGCTAGGAGGAGTTTGTGTATTGAATCTGTAAAAGAGGAGGAGCCGCGCGGTGACAGTTTCCAGCCTCTCCCAGTGTGTGTCCTTTGCATTCCACTCGCTTCAGGCACCAGCCCCCAGCCCTTCTCTGGTAGTTGGGTTTAGAGTCCTCGGAGGTGGGGGCGGGGGAAGGTACATCCTGGGGGCTGAGACAATCCCTGCTTTCGCGGGACGCTGCCGTTTAGCCGTCACTAAGCTTCGCTTTCCAAAGCTGAATTCCAGTAACACTTTCTATATATGCGTGTTTACAATGATGTTGCCTAAACTCTCTTCCCACCTATCATCTCTTCCTAGGGGCCGAAATACGCGCATCTTGTCCTTCCGAAGCCTACGGGGAAGGTGAAGCGCTCTCTTTCTGTCTCTCCTCTCTCATCCTTCCCTCCCTCTCCTCCCTCGGCTCCATCTCTTTCCGTCCGGGTAAAGAAGAGAAGGTATTTAAAGTTACCAGGGTCTTTTCGAAAAGCAATTAAATCCCTAGTCCGGCGGCTCCGATATAAAGAGTGTTATCCAAAATAGCCCCGGATTAGGGGACCTGGATCTGGGGGCAGTGGTGGGGGTGTGGAAGGGGGTGGCAACTAGAAAGAGAAGGAGAAGGGTGACTACCCGGACATCTTTCTTGGCAGGCGTGGGACGGTGCAACCGACACCCTCAGTGTAGACACCCGACTCCGCGCTGACCTGGCAGTGGGGCTGGCTTTTTAAGAGCTTTGCAGATTTTATGGGCACTTGACCCATGGCCAGCTAGCCAATCCCGGCTCCTGCCAGTCCGCTTCCTCGGCTCTCAGTCCAGAGCCGCACAGGAACAGAGAAATAGATGTAAGTGTTCTAGGAGTCAGGCCGGAACCCAGTGCTGGGAGACGAGACTCAGTGCGGGGCCCCGCGCAGCCGAGCTCACCTCCCCCCTTCCAACTCGCGCTGCCGGGTCCGGAAACCCGAAGGAGAAAAGGAGACCCTGTGGCCTCCCGCCCCTTTTCCTTTCCCTTCTTGCTTCCTTGCCCCGGGTGGAGGAGGGGGAGGGGGAGTTCCCAGCAGCTGGGTCTGAAGGGGAAATTGTCCTATGGATGCCCCCCTCTTCCCCGGGGCTCCTCGTCGCATTTCTTTGTTTTGAAAGCGCCTCCTCCGCCCAGAGGCTTTTCCCGGGGCGGGCGGTCTCTTGCAGGGAAGGTGGAACCTACCCAAAAGCTCCGCCCTGTATTTTCTCCCGGACAGCACCCCCCACCCCTCCTCACGCCCCATACCTCCATTCCCACCGTTCTTCTAGTTCCCTTCCTCCCCCTTCTCTTCTCCCTTTTACTCTCCCCGCCTCTCCCGTTCCCTCCTCAGTCGCTGCCCCCGAGGCGCGTCTGCACTTGTTTGACATCAAAAGGAGGTTGTGCATTCGAGGTTGGGGGGAGCAGAGGGGAGGGGGAGGACGGACACACCCACAGCCTCGGATTCCGCCCCTTCCCGCGGGAACCCCGCCTGAACCCCCGCCCTCCTACGTCACAGCAGGTTGACATTCTACCAACCCACCCCAACCACCAACCCCGGCCATCGGAACCGGCAACGCAACCACCGCCGACGCCCCCCTCTGGGGGGTCCATGGCTCGCTGTATTTATGTTTCGGCCCGGTGATTTGCATAAATCCCGCCTTCCTCCCTTAAGTTCTCTTACACCCACCCCGCCCCTTTTCCCCCGGCGCCCTCCTCCTCGCGGGGAAGGCCCCGCCTCCTCTGCCCCTACAAGGAGCGACTAGCCCTAGATGGCGGCGTGGCGTCGCGGCGGCGTGTGCGTGTCGCGCTTCCTCGTGCCGTTTATAGGGTCCCGGCACTTCCGCTGTGGGGTTAGAAGCTGCGCGGTCATGGCGGAGCGCGGACAGCAGCCTCCTCCAGCGAAACGGCTCTGCTGCCGGCCCGGAGGCGGTGGAGGCGGGGGTAGCAGCGGTGGCGGCGGCAGCAGCGGCGGCGGCGGCGGGGGCAGCGGCTACAACTCCTCCTGCCGGCCGGGCCAGCGGGCGGGCGGCGCGGTGGTGTGTGGGGGCGGCTCAGCGCTGGGGTTGCTACCTCTCGGGAAGACCCAGAGCCCGGAGTCGCTGCTGGACATCGCGGCTCGGAAGGTGGCCGAGAAGTGGCCGTTCCAGCGGGTGGAGGAGCGCTTCGAGCGGATCCCGGAGCCCGTGCAGCGCCGGATCGTCTACTGGTCTTTTCCTCGTAGCGAGCGGGAGATCTGCATGTACTCGTCCTTCAACACCGGGGGCGGCGCCGGCGGCAGCGGCGGAGACGAGAGCGGCGGCGGCGGCGGTGGCGGCGGCGGCGGCGGCGGCGGCGGCGTCGTCTCCTCGTCCTCATCGTCCAACTCCTCCGCCGCCGCCGCCGCCGCCGCCGCTGCCGCCGCCGCAGCCGCAGCCGGGGCGGCCGTGGGGGCCGGTGGGGCCGGGG
>NC_058130.1:356095670-356293188 GCF_016433145.1 Gracilinanus agilis | reverse complement strand
CCGCCCGCCCGGCAGTCAGTCCGCTCGCCCGTCGGTCCGTCAATCCGTCCGCCGCCCTGCTTTGCCCCCTGCACCCCCGCCCTCAGCATCAGACTCCCGTGCTTCCCCCTCCCCCCTTTCCCTGTCCGCTTGCTTCTTCCCCAGGCCCCTTCTTTTGCAGGCGCCCCCCACCCCAAGCCTTGTCTGCACGGTCATAATCAGTCCACTAATGAATCCAGACGATAATAAAAAGATTACACTTCCTCTTCTCCCTCTCTTTTCCCACTCCCCTCCCAAACCCCGCAACCCTTTTCCCTTCACACACAACACACACACACACACACACACACACACACACATACATACACACAACACCTCCCCCTCCCTCTGTTTTTCCTGAGATCGGGGCAACACGAGTGGGAAATGAATCAGCAAGAAGAGACCCACTTGAACGGGGTTGATGGGTGGGTGTTTTCTCTCTTTTTTCCCCTTCTCACCCTCTACTCCCCTAAGATACTGAAGAGGGCTTTTTTTTTTTTTTTTAAAGGGGGGGTGGTGCTGTAGTATCCTGGACAAAGAGAGGCTTTTTAGGGCAGCGGTACCCTCTTCGCGTGGTGTGAGTGTGTATGTATGTGTCTGTTGTGTGTGTGTGGGGGCTCAATCTGCAGCAGACAATGCAGCGAGCAGGCTGATCCCGGGGCGGCTGCCGCTGCTGTCCTCTCTTTCTTTCTCTGCTCCCCCCTCCTGCTCCCCCTCCCCTCCCTGCTCCGTTCTTCTTCCCCCCAGTGATTAGAGGGGAGGGGGAATACATTTCCATGTTCTTGAGCGGATGGTCCTCTCCGGGGCTGCCGCGAGTGAGCCGGGGGGGAATGGATGGATGGCTTCGGGGCTGCTGCGGAGAGAAAAGGCGGAGGCTCCGTCAGTTGCCCTGGGATTTAACTGTTTTCTCTCTTCTCCAGAACCAGCAGCAAAAAAGGGGTGTGTGTGGGGGGGCGGGCTAGGTGGTTCCCCCACTCGCTAGACTCTTCCTCTTGCCTCTTTTCTTTCACTCTCTTCATGAGAGAGCTTTTCTCTTTCAGTTTAAAAGCCCCTGAATTAGAGTTTGTGTCCCGTAAATAAACAGGTCCGAAGATTCCTTTTTAGATTTAATATGTTTCAGATGGCTGTTTGGGATGACTGTTTGTTTTATTGGGGGGGGGGGTGTTTTCTCCTCTGTTTTTGTTTGAGATGGGTGGTCAGATTGTATTTTTATTGGTGTGCGTTGGAGACCTGGTGGTGAGCAGGATTTCTTCTCTCCCCCCCACCCCCCACTTTGAGCCCAACCTTGTCTCTGGACAGATTTCTTTGGACGCTCCAGTTTCTTCCCTTCTTCCTCTTTGGTCCAACCCCCTCTGGCTATATTTGCCCACTGCGCATCTTCCATAGCAGTGGGGCAATTCCTCTTGAGGGAGGATGAGGAGGGGCATCTGACACTTTGTTCTCTTTTTCATGTTTGTGTCCTTTTCAGTTTTCTGTCACCCTTCGAAAAGGGGAAAGCAAACAAAAGCGTCTCTTTATTTCTTTTCAGTGCTTGTAAAATAGAAGAGATTTGACAAAGGCAGAAGGGCTTGTGATTTAAAGCTACACAGCCCCTTTCTCTGACAGACCCTTCGAGACCCTTTTAAACTCTGTATTTGAGAAAAGCTTTTCTCTGTTCCCTTCTCCACCCCCAATCCCCTCCTCCCTCTCGTCCAGCTCTGTTTCTGTTCAGTGGATAGAGGGACTTGGACTGAAGCAAACAATTTTATAATTGAAATCCTATCCTCCTCTCTCCTAAATAATAGAGACATTTTTTTCCTCTTTTGTCATAGATTATATGAAATGGTAGGCTAAAAGCTATCAAAGGAATCTGGATAGCGTTTGCCATTTCTTTGGAGTGTAACTTTTCTTTTTATTTCTAGTATCTAATTTCTTTCACACTAAGAAAATTAAGTTTGGCTTTAAATCCGGTAGGCAATAGGTTATTAATTTGAATTTTAACACGATCTGCAAATGTTAATTTCTGCTTGGCTATTATTTTCCACAGGCTGCCTCCAGTGTTGCCTTATTTTAAGGCTCCCTGCCTTCTGCCTTGGGGGTTTGAGGCCATTTAGTCTCTTTTGATGTAGTTAATATTCTCTCAGATTTTACTTTTTACTTACTTTCTGCAAGTTTGAAAAGGTTGAAATACATCTATGGTTTCCTCAGGGTGGCAAAGAGGTTTTGCTATTTTTTTTTTTTTTTAAGTCTTGGTTGGCAATGTTTTTTTTTTTTTTTTTTTTTTTTGCCTGTGCTTGACTCTGCTTGCAAGCAATGAGGAATGACAGGAGTGCACATAGGGAGGGTTTCTTGGCTGATTGCATTTAAGCAAGGAATTCACTGTGAAAATAAAGCCAAGGGGCGATAAATAAAAGATGCAATCTTCTGTAGGAGACAGACACACAGCGTGGGCTTTGCCTGCTTTCAGCAGTGGAAAAAGGCCTTGGTGAGTAGTTGTAAAAGAAAATAGTAACTTTTTTGTGTAGCCTCTAAAGGGGAGGGGGCCATTGAGTGATTTTGGCAACAGTAGATGTGAAGAAATGTTATGCATTTAATACAGTTCAAGTGTTGACCACCACCTCTGGAATACTTAATACATGCCAAACAAGTACTGTACAAATTGTGGAAAATGTTCTTTTTCTCCTTCCGAGTTGTGCCAATTTCCTTAACTTCCGCGTTGTATTACTTGTTATGCCAGTCAAGTTGGAGATCTTGGGCTACTACTAACCGTTGTGACAGTTGGCAGTGTGAAATATAAAATTGTTATGTCTTTGGGTGGGTTTAAGAGAGCAGAGTTAACCAAAGAATTCAATTTAAATTATGGTTTGGCTTGTGTGTAAGCATATGCATGATAAATAAGGAATAGTTGTCAAGCTGTGTTTTTCTGTTGTAGAATTTGTTCTCACTTCAATTTCAAAGAAAATTTAAGGTGCTTACTTTTATTGGAAGAGGTAAAGTTAAAAACCATTTTTAGAAAAAAATTTATTTGATATAACATTTATATAACAGTGGTAAATAAATTAGAAAATTTAAGTTACATAGAGGAGTTTTTGTAGAAGTTTCCTGGATTTTAAATTCAGAATTATATAACGGGAAATATACACTTAAGGGAGAATTCCATTGAGTTGTAGGAATTGAATAGTCAATTTCCTACACAAAAGGAACCTAATATTTAGTGTTCTGGACTGAATTTACTATGAGACTTATTTAAGGAATTACATTGTGATCCAAATTGGTAGTCAAGTTTTTTTTTCTTTAAGATTTCATTCAATTATAAGACTTAAACAAAATTAAAAAAAAAAACCTTATCTTTTGAACTTAGTATTATTAGATGTGTAGTATTTAAAGCAAAAACTTCATTAGCTGGTTATAGTAAAGTATTTTCAAAAGCTTTATCAAACAACCATGTACTTTCAGTTTGTTTTTTTAATTGGAGAGATGGTATCCAGGGCAGACTTGTATTCAAATTCTGTTTTATCTTCTTATCAGCTCAATGGCTGTGGGCCACTTAACTTCTTTAGGCCTCAGTTTCCTTGTAAAATAGAGGAAAGTAGCACCTCCTTATTTTAAGTTGTAACAGATTCATTTAAGGTGTTTAGAAAGCCTTAAAACTCTAAAGAAATGCTAATTATTTTTATTAAATGCTATTTTGAAGACATTTTAATATAGATATCATGATTGCCATCAAATAACTGATTTAGAAATTTAAAAACATCTGAATAGTCCCTTCTCTCCTTACTCAAAATGTAGTGATCCTTCTTATTCTGAAATTACACAGCTTTAATTTGTATCTGAGCCCACTGCACAGCAAACCACAAAAACCAGAATTTATGGGTTCCTTCCCTGCCCCCCCTCCCCCCAAAGAGAATAAAGAACATCAATCCTTGAAGGGGAGGCATTTACTTGACAACCTTAAAGTAGTGAATATGGTTAGCACAAGGATGGAGTCCTAGGAGTCTGGGAGATATGCAGACCAAGCCCAGGCTCTTAGCTAGCAGTGTGATGATGGGCAGGTAGGTCACTTAGCTTTTATGTGCTTCAGGCCCTTAATTACCAAATAATTAATGTACTGAAGACAGTGCCCCATAGCCATTGAAATTTAAAATCTGTCATGATTCTTTTTTAGACTGGAGACTTTTGTAAGAAATTTGATTCTAAAAGGAGTTAAGTAAATGAGTCCTGTTCATTGGTGACTATTAACATTAACCTTGAAACCTATATTCCATAGATAGTTTTTATAGTTATTCTGATGTAAATTTTTGTCTTTTAAACAGTATTAAAGTGCTCTATAATGGATGATATATAAGAACACTAAATCCCCAAGTCATCCAAATTTGTATTTTTTCATTTCTCTTTTTTGGATTGAGAATATTAGTTATGATGTGCTCTTAGATCTAGTGATACTGCCTTCCTTTCTGTACCAAAAAAAAAGACTAGCATTCAGATCCAGGTACTTTGTCTGGCTGTCCTCCATGCCTGGAGTGTTCTCCCTCCTCATCTCTGCTTCCTGGCGTCCTTCAGGTCCAACTAAAATCACATATTCTGCAGAAAATCTTTCCAACTCCTCTTAATTTTAGTGGTTTTTTCCTCTTTAAGTTATTTCTTGTTTATCTGGTATATAACTTATTTGTGTATATTTGTTTGCTTGTTGCCTACCTCATTAGACTGTAAGCTCCTTGAAGACAGGAAAGGACTGTCTTTTGTCTTTTCTGTATCCCTGGGCTTATTTAATACAGTGCCTGGCACAGAGTGGATACTTAATAACAGTCAATAGACTGACTGCTTAAATATCAATTCATCAAAGATTTGTTGAATATTCCACTGTTCATGAAATGAAGAGATAGATGGAGCTAGTTAATATATTGCAAGTGAGAAATATGAAAATTCTTCTGATGCTTTGATTATCAATAACTCACACCATAATCAGGAGAACAGAAGCCTTTAAGACTATGTTATCTTATCTGACCAAAAGTTTTCATTTTTTAAGTTGAATTTTCAGTAATGATATGTGGAATTAAAGATCTGGGAGAGCGCTGCTCTTTCAAAAATCTAAATTTCTTGCCATCCCTGGTGTATGTATTAATTATACACATTTGGTATGAGGAAGAAAAGGCCACCCTGAAGATTTCGAGATCAAGTTTATCCACAGGCCAAGTGCATTTTACTTTGAATTACATTCCTTCTGCAAATGTGAGGCTTTATTGTTTTTCGAAACATGGCATGCTTGCTTTAAAAAAGTGAATATTGAAATTCTTTAAGTATATATGTTTTTTTTTCAGCAAAAATACTTTAATTGCTTAAACCTAAATTACTTCATCGAATAATGTAGTTAAATTCAAGAGCTAGCACGTGAGCCAGCACAATGCTTTGGAGACAGAAGACATAATAATTTGAGAGACTAAGGATGTCTATACTTATTTTAATAAATTTATTTCCTGGGGATTATCTCCTTATTTGACAGGTGTAATTCAGTTAATATCCACATTCTAACTCTAAATATTTCCTCCAGAAAGAAAAGAACACAGTGGTCTACCTTTTAAAACAATAGCAACAAAAACCAAAATGTAAAGGGTCTAGCTTAAGAATAAGAGATTAAAGTCACTGACATAGTATTTTAAGTGAGAACAGCAGCCCACAGCATGACTACATAGTTGTTTTTCACTTTCCTTGATTGACCTGGGCTCTTGGTTTTATGAAAATTGGATTTTTGCATACTTATGGAAGGAAGTACATTGTTTTTTAAAATTGACCCACCAAACCATTTAGTATAGTTAGTGTTCTTTATTAAGAAGAAAAAGTAATCTTGGACATTTTATTTCTCAAGAGTGGCTTCTGGTATGTGAGAAAATTCTGATCAAAACCCAAGGAAGAGAGAGATTTTTTTTCCCCTTAGGGTGTGTATCAGACTTGAACTACTTTTGACCTTGAATTCTGACTTTTATCCCCCCTTGAAAAACCAAGAAGGTTCATACCTTCCCCCCTTTCTGAAAGTAGTTGATGAAAAGTCAGTATCATTTCTAGAAATTTGTATCCTGGAAATTGAAAGATAACTTGAAATTGATTTAGTTTGGTCTGTTACTATTGGAAAAACAATCTAGACAAGAACTTAGTTTTCCTAGTTTTAAGCTTTCTGACATAAACATTTCAGTATTGATCTTAAAATGAGATATAAAGGGAATAAATTTGACTATTACATGCTGAAGAATATATACATTTGCCTTCAAAATGTCAGTGCCAAATAGTTTGCTCAGAGAAAGAGATCATGTCTATTTGCTTTTTATAAAAGGATATTTAACATTTTGAGTTTAGTGAGAAGAATCTTTAAAGTTGATTTTAAAAAATTAGCTAAATGAGATTTAAAAAATTGATGACTCAGTTGCCTACTAAGAATGTGGTTTGGACATATCTTTCAGTTCTTAAAAAATAGGACACTTCCTTTATCAAGAAAGTATAGATTAACTAAATCCTAACTGGTATATCATAAATACTTAATTATTTAAGACGACTGTGGTTAACTATTTTAAGATCAGCTTTTAATAATAGATTTCTCTATGGATATCTAATTTTTAATAAGTTTCATTTTTATGGTTGTTCTTGAGTGAAATCTAGTTAGTAGCTGACTTTCTCTTCCTCTACCAAGATGTTTGATTTTTCAGAAATAGGAAGGGATAATGATATAACCAAATCATGATTGTTTGTAGATAATCTAATCAGATTGTAATGATCCTTTTATACTTATACATTATACATGCCCCATTTCTTTTTAAAGAAAGCATATTGAAATCTTGACAGACTGTGTTTTTTATCATTATTCTTGTAGGATTTCAAATCAGATCCTTAATTACAATATTGGATAAAGCATTAGAAGGATTTTTCTAAGTTTTTAGATGATAAAATATGAAGTATTTCTGGACAATATTTTAGTCTTATGCTAAATTATTTACATTTAGCAATACCAGCATGTACATACTAAATGTAAAAACAGGATTTTAATTTAGTATAATTTTGTACTAATTGATAAATCAGAAACTCATTTAATGAATTAATGTGCTCAAAATTCAAGTTAACTTGCCTTCTTGTCTTGATTTAGTTAACAATCTGACTCCTTTCATAAAGAGTTTTCATTGTTAATTGATGTGATATCTGTAGTGTAGGAAAAAATTGTATGAGAAATAACAAAATGATTTTATGAAAATAGGTTTTTATATTTTTACTGATTTTAAATCATTTTGGGTAAGCTGCTAGTGAGGGAAAAATTCTGATTGGAATAAACCATAAAAATGATTCTTAACTCATTAAAGGATTTGAAGTCTATTTGTATTTTGCTTTATCTCATGATATTTTGGCAGAATTTTTAAAATTTCAACTGTAAACTTTCAAATTATGCTTGAAATTTGGCTTTAAAAACCTTGTGCTTTCCAATTTAAAAGTATATATTTTGTAACTTGTATCTATATGTCATTTTAAATCTCTATATTCATGTTCATACACATATAAGTAATATATGTGTTCATATTTTTTCATACACAAATAAGTAATAATTACTTATGTATGACATACAACAGACATAACATAATACGATAACATGCATATGTATTTTCATGTGTGTGTATAAACATATAGATGAATATTAAGGTAGCTACATGGCACAGTGGTTAGAAGGCCTAGCCTAGAGTCAAGAAGACCTGAGTTCAAGACCATCCTAGGACATATTCTTAGTCATGTGGACCCTGGGCAAATCACTTAGCCCTGTTTGCCTTAGTGTCTTTATCTATAAAATGAGCTGGAGAAGGAAATGGCAAACCACTCCGGTATCTTTATCAAGAAAACTCCAAATGGAGTTATAAAGAGTTGGACATGACTGGCTAACAACAGATAAATACATATTTCTTATTTACCTATGTGTGTATGTATAAACACACCCATGTTTATTTTTGGATCATGTCATGAAATGGATCAAATAAAATTAATGACTGCTTGGGATATAGTAGATGAACATTTAATGTCACCTAATAAATTGTGTTTTTTCAGGACCTGTTTTGATTGCATTTTACTACTTTATTTGGATTTTGTCCCTGTAATGATTATTACTGTCTATTGATCCATTCTTTTATCAGTTTGTTTTATGTATTTTGATAAGCTGATTTATTTGGCCCCACTGACCTTTCTTACCTCTCTTTTTTCTTTTACTTTGTGATTTGGGCTCTCATCATCTTCACAGTGTCACTTAAATTGATTTTTGATATGGCTTTTTGTGTGGTGGGTCTCACCTCAAAATCTTTTAGTATATTGTTCTTGTGCTTGAACTCATAGCTTTATGCATTTGACTTTTAACATTTGGTCATAGCCATTGACTCCAAAATTGTATTTCATTTGGCAATTGATGAAGAATCTTTAACTTTGGAATACAGTTTTGAGAATGGGTGTAAAATTTGACTTGGTTTGGTGTTTTCATGTAAAAACTTTCCCATTAAAAAAAACACAAGCCAGGAGCCAATTCTCTTTGCAAGCTAAATTAGATAATGGTATGAGTCTATGAAAGCAGTATTATAGTGAAATAAATTGTGAATTCAAGTTATCAGGCCTTTAAAAAAGTTACCATTTAAAAAATTAAGAACGAATTAAGAGCATTAAATGATCACTATGTTTTAAGCACTGTTAGAACACTTCTTGTTACTCGTGAGTAGATTTGACAGTCTTGGAAGGAACTGGTGGTATCTGTGCAGTGGCTAAGAGTCTGACATTAATTGGGAGGATGCAGCAGGACCTGTCAGTAAATGTAATTCTTAGCTAGTAGACTAAGGTTGATCTGATAAATCAGAAACTCATTTAATGAATTAATGTGCTGAAAATTCAGGTGACTTGCCTTCTTGTCCTGCTTTATTTCACAAACTGTCTGTTTATATAAGGCATTTTTCTTGTTAATTGGTGTCTGACCTCTAATGTAGGGAAATTATATGGAAAATAATACCTAGGATGATCCTGTGGAAGCAGCATTTACACTTTGATTTTCCCTTTCCTCTACCTTTAGCTAATTATACAAGCAGTCACTTAGGGCACATTGGATTTTATTAGTAAAATGATGAGTTCTTATGGATAGTTGTATAAGTTTGTATAATGCCTTATATGCATCTGCCTGTCCTTGTGCCAGCTTAGGTCATTTTTCTTGGTAGGATCCCTTGATGCTGGAAACAGTACCTGAGAAATTGGCTGTAACTGGGGAATAGAAGTTTGATATTACTGCAAATTTTCCATTCCCTCTTACTCATGTTACTCAAATATAGTTAGGGACTTATTTAAGAAGCATTTATAAAGCACCTACTAGATGCTGAACCAGTTATAGAACGTAAAAAATGAAAGTCTCTGCCCTCAAGAAGCTTTATTTATTTTATGTGTAAGGAGGTAATACGTTTCCAGATTTATAATAAATCCTAGATAATTTTTTGGGGGGAGGGAGAGACTAGCAGCTGGAGAAGTGCCCAGGAAATGCCTCTTGTAAGAGTTCTAATTTGAGCTGAACTTGGAAAGAAACTAGGGATAGGAAGGAGGGAAGGCATCCCAAGTGCAAATCATTCTAAAGGCAGACATAGAAAGCTGGCATAGCAGGTTGAGTTAGAATCCTTATTATCTTATTCAGTCTGTTTCTTTTCTTAGTTAAAAATTTTATGGTACTGCTAACTTCTTAAACACTTCAGATTTTATATTCCAGGTGGATCAATATATACACATGTATATTTTATATTACATGTCAAGTATTATATATAGATATTAATATATATCATATAAAGTCTCTATATATTCTTTATCACATATACAACTTCTTTTCTGGTATCTTCAGCTTAGTTAAATTTGTAAAATCTCATCAAGGTGTAAGTTATAATTTTGGACTGGTAGTAGATCTGAGGCCTAGAATGGTCAATTCAAGGATTTTAGTGATGAAAATAGAGTCAAGTTTAAGGGTAGAAGAAGAGAGAGGCATTTATCACCTATCTTGTGTTCAGAAGGAAGAGAAAGGTAAGTAGTCTGCATTGGTAATGGATATTGATTCCTCTCTACTTATTTTTTCCTCCAATCTCAGGGAACCAAAACTGCGATCAGAAAGATCTGTATATTCCAGCTGCTACTCCAGGATTTATTTTTAGCTTGGCTCTGGCATGAGGCCGCAGTGGAACAAGGCCAGATATTATAGGGATGTTGGCAAATTTCATAAACCTAAGTTTTTTAGGTAGTAAACTAAACTCAGGTTCTGTATCAAGGGGATTGCACATGTTGTGATACCTTCTGTTAAGAGAGAGGTCCAGACCTAACTCTCGCCTTTACCTCTACTAAGATGGACTGGATGTAGGTATGAGTTGTCATTGGAAGCAATATTGATGTAGCAGCATGAATACTCTCTTGAGCTAAAGGACCTGAGTTCATATCCTGTCCCTTGTACATCCTGTGTGACCTTTGTCAAGTCACTTAATCTAACTTTTTTCATCTGCTTGGCCTTCTTATCATTTTGATACCTACATTCCTACAATTACTTTCATTTTATCGCTTGCCTTCCTTGCAACTTTGGACTCTATTCCTGTTCCCAAGTCCCAATAGGTGTATGTTTACCTTATCATGCCTGGAACCAGACAACTCGTTACTATCCATACCAGGCTGTCTCAGCTCTGGCTATCTACCTCATCTCCTTCCCTCCCCAAACCACTGCTCCTGCATCTTTTGGCTTAGGAGAGGTTTTGCCTTAGTTTGCTGGGAATCAGGCTTTTAGGTCTCTTGGTCATTTTTACATCATGTAGCCACTAGTGTATTTCTTCTCCCACCTTCTCATTTCCCTTTTGTATGTTGTCTTCTCTCATTGGAATATGCTCCTTGAGGAAAGAGATTGTCTTGCTTACTAATGTATAGTGTCTTACATATAGTAAATGGTTAATAAATGCTTTATGGGCAAGTCACTTAAGTTCTCTGTGCCTCAGTTTCCTCAGTTTAAACATTAAAAAAATTTTTCCCATGGTTACATGATTTATGCTGTCCCCCTCCCTTCTACCATCCCCCTGCCAGAGTTGACAAGCAATTACTCTGGGTTATACATGTATACTCAAATCCTATTTCCATATTATTCATTTTTGTAATAGAGTAATTTTTAAAAACTCAAACCCCAAATCATATACCTATATAAACAAGTGAAAGTTTTCTTCTGCATTTCTACTTCATAATTCTTTCTCTAACTATGGATAACATTCTTTCTCATAAATCTCTCACAATTGTCCTGGATCATTGCATTGCTATTAGTAATCAAAGTTTACTACATTTGATTGTCTCACAACATTTCAGTTGCTGTGTATAATGTTCTCCTGGTTCTGCTTATTTCATTCCACATTAGTTCATGTAGGTCTTTTCATTCCTTATAGCACAATAGCATTCCATTACCATTATATATCACAATTTGTTCAGCCATTCTTCAATCGTGGGACAACCCAGATTTTCCAATTTTTTGCCACCACAAAAAGCACAGCTATAAATATTTTTGTACTAACAGGTCCACCCCCATTTTTAAAAATCTCTTTGGGTACAAACCTAGTGGTGGTATTGTTGGATCAAAGGGCATGCATTCTTTTAGAGGCCTTTGGGCATAATTCCAAATTGCCTTCCAGAATGGTTGGATCAATTCACAACTCCACTAGCAATGCATTAGTGTCCCAATTTTGCCACAATCCCCTCCAACATTTATTATTTTCCTTTACTGTCAGATTGGTCAATCTGTTAGGTATGAAGTGGTACCTCCGAGTTACTTTGTTTTGCATTTTTCTAATCAGGAGGGATTTGGAACATTTTTTCATATAATTATTGATAGTTTTGATTTCTTCATCTGAAAACTGCCTATTCATATTCCTTGACCACTTGTCAATTGGGGAGTGAGTTTCCTCACTTTTAAAATGAAATAATTTTCCAGGATGATGCCTAAATCTCTTCAAGCCCTAGTTCTTAGGATTCTGTGATCCAGTTTAATTTGATCATTTCCTGAAATTTATGGACTATAATTTTGAAACATTTTTAGTTCAACAAATTTATTAAGTCCCTGTTACATTTAATGCAGCATTAGTAAAGATAAAGTTTTAGGACAATCTAGAGAAAAAGGAGAGAGACCTTCTTCTTATTGTGTGGGCCTTCTATCTTTTGTTGCACATGTACTCTTGATGGAAGGCTGGTTAGGAGCTACCAATACAACTTCCATCTGTGTCAGTGCAAGGCAACTTCCACTTCTTGCTCTGCCAGCTTGATCTCCCTCTCAAGATGTGGAGAGCTTCTCTTGGGAAAATGAGTCACCTTCTCTTTGACCTTGGGCCTTCTATCTCTGCTGAATAGGTTTGACTTCCATCTTCTGTTACTTGTTTCTTGCCGAATCTTTAAGCCTTTGGAGGGAAACGATGTGAAGCAGGCCTCCCATCTGACCCAGTGCTTTCCATCTTATGGATATGCTTTTCTGGAGCCTGCCTCCTCTGGGAAGAGAACTGGTACCTTCTCAATGATGAATATAGTCCAAGTGATTTAAACCTTTGTAATAGGTCATCATTAAAAGCTCATTCCCCATCCCCCACTAGCCAATTCCTAATTATATTTCCTCTCAACCCTCTCACCAGAAAGTTGCAACCAAAAACCACCCCACTTCTTCCACTGTGCTCTTTGGAATGCCTGTCCCATAGGCAACACACTTTCTTTCTTCTTAAATCTTTTCCTCTTCCACTCCTTCCATCTTCTAACCAGTCATCAAGACCTAGCTTCTCCTGATGATATGACCTTTCTGACCACCCTTTTTAGAACTGATTGCACAACTTCACTCATTTCACTTGACTCAGTGGTAGAAGTGGAGGTGTTGGAGTACTCCTTTATCCTCATTGCCCCTTCCAGGTTCTCCTCTTATGTCCATCACTCAGGAGCCTTTCTTCCTTTGAGGTGCATGCAGTTCTTATCTACAATCCAATCAGAATCCTGGTATCTATTGTCTATGGATCTACAGGTTTCCATCCTCAGGTTTGGTATCTGCAACAGTTTTCCTCCTGCTCTGATAGTAGAAAACTTCCTTCCGAATCTCCTTCCTATACCCTAACCACTCAGTTCTTCAACTTATTTCTCATGACATATTATTCTTCTATGCTACTTCAGCCACACACAGAGGTGGCCCTAGTCTTGATCTTGCCCTCATCCATAAGTATACCTTTATGCACCAGGATTTTTGAAATCTCTTTATCTAACCACAATATAATGACCTCTATCTCTGCTTCCTTACCAAACCCTACTCTTTCTTTACATAGGAATCCAAAACCATGATCTCTCAATTCTCTCTCCTGCATTGACCACTCTCCGTTTCCCTATCTTAACCCCTTGGTGAACCTGTTCAACTCTATACTCTCCTGAGTCCTTAGCCCTTATCACATTGCCGATTGTGTCCAGTGAAACCTCAGCCTTGGGTGACTTCTCATCATCTTTTATCTTTCTAGGTATGTGCTGTCCAGTGAAGGAATTGAAAGTCATTTAGCTGTTCACATTGAGTCTACTGCCTTAATGTGGGCCCTTACTGCTGCTAGGCAATCCTTCTATACCTCTATTTTCAGTTTACTGTCCTATTGTTCACAGCAGCTTTTCATACCTTTTCATTGCTTCCTTCCCCCCACCCCCCACCTGAGAACCTTGACTCATAGTTGACAGAAAAAATTTATGCCATTTGTGGTGTTTCCTCTTCTCTATTATTATTCTCTATCCTCTTCTCTATCTATCCTCTCCTCTTCCTTATCCCATATAATTCAAATGCCTTCTGCCACCATCTCTTCCTTTACACTTGAATTGCATGAATGGCCATGTACTCCTGTTCCATCCAGTATTCTCCAACAAATTTTGTCCCCTGCTTCAGTTTCTTCCTGTCTGCTGGCTTCTTCCTCAGTGTGACAAACATGCTCATCACTTGCTCTTTCCATTCCTGCTATTGTCCTATGTTTCTTCTGTTCCTTGTGACTAAATTCCTTGAGAAGATTGTCTACAATAGGTGCCTCCACTTTCTCCTCACTTTTAACTCTTTCAGTAACTCTTTCAATCAACTCTTTTAGCTTCTAACCTTATCATTCCACAAAAACTCTGTCTCTAGCAATGCTCTCTGAATTGCCTAATCCAGAGACCTTTTCTCAATTTTCATTCTTTTCAACTTCTCTGCAGCCTTTTGCACTATCAATCACCGTCTTCTTGAAACTTTCTTCTCTCAAGGTTTTGGGTACATCATTCTTGGTTTTCCTACAGCCTGGCAGACTGATCCTTTCTAGTCAGCTTTGTTGGATTTTCATCCAGGTCACACCCTCTAACCTAGAAGTTCCACGAGGTTCTGCCCTGGGTCCTTTTCTCCCTCTTGTGCTATTTCACTGGGTGAGCTCATCAACTCCCATGGATTTAATATCTCTATGCTGATGATTCTCAAACTTGCCTATTCTCCCCCAACTTTGAATCTCTTTCTTTCAGACATTTGGAACTAAATATCCAACAGACATACTCAGCATGATGCAAAGTAAGTGTTATACCTTCCCCATCCCTCATTTTCTTGTTATTGTCTGGGGTATCACTATTTTCCTATTTGCTTAGATTTGCAGTACTCCTTTTCTCACTATCTCTTACTGTCCTTGTCCTTATCCCATCTATTGCCAAGGTCTGTCCTGTTAATTCTTCGTTTGCAGTATTTCTAGAACACACCCTTCCCTTTTATATGATCATAATCCTTGGTATAGGCTCTCACCCCTTCACATTTGGACTTTTGCAGTAGTCTGTTGATTGGTCTCTCCAGCATGTATCTTCACTTGTCACTTTTATTTTTTAAATCAACCCTTTCCTTCCCTTTTATTTTTTATATTTGGAAAGTACTTTATTGATGGTTTTGTATTCTTAACCGTTATTTCCTTATCTTTCATTTTAGAATCAATACTATATATTGGTTCCAAAACTTTTTTGGCCTAATGCCCCCTTTCCAGAAAAAATATTACTTAGCCCCCTGGAAATTATTTTTTTTTAAATTTTAATAGCAATTAATATGAAAGATAAATGCACCTGTGGCCATCACCACCTCCCTGGATCACTGCAGCACCCACTTTGGGAATCACTGGGCTAGGGCATGGGTTAAGTGACTTGCCCAGGAAGTATTTGATGTCACATTCGAACCCATGACATCCCCTTGGCCTGGATCTCAATCCAGTGAGCCATCTAGCTGTTTCCTCTAGTCCATTCTTCACTCAGTTGCCAAAGTAATTTTCTTAAAATTCAGGTAGTTCTGACCATGTCACCCTTGTGCTCAGTAAACTGTATGGCTCCCTATCATATCTTCAGGATAAAATACAGAATTCTCTGTTTGTTGTTCAAAACTGTTTATAACCTAGGGAAGCCCCCTAACCTTATGCCCCACCATGTACTCATCAATGTAGTGGGCCCTGGCCTCCGTGCTGTTCCACAAACAAGACATTCCATCTTTGTCTCCTGGTATTTTTTCTGGCTATTCCTCGTACCCGGAATGTTCTCCCTCCTCATCTTTGCATCATGGCTTCCCTAATTTTTTCTCCCCCCAAGTCCCATTTTCAGGAAACCTTTCTCAACTCTTTTAATTTGAATGCCTTTCCTCTTAGTTCTTTCCTTTTAATTCTGTATATCTATATGCTTTGTATTTATTTGTTTGCATGTTGTCTCCCCTGTTAGACTGGTGCTACTATCTTTTGCCTCTTTTTGTATCTCTAGCACTTAGCACAGTGCTTGACAAATAAAAGACAATTAATAAATACTTACTGACTCATTGACTGCTCTGAAGGACTTTACATTCTACAATATGGCCAGACCTATAATATTTCAGCAGATGTAAACTTAAAAAGAACCTAATTATTATGTTCTATGTCAGATATATGTTTTCTCCTGTCTGTTATTGTTAATACTGGCAATATTATAAAAAAGTTAAATATATAGTGAGGAAAATACTTTGTAAACATTAAAACCATACACAATTATTATTATTTTTTATTCCCACATTTGTTATTTCTTATATGAAAATTTCTTCTGCCATCCCAGATTGGTAGGTCATTTGTAACTTAGAGCTGCTGAAGGTGGGACCTGATTGGTTAGAATACTTGCCCAAGATCATACAGCTGGAAAGTGTTTGGTGTCTGGCCTTGGAATTAGGATAGCCTGGGTACTTATTCTTACTCTGCCAGGCTACTTTTCAGTGTAAGTTGTTAATATTAGTAAAGGGCTGACTGATGTGGTGCCCCCAAGTACTGCTTTTGAAAAGTAGTTTGGAGAATGGGAAAGAAACCACAGAAGTCAATAAGGGCAAAGGTCCCTGTTTTCCAAAAAAAGGAAGAGAAACATGGAGTATGTAAAGCAGAGGACAAGGAAACTTGACTTAAATTCCAGATAAGATTCTAGAATTCATAGGGGGCAGCCGAGTGGCTCAGTGGATAGAGAGTCAGGCCCAGAGATGGGAGGTCCTGGGTTCATATTTGGCCTCAGACTTCTTATCTGTGTGACCCTGGGCAAGTCACTTGACCCCCATTGCCTAGCCCTTACCACTCTTTTGCTTTAGAATCAATACTGTGTTACTATGTATTGACTCTAAGACAGGCAGTAAGGGTTTAAAAAAAAGATTCTAGAATTCATTATTAAAAGAAAAGTTAATAAATTTATGAAATAGAAGCACTGATTCAAATGAGGTAGAATGGCTTCATTGACCACAGATCATAGTAGGCTATTCTTATTCTGCCCTGCCCCACCTCCCCTTTTGTTGAACAGGGTATATTACTGAATTAGAATAATAATACATTCACATTATGTATTTGTAACCTAGATTATAGCAAAGTGTTTGACAGAGTTTCTCAAAGTCAAGCTTTATCTATGTTGTCAAAATCAGAGATTCTTTTTGAATATGGAGGAATATTGTTTAGGCATGATTGCTTTCAGTGTCTCTCTTCTAACTCTGATTCTGATGGCCTCTAAGATAGGCAGGTTATTATTACCTTCATTTTAGAATTGAGGAAAGTGAAGTTGGGTGACTTGCCTAAAGGTCACACAGCTGTGAAATGTTGGAACCATCAAGAGATGGTGACATAAATAGTTTTCCATTATTTTTTATATGCTTTGAATGGTAGAATCTAGAACTAAAATGGACATTAGAGATCATCTAGTCAGACTGTCTCATCTTTTTTACATAAAGCTACTGAAGTTACTAAAGTTGTAGTGACTTGCCCAAGGTCACAATGCTAGAAAGATATTTAAACCAATCCATGCCTTGTAAATAAAATCCAATGTCTTTTTTACTGTGCACTTCTTCCTTGTTAAGTCAGTAATTTTGAGGTTATGGTTTGTGAATTAACATCATTCTTGTACTGTGGGTGCATATCATTTTTTGCAGTTTTTGGTTTGCCATTTGCTTACACAGTGATGGGCTGTGTTATCTTAGGTGTTGGTTCATGCTGTAGCTTCATGTTCAAACAATTAAAAAAACTAAAACCATTGTTTTTTTCTCCTTAGAAGTAGTTGTTTATTTGGATGATATTTAGTTAATATCTACTTGTAGGTTTATTTAGTACATTATTCTGTTGAGTTGATATTTGGTAGCTACTAAATGTTTAGGCTCTTGAAATACTTATGGGAATACAAAAATCTTCTTTCAGTATTATTATTGATTGATTGTACTTTTCATGAAAGAAATATCAGGTTCATTCTTGAGCAGATTAAAAACTGTTGATATTTTTTTTTTATGCAGAGTTTTTGGGAAAGTAGAGGGCAGATGTGGGCTATCCATTCTTTCTAAAGCACTGATTATATAAATGAGATTATATTAAGAATGGTTTGCACTACACAAATACAGAAACAATAGAGATGATTATTATTCTCTTAACCAATATATGTTGGTATGAAGTGCTTAGGTCATGGGATGGCAGGATAACATTTAGTTAGCAAATTGATCTACTGCACTTTTTAAGGTAGCACACAATAATTGGCTTAAATTACTAGAAATAGAATCAAAATTGATTTTTCTTTATCAACTTGTCTTTAAGGCATAGTTTAGATGAATTCAGCCGAACTTACTATGAAAGCAGAAAGTTCAAGATTAGGAAGATTTAGCAGAAATAAAATTATAACCTATTATATTATAGAAGCAAAATATTTTAGCCTTTGTTAAAATTCTTTTGTCTTAAAAGATAATTTTGTTACAGAGAGTAGTAAGATAATCAATTTGCATATACTGTTGCAGAAATATTTTATTTTTCGTTTTTATTTTGGCCCAACATTTCATTTATTTACTTATACATTTCTTCATTTTTTTATTTTAAGGTTTAATTTGCCAGTGATTATTGCCTAAATTTTATTTTCTTTGCCTTGTTACAATAGTTAGCATTTCCAAAATCATGTAAATAGTAATGGTGAAATGATAGGCCCACAATATTTAACTATTCTTAATGGTGAATGTCTGCAATGCTTCCTGTTTAAACATATAATGCAAGTTTTTAGTTTGGTATTGTAATGGAGCTTCGGAACACATGCAGATCACCTAACATGGAGGCACCTTGCTTTTTTGCATTCCAGGACCCAAATTTTGAACCATAAAGAGTATAATTACACTATTATTAGGAATGCCCTACAAAGTTGAACTTTATTTTAAGGCTCTAATGTAATAATATTGTTGTGAAATCTGAATTTGAGAAGTCTTTGTGCTGTTATAAGCTATGGTAGCCAAAAAGGTAATGCTGGAAAAATCTGTTTTAATAAGTGTTTACATTGAATGTTAAAAGGCAGGTTAATAATCTGTGTTATAATATAAGTAGAATCATCATAGAGTAATAGGAGGAATAACTTTTGAGGTCGATGGAACAGATTTTTTTTTTTTGTAAATGAGGCCCTATGAGGTGGTTTGCTCCAGGTTATACAGCTGTTATGTTGTGCAACTGGGTCTCAAAATCCATTGTCTGGTCTTGCTAGTCTTGTGCCCTTGCTCACTGTGTCACACTCTAACAGAATAGCAGTAAGACAATAACATAGCTTTCCTATCCCAACTGGATTAAAAACATTAATTTACTGGAAAAATCTGGCCCATACTACTTAGGAATAGCAAGAAGTTACATATATGGATGGCTTTGTTAGAATTAGAGTTTCCTTGAAGTTTTCATGAATCCACCCCAGCAAGATACTAAGTTTTTTGGTTTGAGCTATTTTATAGATAGCAGGAAATTCCAAAGGAGTGGATTGTATTACATTTTTTCTTTCAACTACCACTATCTCAGTGGGAAATAAATCTATTCTTTTTTTGTTCATTTGTTTCAAATATGGAAATTATCAACTTCACTTGAATAAAGTATTCATGAAATCCAGTAATATTGTTTCATTGAAGTATTTGTTCTGTGTCTTTTTTTTTAATCTTATACCATTTTTCTCTGCTTTTATAATTTCAGATGTTTGAGGATTAAAGGGCAGGACTAAGTCAGAAAGGCCTAGTGACATTAACTCATTGCAAAATCTGAATAATATGAATTCTTGTCAATTGAGTTGGTGTTTTAAGCTCATGAAGACTAGCCATGACTTTCTAAATGTGATCTTTTTGGGGGTATATCAGAATTTCTTAGAGGATTAGTACTTATCCTGATTTTTAAAAAAACATATCAAGATTATCAAAAACAATAATTAGTATAAAATCTTTTTGATAAGAATTGGGAACTGGGAAGTTGGGGGAAATGCAGAGCAAGGAGGAATACAATACAAATCATATAGGTTCTAATGTAGTCAATTTTCTTTTCACTGCTGTGGCTTTTAAATGAATACTTTTTTTTTGCATTTCTTAATGCTGTTACCAATTCAAAGGCTTCCCCTCCCCCCCAAATGAACCAGGCATGTTTGGATAGGAAAATGAGCAAAAATAATCAGTCTGCTTTTCAGTGTTTGTGTTTTTGTTTTTAATGATTTGCTCTCCAAGAATACTTAAAAAAATTGGGACCATGATACCCAAAGACTAGAGATATACCGAGTATTTGACTTTCTGTTTTTAGTATCCAATTATGAATTCATAGTTAATGAGTTTATCTAAACTTTTATTAATTTTTACATTTCCTAAATGATAAGCTTATAACCTGCTGCATAAAAATTTTTCTATTTAATTGTCCCAAACTTTTCTTTGGTTTCAGGAATTGCCATTTATTTAGAAAGAGCAATCTAGCTCTAAATTTGGAGTTAGGAGATTGAGTCTCAGCCCTGACCCTATGTTAACTGAATGACTGTGGGCAAATTGCCTACATTCTGGGTCTCACTTTACTGTCTGTCAAATGGTGCTAATACTTTATTTCACAGGGTTGTTGGGAGAATCAAATGTAAAGTGCTTTGTAATTTAGCACTAGGTAAATTTAACTCTTGTTATGTTCAACAAACACTTTGTAAGTCACAGTGATAGCTGTGTGGTAGGTATACAAAGATGTAAATGAGATAACCCCAGTTCTTAAAAGCCTATTATTTGGGGATGAGGCATTGGGAGAGGAATAAGATATTTTTACTGATAACTATAATCAAGTTGTAATATTATTAATTGTGTCACCTCCTTGCTCAATAAATTCCAGTGACTTGCTGTTGCTTTTAGGATCTGCTGTAACGTTTTCTATTTAACATTTAGAACTGTTACCTGGCCCCTTTCTACCTTTCCAGTCTTCTTCCTCTTTACTTCCCTCCAAAGACTAAAAAATCCAGTTAAACTGACTTGTTTGTAGTTCAGTGCAACACTTTCTCTCTCTTCTCTGTGCCTCTTCACTGGCTGTCCCCCCTCACCTTGGCCTCTTGTCTACCCTGGCTTTCTTTAAGACTCAACTCATATCTCACCTTCTGTACAAGACCTTTCAGGGTTGTTTTCTCTCCCCCTCCCCCACTTAAAGTTTTTCTCTTTCATATTCTCCTCATTTATTCTATCTCATATATACTCAGTTATTTATGTGTTATCTCTCCGTTCAACTGTATGCTTCCTGAGAGCAGAGACTTTTTATTTTTTTTTGTCTTTAAAAACTATCTCCAGCTCTTGGCATAGAGTCTGGCACATAGTATTGTTGACCTAGTTGCTGATGAAAGAATGGCATGTAAGATTTGAGGAAAAAGGGAACTGTTACTTATAGTTAGGGGTCAGAAAAGGCTTTGAAAAGGAAATGGTATCTCATTTGGAGCTTGAAAGAAGAGATTTATGATGCTTATACTCTTGATCTTTCTATTTACCTTGATTGCAAGATAGCAGATAGTGAATCATTCCAAATAGGTGTTCTGATGATTTTTCACTATAGTAAATAAATGAGGGAATCAGAGGAACATGTTAACATCCCTTTTTTTTTTTCTTTTTAAATTCATTGCCTTATGGATGTCAGTTTCTTCTGGTCTTTAAGTCTTTCTGAGAAGAGTTTGTTTTCTCCTCACATTTCTTATGGTCTTTTAGAACAGAACATTTAATTGTTCTCCTTCAGAATTCTACCCTATGGGGGCAGTTAGATGGCTCAGTGAATTGAGAGCCAGGCCTAGAGATGGAAGGTCTTGGGTTCAAATCTGGCCTCAGATACTTCTTAGCTGTGTGACCCTGAGCAAGTCACTCACACCCCCCCCCCCCCCCTCTTCTAACATTCTAAGATGGAATTAAAAAAAAAAAAAAAAAATAAAAAATCTACCTTACTTGAATCTCTACCGTTCCTGCTAGCTCTCACCTTTGATCACTACTTCCCTTTTCAGATAAATTCTTTGAAAAGTCTGCCTATGTTTAGTGCCTCAATTTCTGGCTTCTTCATGTAACCTTTTTTCCCCTGCAAAATTACCAGTGATCTTTTCAGAAAAAAAGATATATAATTTCAATTTCCTAAAATCTTTTTTCTCTCCTCACTTTCCCCTCACATTGAAAAAACAAACCAACCATATAACAAAGTGCATAGTGGAACAAATTCTTACAGTGGCTATGTCTAAAAAATGTCTTATTTTGTATCCTGAGTTCATCACTCCTCTAAGTGGGTAGAATGTTTTATCATTCCTTTTGCATTGTGACTGGTCATTACATTGTCAAATTTTAGAGTTGCTCATCTTTACAATGTTGTTTTTATATAAGTTGTTATTCTGTTCACTCCCCATGTTCCCTTTTTTCCCCTCCCCTCGTTATCAAGCATTTTTTTTTCTTTCTGATTTTCTACTGGGTGGTGGTGGTGGTGGTGGTGGTGGTGAGAAATACAAAATCTTTGAAACAAATAAGCATAGTCAAGCAAAACAAATTCCTGTATTGATCATATCCCAAATTGTGTATCTCATTTTGTATATTATTAGTCCATGACTTCTTTGTTATGAAGCTGGCAGCATTTTTTATAATTGGCCTTTTGGAATCACGAATGGTTATTTCATTGATCAGAATTCTGAAGTCTTTCATAAACATTTTTATGTTGTTCTTACAATATTGATGCTCTGTTATAAATGGTTTTCCTAATAATATTTGACTACATTTACCTACTATAATTTGTTCACCAACCCCAATTGATGGATACCCCTTTAATTTCCAGTTCTTTACTAACAAAAAAAGGACTGCTATAGATATTTTTGTATACATAGGATCTTTTTCTATTAAAAAATCTAAGGGTATTGATTTAATATCACTTGGTCAACAGGTATGAACAGTTTAGGAAATTTTTGGACATAGTTCCATAATTACTTTCTTTTTCCCTCCTTCATTTCCATGAAGAGTATTTTATAGTAGTATTTTTACAGTTCTAGAGTATATCTTGGATACATAACCTCCCAAAGTACTTTATATATTGGGTACTTACTTTAAATGAAATTTATTCTTCTATATCTTTTTTTAAATTAAAAAGATTTTTGATTACATGTAGAAACAATTTTTGACAATTGTTTTCTGACATTTTGTGATTTAGATCTCTCCCTTCCCCCTTCTCTATCTCCAAGGTGGTAGGTAGTCTTATATAGGTTATACCAGTGCTTTTATGCAGTACATATTTCTGTTTTGGTCATGCCATGGCATAAGATATATCACAATACAATAAAAAACTTGTGAAGGAAATGAAGTAAAATATGGCATGTTTTGATCTGCAATCAGACTCCAACAGTACCCTTTTTGGCTGTGGAGGACATTTCGTGTGGGGGTTATCTTGGAAGCTCATTTTGCTGATAATAGTTGAGTAGTTCACATTTGATTATCATTCAGTATTTCTGTTACTGTATACACTGTTCTCCTGGTCCTGCTTATTTTATTTTGCATCAGTTTTTTTAAATCTTTCCAGGTTTTTCTGAACTCATCCTTTTCGTCATTTCTTATGGCACAATAGTATTTCATTACAACCATCTACCACAACTCGTTCAGTCATTTCCCAGTTGGACACCCCTCAGTTTCCAAATCTTTGCCCCTACAAAAAAAGCTGCTAAAATATTTTTGTACATGTAGGTCCTTTCCTCATATCTTTGATCTTTTTGGCATACAGACCAAGTAGTGGTATTTCTGAATCAAAGAGTATTCATAATTTTATGAACCTTAGGGTGTGGTTTCATCTCTAGAATGGTATCAGTTTACAGTACCATCAGTAGTGTATTAGTGTCCCAATTTTCCCACATCCCCTCCAACATTTATCATTTTCCTTTTGGGTCATATTAGCCAATCTGATAGGCATAAGGTATCTCAGAGTTGTTTTATTTTGCATTTCTCTAATCAGTAGAGATTTGGAGCATTTTCATATGACTAGAGAATTTTAATTTTTTCATCTGAGAACTGCCTTCATATCCTTTGATCACTTATTGTTTGGCATAGTTACTATAATGATTGTACCAATTCATAGTTCCACTAAGTGTGTAGTACTGTGCCCATTTTCCCATAACTCCTCTAGTATTTGCCATTTTCCCTTTTTGTAAGTTTTGCCAATCTGATGGGTATGAAATGAAACCTCAGAATTGCTTTGATTTTTATTTCTCTAATTATTAATGATTTGGAGCATTTTTTCCCACATGGCTATAAATTGAATTTCTTCCCTTGAGAATTTTGCTTGTTTATAATCCATTAACCATTTATATTGGGGATCAGTGATCTTAATCGATAAATTTAAGGCCTTCCATTCATTCTCCATCCTATTTGACTGCTTTGCAGTATTTGATATGATTGATTAACTTTTGGATATTACCTTTTCTAGGTTTTTGTGATTTTGCTCTCTCTTAGTTCCCCTACTACCTGACAGAAGATTCCTTTTTGGTTTTCTTTGTTAAATCATTATTTGTATCAGGCCAACTGACTATTGAGTTCTTTATATGCATATTTTATTATGATCCCTCTGGCAGTTTGGTAAAGTTTTATATATAATTGTATGTATAATTTGTCTTCACAAAAATCATTGTGGATTGAGATTAAAGCTCTTGGATAAAATTAAAAATTTGAGCTATCTAATTAGTTAATTTTTATTCAGTCTTTTGTAGCTATGATATAATTTATATCTTTTATTTGACAGAATACGTACTGAAAATTTTTTTGGATAGAGTTGAATGTTATTTAATTTTGTACAAGTTGAAGATAAATCCTTATCTTTTGGGGTTATAATATATCAATATGTACTTGTTTGAACAACAGTCTCGTTTGCATATTTTGATCCTCTTAAAATTGTTTTTGCCTCTCTTTTATTAGACAATATAGTTAGTTACTAGATGATGCCACCTTTTATTTTACCATTTTCATGACATTCAATATCTTTCTGTTAACTGTAAGAATGAATTTGCTATTTATGTATCTGTTCTGTGAAGTTTTTGTTAAATTTTTCCATTTTTACTTCCTTGCTACCTCTTATTGTCACTTTTTGTTAACTTCATCATCTTTCTATTAGCACAGCCAAATTGAGCATTACATGCAGGTTCTTTTGTTTTCATGGCCTGTTGTTAGTACAAAAATAGCTCCACTGTGCTGTCTAATAATTTTCTGCATGACCTTGAGCAAGCCAATTAACTGTAGTAAAAAAGATGGGAACCTTGGAGGGAAGCAAGTGTTCTAGTGTTTGTTGTAAACAGAATAAAGGAAAGCTGGGTTCATTTGGTACATACTCTAGATATGGAGGAAAGTGCCTTTTAAAGAAATCAGAGCAAGGCTAGGTTGAATTTTTTATTTTACCCCTTTGGGGGTGAGTCAGCTGAAGAAGGAATGGCAAACTCTCAAGAATGAAATTCTGAAGGCCAAAAAGAAACAATTTTAGTGAAGAGAAGAATAAGAGTTTGTCTAACAATTATTATGAATCTACACAGGGAAATCAACAACTAACTTAGATTTTTAAAAGGTTGGTACAGAAGATGGAAGCCAAGGCAGATAATAATGAATAATGACTAGGAAAAATACGGCATTGTGGACTCTATGTCAGGATTCCAGAGATGGTTTGTGAATATGTAAGAAAAAATGAAGCAACATAGACTTAAGAATTTGCCTTGGCTTCATCAAAGAAAATGCCATGCCAGCCTATCCTTATATTTTTGACAGGGTTATTATTCCAGTAGATCAGGAACATGTTACACATAACTAGATTTTAGCTGAGGGTTCCATAAAATCTATGCTACTTTATATGTGTGTATGTGAAAGATGAATATGTGGGTTAGACAATAGTATAAGAGTTAGATGGATTTGGAGCTGTTTGAATGGCTGGACACAAAAAAGTAACCATTAGTTGTTCAATCTTGAAAGGTTTCCAGTAGAATGCTTTCAGAATCTGTGCGTGGCTTTATGCTGTTTGCTTTTTAAAAAATTAATGACATGGATAAAGGCATAGTGAGATTTCTTTTCAGAGATGATATAGAACTTGGAGAGATAGCGAATACATTGGATGACCTAGTCAGGTACCAGAAAAGATCTTTGACTGGCAAGAATATGGGACCAAACCAAATAAGGTGTTATTTATAGGGATAAATATCTTTTAAAAACCAGTTTCACAAGTGCAAGGTGAGGGATATTTGCCTAGATAACATTTCATCTGAAAAAGACCATGAAAGTTAAGTATGATTCAATAATGATCTGCTCCTCTACTTCCCTTTTAAAAAAATTAATTTGCTTTTGGGTCACATTGAGAGAGGTATAGGCTAGTCCCACTCTTCTCTCCTCAAGACAGGTGACATCTGAAGTATTGTGTGCAATTATGAGTGCCAGATTTTAGGAAGTGATTGATGAACTTTAGAACAGGGCAACCCTGATGGCCTGGAGCATACATACCTTCATGTACATACTTACATGAAGATTGGTTGATTTACTGGGAATGTTTAGCCTGGAAAGCAGAAGACTTGGAGAGAGAGGGGATGTGAGAAGAGAATATGTTATCTATCTATATTCCAGTATTTCAAGTATCCTTTGGGTTGATTAGACTTGATCTGTTTGGTCCCCAAGGGTAGAGCTAGAGGCATTGAGTGGGAAAGTTAAAAAAGAGAATATTTAGGCTTGCTGCATGGAAATCTGTCTTATAATGCAATCCAAAAGTAGAATAATGGGTTGATGAATAAATATAGTGGGTTCCCTCTACTTGAGTTCTTCAAGCAAAGGCTGGGTAACCATTGTGGCAATTGAGATTTCTTTCATCTGTAAAAATTTGTGATTCTATGTGATTCTCTGATAGTGATGATAATTAAGCAGTAACATTTTAAGTTTAAAAACCATTAGATATGTAATTTTGAATGTGAATATGCTCTTATGTATGTGATGTATTATTTCTATACCATAGCATCTCTATATTGTAGAGATGTAGTGAAGTGCAGAACAAAGATATAAAACATATTTTCCACAGTACTTGAGCCATTACATTAAAATATAATTGAAAAGTAGTTAATAAAATACATATAGTATATTTTTAAAACTAATAGAATTTATTTAAAAATGTCTTGACTTCTCCCTTCCCTCTCCACATCATAGAACGTATCATGTGGGAGACAGATATGTATATATAAAATATGCCTTTCAAAAAAAAATAAAAAAAAATTAAAAAAAAGTTCTGGCTTCAGCCACTTCCCAGCTGTGTGACCCCGGGCAAGTCACTTGACCCCCGTTGCCCACCCTTACCACTCTTCCACCTATGAGACAATACATCGAAAGTTAAGGGTTTGAAAAAAAATATGCCTTTCCTTATCTGATCCACAAGTTATTCTTTAAATATTAAATCTGTAGCTGATATAATGCTCTCTTGGTTTTACTCTTTCATTGTTCTGTGTAGTTCTTTCAAAGTTTTTAAAAAAATTACCTTGCTCATCATTTTTTATGGTATAGTAGTATTCCATCACAGTCATATACCACAATTTGTTGAGCCATTCCCTAATTGATGGGTATCCCCTCAATTTCCAGTTCTTTGCCACCACAAAGAGAGCTGCTATAAATATTGTAAAACATAAATGTTCTTTACTTTGTCCCTGATCCCTTTTGAGAAACAGACCCAGCAATGGTATAGCTTGGGGTAAGGGCACACACAGTTGTATAACTCTCTCTCGGGGATATTCCAACTTGCTCTCCAAAATGGTTCAATCAGTTCACAGTTCCAACTATAGTGTATTAGTTGCTAAATTTTCCCACATCCCCTCCAACATTTGTCATTTTTCCACTTTAGCCAATCTGATGGGTGTGAGGTGATATATCAGAATTGTTTTGGTTTGCATTTCTCTAATCAGTAATGATTTAGAGCATTTTTTCATATACCTATATATAGCTTTGATTTCTTCATCCAAAAAATGTCTGTTCATATCTTTTGCCATTTATCAATTGGAGGATGGCTCTTATTCGGATAAATTTTACATTTAAAAACTAAATCAATATGTGATCTGCAGGGACCCTTATGTATGACTTAGTTACCCCTGTTTCTATTTGAGATTGACATGAGTGGTATTGAGGATAAAGAAGATAAATAAAAGTTACAAGGGATGAGAAGTAGAAAATTAGTAATATTTTATAAATAATTTTTATTTAGTAGATTATTTTCCACACAGCTGTCAAAGTGATTTTTCTAAAACACAAATAACCTTGTCATCCTCTTCAACACCAATGAGCCCCTATTATTTGTAGAACTGAGTAAAACGTCCTCCATTTGGCAATTAAAACTCTTCACAACCTGGTCTCTTCTTCCTTTTCTAGATTCATTACATATTATTGTTTTCAATGATCTCTGGTTCCAACCGCACTAGCTACTGACTATTCCTTACACATATGATACTCTGTCTCCTGTTAATATGTATTTATGCTAGATGTCTTCAATGCCAGCATGCTCTCCCACTACCTCTATTTAAAAAATTATTTAGAATATTTTTCCGTGGTTCTATGATTCATGATTCCCCTTCAGCCTTCCCTCCCCCCTCACAGAGCCGACAAGCAGTTCCACTGCGTTATACATGTATCATTGTTCAAAACCTATTTCCATGTTATTCATATTTGCAGTAAAGTGATCTTTTAACATCAAAACCCTAATCATATCCCTATCTAAAACATGATTGATTATATATTTTTCTTCTGCATTTCTGTTCCCACAGTTCTTTCTCTGGATGTGGATAATTTTCTTTCTCATAAGTTCCTCTGGATTGCCCTGGATCATTGCATTGCTGATAGTAGAGAAGTCCATTACATTTGATTGTGACACAGTGTATCAGTCTTTGTGTATAATGTTCTCCTGGTTCTGCTCCTTTCACTCTGCATCAATTCCTGAAGGTCTTTCCAGTTCACATGGAATTCCTCCAGTTCATTATTCCTTTTAGCACAATAGTATTCCATCACTATCAGATACCACAATTTATTCAGCCATTCCCCAAACAGTAGATACCCCCTCATTTTCCTTTTTTTTTTTTTTTTTTTGCCACCAGAAAGAGTGCGGCTATAAATATTTTTGTATAAGTCTTTTTTCTTATTATCTCTTTGGGGTACAAACCCAGGAGTGGTATGCCTGGATCAAAGGACAAGCAGTCTTTTAAAGCCCTTTGTGCATAGTTTCAAATTGCCTTCCAGAATGGTTGGACCAATTCACAACTCCACCAGCAGTGTATTAGTGTCTCAATTTTGCCACATCCCCTCCAACATTTATCACTTTTCTTTGTTGCTATATTGGCCAGTCTGCTAGGTGTGAGGTGATACCACAGAGTTGTTTTAGTTTGCATTTCTCTGATCAGGAGGGGTTTAGAACACTTTTTTATGTGCTTATTGATAGCTTTGATTTCTTCATGTAAAAACTGCCTATTCATGTCCCTTGACCATTTGTCAATTGGGGAAAGGCTTAATTTTTTGTAAATTTGACTTAGTTTCTTATATATTCGGGAAATTAAACCTTTGTCAGAGAATTTTGTTATAAAAATGTTTTCCCAGTTTTTTTGCTTTCCTTCTAATTTTGGTTGTACTGGGTTTTTTGTACAAAGCCTTTTAAATTTGATATAATTATAGTCATTCATTTTACATTTTGTAATGTTCTCTATCTCTTGCTTGGTCTTAAATTCCTTTCTTTCTCATAGATCTGATAGGCATACTATTCTGTGTTCACCTAATTTATTTATAATTTCACTCTTTATATTTGTCATTTACCCATTTTGAAATTTATGTTGGTATAGGGTGCAAGATGTTGATTTAGACATGATTTTTCTCATCGTGTTTTCCCAGCAATTTTTGTCAAATAGTGAGTTCTTGTCCCAAAAGTTGGGATCATTGGGTTTATCGAACAGTAGCTTGCTGAGGTCATTTACCTCCACTCTGTCCCACTGATCCACCATTCTATCTCTTAGCCAGTTCTGTATTGTTTTGATGATCACCACTTTACAGTAAAGTTTAAGATCTGGTACTGCCAGACCCCCATCCTTCACTTTTTTTTTCATTATTTCCCTTGATATTCTTGATATTTTGTTTTTCCAGATGAACTTTTTAAATTTTTGTTAATTCTATAAAAAAGTGTTTTGGTAGTTTGATAGGTATGGCACTGAATAAGTAGATTAATTTGGGTAGGATTGTCATTTTTATGATTATCAGATCATCCTACCCATGAGCAATTAATGTTTTCCCATTATTTAGATCTAGTTTTAATTGTGTGAAAAGTGTTTTGTAGTTGAGTTCATTTAATTCCTGTGTTTGTCTTGGCAGATAGATTCCTCTTTAGAATCCCAAGTTTCCTTTAGAACTCAGCTCAATCATCCACTGCTTGCTTTCTTTCTGCATGAGACCCTTTTGAGTGTCCCAAGTGCTTATGAGTACCTTCCCTCCAAATGATACTTTTCATCTGGTTTCTAGATGTCATGTGTATGCCTATAGACGTACATATCAGAATTCCACATTAGAATGTAAGCTAATTAAAGCAGGAGCTATTTTACTTTTATCTTCGTATTCTTAGGTCTTAGCACAAGATCTGGCCTGTGATTATTGATTAATAGATATTTGTTGTTTGATTTGTAACAGGAGTATTCAGCTAAGAGTTTTTCAGGAGTCCCTATATAAGTCCCATGCACTTATATGGATAGCTTCAGTTTGTTAGGCAACTGTGTTTTGAAGACTTGAGATCACGTTTTTTGTTTTCTCTGAAGAAAAATTTCCCCAGCATTTTGAAGTTCTTATCTAATTTTCTCCTCTCTACTCTATATTTTAATTTCTCAACTTTTGTTTTGGTGTCACATAACTTTTATTGCTGTTGGGATCTTAGAATTTGTTTGGAAAGATGTTTTAATGAAGTTCAAGTTTATTTAAATAGTGCAGTGTATTTAATATTTGGACTGAAACTTTGTATTTGAATTGTTAGAGAAGCAAAGTTCATTGCCCTGTAAAATAAGTCCCTTTCCATTTGGTAGATATCTTTACTTTCAAGTTATGAGATAGGGACATTTCTCCTGCTGATCCCCAACTTGTAATACACAGATTGTCATAGTCCATATCAAGACTCATCATGATATTGTGATGTATTCTGTCAAAATGCAAGAACATCTGTTTTTAAATAATGAGAAAAGGATGATTGGTAGAAGAAGGGCTAGAGAAAAGAGGTGGGAATGGGTTGTTGTCAGTATAGATCACATCATTCAGGTATGTGTCTTAGAGGCTCTCAGCATGGTCCAAGAAGAGGGAACCTAGAATTTGAAAATCATGGAATTTGCTGTGGTCAATTGCAGTTTTTTCCTTTTTTGAGATTTTATATTGTCCAATTTCTTATTTCTGCTTTTTTCCCTTTAAATGGTAAATGGAATAAGATTTGTTCCTGACTTCTCAGACTCCCAGGTCCATGACAGTTAAATATGTGTAGAATTCTATTTTCTCAGAGAAGTTGAGAGCAAGTTCCCCAAGAATGGAGGAAATAAACTGTGCAGTGGTTCTCAGTTACCCAAGCAGGGTTTTCAGAATCCAGCTTGTATTATCCAGTCTGTTTCTCCTTTTTCCTTTTATCTAAACTTGCTTATGTACTGGCCCCTTCCTTTATTAAAAAGAAGATATGAAATTTATTTCTGACTATCACATATGTATTCATACTTTTTCACTGTTTTTTTTTCTGACATTTGGATCAATAATAGTAGCTAATAGTTATCATTTAGTGCTTACTTTGGGCCAGGCAATAAATAAAGAGTTCCTTTTAATTATATTTCTGTCTTAGGCACCTAATGCTTGTTTAGTTTAATTCAGCATTATTTTATTTTTAAAAAGAAATTTTCATTGATTAACTTTGCTTTTTTACATCACTAGCATTTCTCCTCCTCTTCCCTCCTCAAGACCTCTCCCATATAGCAAGTAATATATATATTTTTTAAACCCTGTGTATTGGTTCCTTGGTGGAAGAGTGGTAAGGGTGGGCAATGGGGGTCAAGGGACTTGTCCAGGGTCACACAGCTGGAAAGTGTCTGAGGCCGGATTTGAACCTAAGACCTCCCCTCTGGGCCTGACTCTCAATCCACTGAGCTACCCAGCTGCCCCCAATTTTTTTTTAAGGGAAGAGGAAGGAAAAAAATCTGCAAAACTGGTCAGGACATAAAAAAGTATGAAAATATATGTATTGCTCCATACCTATTGGCTTCCTACTTGTATAGAGGAGTGGAGGAGAGTGAAGTGTTTTTTTTATCTCTTTTTTGGGACCATACTTGTTTTTTGCCATTTTGTAGCATTGACTTTTTATTGTTTTATGATTGTTTGTTCCAGCTTCATTATTGTAGTAATTTTGTATATCATTTTCTTTGGTTTCCTTACTTCATTCTTCATCAGATCATGTCAATCTTTTCATATTTCTCTGTGTTTATCATTGTTTGTTATAGCAAAGTAATATTCAATTTTATTTATACACCACAATTTATTTAACCATCCCTCAATTAGTGAGAATATACTTTGTTTTCAATTCTTTATTACTATGAAAAGTGCTGTTGAATATTTTGGTTTAATTGGGGACTTATTTATTTTGAATCACCTCCTTTGGGAATATGTCCAGTAGTCACATTCTGGATCACATTGTATAGACATTTTGGTCACTTCATTTGTTTAATTAGAAATTGCTTTCCAGAATGGTTATAGTGATTCACAACTCCACTAACAATCCACTATTATGTCTATCTTTTTTATATTCCTTCCAAAACTGATTATACCTATCTTATTATCTTTGTATGGCATAATTTTCAACTATGAATTTTAGTTTTTGAAATATTTAGTAGAAATGATATATATTGCTACTTCAAACTGGTGGTATTTCTATTTACTTTAAACAGATGCTGCCAATTGATGCTTAATTTTTGTTTTCTCAACTTTTAGAATAATTAAACAAACAATGCATTTACACATTTGCTTGATTGAAAGTTACCTGATAAGAGCATGACATTCATTACCTGGCATACTCTACTTCTTTCTCTTCATTGATTCAACTATTAGCCAATTTTCAAGGTGCATATTAAATGCCATCTCCTTCATATGAAGTACTCTATCATATGGAGACTTTTCTTGTGTCAATAATCTATACCACACAGTGTATCAATTAGTTTATACAGTTTAGCTTTTTTTTTTAAACCCTTACCTTCCATCTTAGAATAATACTGTGTATTGGCTCCAAGGCAGAAGAGTGGTAATGGCTAGGCAATGGGGGTTAAGTAACTTGCCCAGGGTCACACAGCTAGGAAGTGGCTGAGGTAACATTTGAACCCAGGACCTCCTGTTTCTAGGCCAGGCTCTCAATCCATTGAGCTACCCAGCTGCCCCGAGTTTAGCTTTTTAATAAAGAGTGGCCATATTTTTTAGATTGTTTTTCAGCTTATGTTTTCTCAACAAGATTCTAAGCATGTAGCAAACAGGGATCATATTTTTTATATTTTATTGTCTCCACAGTGCCAGACTCTTTCTAAAGTCAGTGCTTTTCAGTTTTGTTTCATGGGTCCTTTGATCAATCTTCAATATATTTGGTGTATAGAAACTCTATAGAGCCATTATTTTTTAAATGATCCAGTATGCCTCAGTTGAAAGGACACTTTGCTGGAATTCCAAAGACTAGAATTCTGCTTCTGACTACCATTGGAATTCAAGAGACTAGAGTTCTGGCTCTGCCATTACCTAGGCTCCTTGATGCTAAGCTTCAATTTCTCATCAATAAAATGGAGGAGAGGAGGGGTTGTACTAGATTTATATCTATGGTTTCGAGGCTATCAGTTTTATAAATTATTTTGGGTCATTTGAAATTGACTTTATACATTGAGTATAAATAGTGATACCTTATTCATTTGGTTATCCCAAAACTTCTTCCTGGAGGGATATTGTATTATCAGTTGTCATTAATATTTCATGTTATCTTGGGGACCCTAATTCCAGAGAAGTCAGTTTCAGCTTTTAAAATTTTCTAGTTAAGAACAAAGGTTGAGTGATGGTAGCATACCCCTTTCCTTTATTATATGTAGGTCAGTTCTTTTTTTTTTCCTGGAGAAAGTAGCTTTGAGCCTCAGTAGTATGTAGAATTGTTGATTATATATGGTTTGGTAGTGCTTCAGATGCAGTAAAAAACAACTGCATAATGTCAACAGTACAACAGCATATTTGTCTATATATCATCACATCTATTTGCCACCTAGCTTCAGACTTATCCTCTAGTGCTCTTTTTTATTACTTTCATATCCTCTCTTGGCCGCCATTTATGTCAGAATTGAAATGTAAGAAATCAGACAAAATGTGGTGACAGTTATTTATGTCCCATTAAAGTAATTATCTTTAAATCTATTCTGTTCCATAATATTTTCCCGTCAACTGTACTGTATTGTATAATCTAATTTGTGAATAATCTTGTTTTTATTTGCCAGAGTAACTACTTTGTCATTGAATGAATATCAGTCAAATACCAAATTTTCTTACTTTCTCATATGACAGTGAAAAAAAATTGAAATTTTATTGGATCAATATGTGATAATATACCGAATCAAATCTTTGAATCACATTTTGTTCATAGCTTCTAATCTTGTTGAACGTAGTATATGTACCCTTTACCACTTTGAGGTTTAATTCTGCTACTTGTAGGTAATATCATCTCTTAGATTAGATTTAAAAAATTCTTTATTTAGTGATGTGTGCCCTAACCCCAGACCTGTGTAATTTAGTGACACGAATTAGTTAAGCTTAAAGTATGCTTTTTGAAAACATAAAATACCATCATTCCCCTATGCCTTTTTTTTGTTTAAACATTAGAATAGGAGGTATTGAATGTAGTAATACTATATGAGAAAAGTTAGAAGTGGAGAGAGTGTGTGTGTCTGGGGGGGGGGATTAATGTGGGCAGGTTAGATAGGAAAGCATTGTCTACTTCTGGTAGAGTTTGTTTATGTTGTTTATTGAAGGAGGGATGTTTACAGACACTCTCATTTTGAAAATTATTTCTGGAAATCACAATCTAATGTTTAGACTTGATTTCTTGAAACAGACTTCCATTTCCTTTTTTCATTTTAGGAATTGTATTGTGACTTCCTTGCATCTTTTTCAGTTATTTCTTTTGTATTGTTGGTGAAAAATATCAATACCATTTTTATTTTAAGATCAAATGCTTTTCTCCCACTTTGTTCTTCAAATTTCTTGAGCAACTTCTAGTTGATGACTTTCACATGTGTTTCTAAAATTTTGTTTTTTGAATGATTAATATGAAGATTTATGAGATTGGGATGCAAAACAAGGCTGACTTTGTAAGTAAGTAGTAGTAGGACATTTTGATTATGAAAACTACACTTTAAATTGGATTTTATGGTAATACTTCTTATGGGTCTGTCAGGTATCTAGAGGTATTAGAATTTCATTCTACCATGACCCTCATAGGTCTCTATAGTTAACTTCTTGCTTGTCACTTAATAATCCTATCATGGTCCTATTAATGTAACAATCATAACTCATTATAAATTGATTACTAAGTTAAATGGTTAAGATCAAGGAAATCTCGTAACATTTATCTTATTTTAATACTTTATAAAATAGAATATAATTGATTTATTTGTTGTACATTTGATAAGAAACTTTTGTTATATGATTTATAAAATAATGGGTACCATTTGCCTTTATGTCCAAGTTATAGGATAAGTAAATATACTCTAGGGTAGTGATTCCAAAAGTGGGTGCTACCGTCCCCTGGTGGGTGCTGCAGTGATCCAGGGAGTGGTGATGGCCACAGGTGCATTTATCTTTCCTATTAATTGCTATTAAAATGTAAAAAAAATTAATTTCTAGGGGGCTATGTAATATTTTTTCTTGAAAGGGGGTGGTAGGCCAAAAAAGTTTGGGAACCACTGGTCTAGGATGAGTGGTTCAAAGCAGAGTAACCATGCCCCAAGGCAGGATATGATACCAAATGTATTTAGGCTTTAAGTATATCATTATCTCAGTATACTACATATGTATTCTGAAGCTACTTCATGCTATTTTTAAGTATGAGTTTGTAAATGAAGATATGATTCATTATATAGTCATACATAGGTGTATATAAATACATACTATATATGTATATTAATTTGGCAGGGGGGTGACATAGATTGTTTGGAATTATAACAGATCAAGGCCTAGTTTTCCTGTTGAATTTTGTACATTGCTAGTCCCTGGTCTAGACTAGTTTAATTTTGCTCAACTTTTTGTAATTAGCATGGTTCATTGTATCCTTTAAATAAAGCCAACCAAGTTTATAATTCATATTCAACCTGTCTGTTTGGCAGTTTGTTGTTGATTTCCTGGTTGGATGTTATTTTGGGATCTTTTCATTAACTAAAATTGGAAACATGTTAAAAATTGTACTCTTAGTGGGGCAGTTGGGTGGCTCAGTGGACTGAGAGCCAGGTCTAGAGATGGGAGGTCCTGGGTTCAAATCAGACTTTAGATACTTCCTGGCTGTGTGACTCTGGGCAAGTCATTTAACCCCCATTGCCTAGCCTTTATCGTTCTTCTGCCTTGGAACCCCAATACACAGTATAGATTCTAAGACAGGTCAGGGTTTTGAAAAAATTGTACTCTTAAATCCTGTTAAAGTATATATTTTTTTATGTTAGCCCACCTTAGTTTTTTTTTACATAATAATTAATTTTGGATTTAGGTAATCTAACTCATGTTTTTCTACTGACTTATGGATTAAAGCAGGTAAAATAAATTGACTTTCTCTTTTATCTTAGTGTGAAGGTACCTCAGTTTATTTGTGATTGCTGTTCTTTGTTAAAAATTCACATTTATTCATTGAAATATTCTAGCAGTTCCATTGTATGAGAAGTTATTTTTGAGTAGTGCAAAATGAACATATTGCGACAATTTCTATGACTATATACTACACCCTGGGAATTTAAGGTGGCAGTTGCAACTTTAATCTAAATTCACAAGCCCGGGAGATGAGGATCCCTTTAGCCCAGGGAACAGGGCAGGCCAATAGTGGCTGTCTGATCTTCCCTTGGGCAGAAGAAAGGGGAGTTGTGAGTTCTGGCTCTGGGACTCAGGGTAAAATAGCAATGATGGTGGCTCACCTGTTTTTACAGTGTGACTCTCCTGAGAGGCATCTGTTTTCTAAGTCTTGACAAATAGGTGGCTGAAGCCAAATCATTTTTAGTGACTGTTGGCAATATAAACAACTAAAACTTTGTGGTGCACAAAATTGATTATACTAAAATTTTATTCAAGACTAAGCCATTGAACTCTCTAACTTTTTACAAGTTCAGAGTTAAAGTTCAGAAATTTTAAAGTATGTAAGAGTGAAAGATATGTGTATAGTATGTCCCTAGTCTTTGGGATGGTGCCTTATTCCACTTCCCTTCATTCCCAATCCCATAGTTAAGTGTGAATATATCCAAAGTTCATTACACTTCTGCAATAGAAGTAGGGGCAAGAAAGAGAAGAGAAGAGCTCCCTAAGCTCCCTAAGCCACCTGCTTTATCTCTTCTAAATTGTAATTTGGTCAGGAAGGAGGGAGAGATATCCCATCCCTCATCTCAGAAACTTCACTAGAAGGGAACTTAGTTGTTGCTGAAGGGAAGCATTTAAAGGAAGCAGGAGATAGATGGGTAAAGAAAGCATAGGGGTTAGAATCAACAGGAAAAATTTCTTTATCGCTAGATTTGGCAAAAGTCAGCTCTTAACTCTATGGACCTTAGTGTGACTAGGAATTCCATGACAAGTTCATTGAAAAACTTTTGATTATAAATAGTTTTGATTTTTTGCTTAAGAGGGAAAAAAATCTTCAATGAAGGCTCCTAGAGTAGACCTTTCTGCAGGAGTTTGCTGATATCATCATTATCCACTTCATCAGTTTCTTGTCTTTTCTCTCAACAAGATCAGACTAAACAAAAACCAGAGAACTGGCCATTATCTTTGGACTGTTGATCAAAAGAAAAAATTGGTTCAGTTTCTAGTTCCACCATACTTTTCTAGCCTTGTTCATTCTGTTCCCTTTTAAATAGTTTATATTTCAGCCACATCTTCTTGATTTTGTCCTACATTTTTTTTTCTCTCTGCAGTGACACAAATCATTTCCCATGCCTATACAGCCAATAGTTTTCCAACTTAGATTTGTGGGAACCACTATCTCTTTGAAACCTATCCTTATTTTATCTTTTCTTTCTCATCCTCTCCAAAAATAATCTCTTCTTGTAGTTTTTTTTAAATAACATTTGTATGGAGAATTGAAGAAATGATCCTAATTGACCTTTTATTATGCTGGTCGTTTTTAAAAATAACATTTGTATGGAGAATTAAAAAAAGATCCCTATTGACCGTTTATTATGCTAATTATATATATGTATACATATACATATATATATATATATTATCCTTCCCTTCTCCCTATTTGACTGAAAGTAGGGTAGGATGTTTTTTCCCCCTATCACAATACCTTTTACATTTAAGGCTTAATAAATATTTGTTGAATTGGAAAAAAAAAACCCATTATTTGGATTTTTTTATTTTATGTATGCATAGTAACTCCAGAGCTTCTGGTAAAGAAAAAGGACTAAATGGAGAACTGATATGAAAAGAGGAGGGAAATAGACATCTCTGCCAGACTATTTCATAATCCTTTTTCTGGAGTCAATAGTGCTAAGAATATAGGTCTTTTTAGTTGTAGGCACAGTTGTGTTTGAGTTATACTGATTGTATAATAAAATATTACAACATTTGTTTAAAAGTTTACATATATTACCTCATTGAGTGCTTCGTGCCCTTTTGATGCCCCCTGGCAGTTTTGAGCTCTCATGATTACCCACCAGGTCTATCCTTTAAGTTGCCTAGAGAACTCTGTTATTTTCCCTAGTTTTTAACCTCTCTCTTCTTTTCCATCTATCTTGTTTTTTTCTTTTTTAATATTTATTTATTTATTTATTGGCATTTTCATGTTATAACAAATTTCCACACAAGTTTTCCTAAGTTATATGATTAACCATCTTGTTCTTAAGGAAGGATGTTCTTATTAAAAGAAATAACAATGTGGTATATATGGCCAATTGGTTTCACACTTCCCATTTACATTTTACGAGACATAACACAAAGTGGTCTTGCCATTACAGGGATAGGGCATAGTTTTTATTTTCTAAGTCAGAGAGATATTTTATAGTATTCCACCTCCCACACCCTTTCTTTTGGCAGAGTAAAGAGAGAAGGGGAGACAGGAGTGGTCCTTTAAGTGTTTTCCCATTCTATATCTCTGCAGACTACCTGTACCTCCAAATTTTCCTGTAAACGGTTTACCTTCACTTCTCACAGCAATTTAATTCCATAATCATAGAGTTTTCTTATTGTATGTTTAATATTTCCCCATGTTTTCAGGAATATACCCCCCATAATAATTTGGGGTTGGACTATTTCTCATATCAGAGAATCCTATAGGGCCTTTTTATTTGTAGACTATTAGATTTTAAAGTAGAAAGTTACTAATCTGAGAGTAAATCAAAGACCTTTTATGTTGTGTGCCTAGACATGCCTCTCATTTTGAGGCCAAAATTCCTAATGCAGTATGATATTTGTTTCAGAGAATATCAGTTTTATTTTTAAGATATCTTTTTTCTTAAATAAAAATCAACTACATTATGAAATAGAATTGGAGGATGCTCATTTTCCAGTAGACAACCAATCATGATTAGATAGTATAGTTGGTTTTCACTTACTTGCTAACAAAATCTAAACTTGTTCCCTACAAGGACTCTTAAACTTCCTTGACAAGATCTATGCTCCTAATGAGCCTTTAAAACTAAAGGTTCATCAGGTAATTTTTCAGCTTTGTAGTTTTCTGTGGGTGGAAGGGTCTTGTGCTGACTAGCTGCTTTCTGAGACATATCTTCACTGCTAGGACAATTCTAATAAACTTAAAGATTGATCTTATTCCTTAAAAGTTTCAAGAGCAAAGTTATAATTTCTTAGTTAAAGAGAATCATTGGTGACTGAAGTATACATTCTTTGAGAGTTTGTAGCTAATGTGAATTTTGACTTTAGAAAGAACAGCATGAATTATCTATCATCTATAATAATATGCTGAATGAAATCTTAAGAAGAATTCCATGCCATAGATTGGGTTTTGAAAAGTACCTGGTGATGTCAGCTTCTCCAGCTATAGTCGAGAGGCAACTCCATCCTTTCCTCTCCTCACTCATTCTGGACAGTTACCAAGCTGGCTTGGACCAATGAAACTGCTGGGAGACTAGCACAGGTAAGAGATTCCTCTTTTTTTTCACATTTTTTCTTTCCCTGTCAAGGCAAGGTAATTTCACTACCATAAAGCCTGCTCCCCATTTTTTGCTTTGTCTTTAAGCACCCTTAGCTCAGCTGACTTATAGCACAGGTATCCTTGGACAGTGGCATCTAGGTTGCATAGTGGTTAGAGTCCTGAGATTGGAGTCAGAAGGCCCTGAGTTTTGATTCTTCACATATTCACTATCATTGTGATGCTATGCCTCTAAAGCTTCAGTTTCCTTCTCTGTAAAACAGGGCTAACAGTACCTATCTCACTGGTTTATGTAAAGATAAAATGAAATAACATGTAAAGCACTTTGAAAACCTGAAAACTTTCTTCTCTCTGAATGCTAACTCTTCTTATTCTTCTTATGATTATGGTTATTAGGAAGAGCATTATATTTTAAATTAGATGTAGGATAAAGTCCTTAGGTGACCATTTATTGTGTTACATTGGACAAATCTTTTAACTTCTGAAATTTTCCACATCAGCAAAATGGGAATAATAATGACTTGGCATACTCATTTCACAGGGCCTTTAAAGGACCAAATGAGAGATAATATTAAATACTATTGTGAACAACAGAACAATTTATAAATTTATAAATTATTATTATTATATATTCTTTTCTCTTTATTCACTTCTTTTTTATTTCTTCTCCTTTTTCTTTCTGACTATTTATACACTATGCTTAAGTCTCATCTTTCTGCTTCTAGTTCTATTCTAGAACCTCATAGAAATAGTTCTTTTGCCCTTATTCCTGGCCTTTCTTGCTTGATTTACCACCTCCCCACCATTGTTTCCTTTTCTTTTCTCATTTATTATTTGTTTCATTTGTGAGCTTAAAAGAATTTAATCAGTAGTGGGTTGGCAAGCAGGTAATGAGATTTTTGATACAGTAACTAATAATTGTTTAAGGTGGGGAGAGATCTCAGATATGCAGATGATACCTGTCTCATGGCAGAAAGTAAAGAATTAAGAAGTCTCTTGATGAGGATGAAAGAGGATAGTGTTAAAGCAGACTTGAAGTTTAACATAAAAAAACCTAATATCTTGGCAATTGGTTCCATTACTTCTTGGAAAATAGAAGTGGAAGCAGTGTTAGGTTTTATATTCCTAGGTTTGAAGATCACTGCAGATGGTACTTGCAGCCATGATATTAAAAGACACTTGTTCCTTGGAAGGAATGCCATGGCAAATCTGGACAGTATACTGAAAAACAGAATTGTTAGCTTGTCTTATTGGCTTATTAGCTTGGTCTGTATAATCAAAGTTGTGGTTTTTCCAGTAGCAATAAAGGGCTGTGAGAGTTGGACTATAAGGAAAGCTGAGCACTGAAAAAATTGATTTTTTTTATATTGTGATGGTGGAGAAGACTTTTGAAAAGTCTTTTGGACAATAGGGAGATCACATCAGACAATATTTAAATAAATTAATTCAGACTTCACTGGAAGGTCAAACACTGAATCCGATATTTGCCACATAATGAGAAGACAGGACTCATTGGAAAAGAACCTGTTGGGAAATATTATTGGCAAAAGGTGAAGGGGACAGGCAGAGGATGAGGTGGATTGACAGTGTCATGGTAACAATGGATATGAAATTGGACAGGCTTTGAGAGATAGTGGAAGATAGAAGACCTTGGCATGTTATGGTCCAATGGTAACGAAGAATCAGATACAACTGAACAACAAATGGAGGGACCATCTACACTAATGAAATCACAGATCCTTGAAATATTGAAGGAAGTGAACCTCTATGAGCTTATTATAACCGTGAAGCATAAGAATAATGCTAATGGGGGCAGGTAGGTGGCTTAGTAGATAGAGAGTCAAGTCTGGAGTCAATAGGACCTAGGTTTAAATCTGGTTTCAGACACTTCCTCTCTGTGTGACCCTGGGAAAGTCATTTAACCCTAATTGCCCAGCTCTTATGCTTCACGGTGGGGAAGGGTAAAGGGAAGAAGTAAAAATCTTCTTTTTGGTTAGGGATGACCCTTTTGAGTTGGGGTGATCAGAAGGTAATAATCCCATCACTAGAAAAAGGAAAATCATGAGGAAGATCTGATTTGGCTTGAGATGACAACAGTACAGCTGAGTAAAAATGCTTAATAGGCAATTCTATGTGGGAATGTAGCTCAGGAGAGGTTGAGCCTTGGAAATAGAGAAAGAAACCCCCATCTATGAGGGCTGAAGCCGTAAGACTAGATCAAACGATTGAGGAACAATATGTGGAGAGAGAATAGAGAAGGTTGAGGACAGAACTTTGAAAAGTTCTTACATTTTAACTAGCTCCACTTTTAATTCATGTATCCCCATTTTTGGCTTCTTTAAGCCAGTCTTTTTTACTACTACCTTCCCCTCCTATTTCTCCTTTTTTTACTTGTGCTCTGCTTAGACTACTTTCCTCTGTCTCTGCTTGGCCTGTCTCTACCTATAACATATTCAGGACCCAGCTCAAGGCCCATCTTTTTGGAATCTTCCTTCCATCATATCAGTACTATTTTCTACATTGATATTTCTGTTTTTTTAACTTCTGTGATGCTCATCTATTTCACACACAATTTAATACATGACTATATATTGTTATTCTGTTCTTGATATAGAAATTTCTTCTCCAAGTCTCTACTGGTCAAATTGTTTAAAGGTAGAATCATCATGTATTCTATTTCCATTTGTGCCTAGCTTGGTTCTGCCACACATTTGGTACTCAATACAATTTGATTCTTTTCTTTGAAACAGAAGAATTACCAAATCAGTCAGGTACCACAAGGGATTAGCAACTAATTTGTAAACACCATTGTCCCAGCCCATCCATATTATATGAACCAGAAACTTCCAGAATCTTAGAGCCAAACTATTTTGAATGAGTATTTGTAGAAACACTATTACCTTGAATAAATTCCATTAATAACTTCTAAGTTTCTTCTCTGACACTGATCTGAATGAGAGGGAAAGAAATTACTTTATTTTTTCTTTTTCAGATGAAATTGCCAAAGGGCACTTGTTTTTTATGGAATTAATTATTGATTTGCTTAAAAAAATTTACCCAGAAATGCTTTTATTTTAGAATAATGATAAATATGCAAAAAAAAGAAAATACTACTCCTTTTTGCCATAATGAGAGAACCAGAAAAGCTGAGTTTTTTTATGGTTATGTTTTACTTCCTCTAAAGCAGCTACGAAAACTGCCTTTTGGCAATATTCATGTGAAACTTCACACACAAAGAATACATTTTAGACTAACTATAAGAGACTCTTTCATTAGAATATTAATATCCAGTCAAATTATGCTTCATGTGAAATAATAAGCTGATACTTTTGGCTTACTTTTTTTGCATGGAACTGTGTATGGAAATTATATATATATACCTTTTGATATAGTCATAGCTTATTTTCTAAGTAAATATTAAAAAAGGAAGTTCACTTCTCACACCAGGAAATGTCCTATTTTATTTTGACAATGTACTGAAATGCATTTGTAATAAGTAATAAATTAGAGGTGAGACACTTAATGTAGTCATGATGATAAAGCTACATATAAGCTGCTGACAAGCTCTATTACCTCCAAATGAATCTACTACTGAGAACATTAGATGCTGTGGCTTTTATTGACAGGGGTTCATGATAATAGCTTTGGAAAAACTCCAGTCTAAACAGAGGGCAACCCTGTTATTAGGTAACATTTTCATTTGAGGACATATCCTTTTAGATAAGAAGCCTTCCCTCGTTATTCCCCCTTCCCTCAGGAATTTTGTGGACATAGAAAATATTTATGAAGATTCAGGAGAATAAAACATACTTTGGGAATATGATTCAGTATGGCATTTTATATAATATCATTAGAAAAAACAATATATTCCTAAATAATTCTCTAATAAATGAGTCTAAACATGTAATTAATAGCATAACTGAATAACTAATTTCTTTATACTAGTATTTTTATGTTAAGACCTTGCAATTATCAGCAAGTAGCCCTTTAAGCAAATGTCTCAACTACTTTTACTCTCTGCACAGAATATAATTGACACACCTATCCAGTCTTTTTACCAAGGAACAGTAAGCTACAAAAAAAGGAATATTTTCTAATCATTTAAAAACTCATAACAAAATGGAATGTAAACTAATTCAGCTTATTGCTTGGAGAATTCCAACTTCTGGTACAGATAATAAATGAAAACCTCAGTTATATGGCAAATTGAAAGAGATGGTTAAAGTTACCTGAATTCTAAGTTCTGAGAAATCTTTAATGTCAGTTAGAATGGACATCTCTAAAGGTTAATCTACAATCATAAGTACCTTCAAAGGGTTACTCTGGAAAAGTCTTCTTGGCCATCCCTATGATGGTCTTCCGTGTATCTATCAAATAAATATTTTTAAAGCACAAGTGTACTATTATATCACCCCACCAGGAAGGAATTAATTACTAGCCACTACTTATTGCCTCTGGGATAAAATGTTAATTCTGTCATTTAAAATCCTTCACAGCCTGATTCAAGCCTACCTTTTCAGATTGATTTTGTGTTATTTACATATAGTACTGCATGATTCAATTAAGTTTGCAGATTTCCTATACACAGCTTTTTTATTCCTCATTCCTTTACTGGATGCCTCCCAACTTTATCTGCACTTCTTGGAATGGCTAACTACTTTGAAGGCTTAGCTCAAGTACCATCCTCTTAAATTAGACCTTTCTGAGATTAGAGTTCCCCACCTCCCAAGCTGTTAGTACTGACCCATTCCTTAATCCACAGAGCAATTTCGTATTTATTTATTTGTATACATCTTGTATCCTTTGAGTAGAAGACTGGACATTAGAATAGAAACTTTTTTAGGACTAGACTTTGCAATTTTACCTGTGAAGCATTGTGAAGTAGTGGATAGAGGGCAGATGTGGGATCTGGAATTCATGTTTTCAAGTTCTGCTTTTGACACAAGGATGCTGCTAGGAGTAAGCCCCTGCTTAAGATAACTTGCCTGTTTGCATCTATGAAGGGATTTTCCACACCTGGAGTTTCTTATATCAGTGAAATCCTGACTCATACACTTTCCTTTCCCAAACAAAACAAACCAAAACCCAAAACACAGTGGAGAGCTATTTTTAATATCTTTTCATGAAAGGTTAATTTTCACCCAATTAGTATCTTTCATAGGAAAAAAAAATCCAACCTTAATCAAGAGAATAAAAGCATAGGCCTTATTTTATAGCAGTTGCTTGCTTTAAGTTCCCTCTTTGAAATGTTGTTTATAAATAATTATATGTAGACTAACTTTAAATGTCCTTGTCTAGCCTTGCCTTTTTATCATTTGATGTGAGTGAAATGAATGATAATAGAAATAGCAGTAGGAGCAGTATTGGTAATAGTAGATGTACTGCAAGGAACTTTTTATTTTTTTATCTTTGAAATTTTTATTTAATTAATAAATTTAGGATATTTTCCCATGGTTACAAGATTCATGTTCTTTCTCTCCCCTCCCCCACCCCCTTCCCCATAGCCAACGCACAATTCCACTGGGTTTTACATGTGTCATTGATCAAGACTTATTTTCATACTATTGATATTTGCACTAGGGTGATTGTTTAGAGTCAACATCCCCAATCATTTCCCCATCAACCCACGTGATAAATCAGTTGTTTTATTTCTGTGTTTCCACTCCTAGAGTTCTTCCTCTGAATGTGGATAGTGTTCTTTATCATAAGCCCCTCTGAGTCCTCCTGGATCATTGCATTGCTGCTAGTAGAGAAGTCCCTTACATTGGATTGTATCAGTGTATCAGCCTCTGTGTATGTGGTTTTCCTGGTTCTGCTCCTTTCACTCTGTATCAGTTCCTGGAGGTCGTTCCAGTTCACATGGAATTCCTCCAGTTCATTATTCCTTTGAGCACAATATTATTCTATAACCAACAGATACCACAATTATTTTCCAATTTTTTTGCTACCACAAAGAGTGCAGCTATAAATATTTTTGTACATGTCTTTTCAGGGAACTTTTTTATGAAGGAAAATCTACTTTCTCATTTTTCTGTTAATTTAAATTTTTTTTTACTATGAACTTGGTAAACATTAAGCAAATATGAACATTTGAAAAATGTGGAAAGCTCCACAAATTTGTATCATTCTTTTTCAGTTTTTCCCATAGTTTTGCTCTTTTAGTTAACGTACTACCAAAGTAAGCTCCTTCTATTGATTTCATGTTATACTCAGACATGCACTGGGAAAAAGATTTGGCCTCTTGTGTAGTGTAATAATACTTAAAACACAGCCTTTTAAAGTAACACTTTTATTGGAAAATAATTTCACATTTTTAAAATGTCCTTCATTTGAAGAAAATAAAAATTAAAATACCAATAAAGATTTTAATGGCAGAAATCCTGTCAAGCAGGATTGTTGCTTATCATTTTGAGTCTCTAAAATGGTAGGTTTTTGGGTAAGTTTTTCAGTAGTCCTCAATTACTAGCAACATTTAAAATTTATCATCAAGGCAAATTGCCTTATACATTTTGAGGGCAAGTAGGAAAATGGAATTTTCTGTCTTCTTAATTTTTTCTGGACATAATTTCCAGATACCCTCTGAACAAATATGCCTCTTGGGAGAAAGATTTTTTACAAAGTTAAAGGTAAAAGATTCAGTTCTTCTTATAGACTTATCCTCATGCCTAGTGGCCATGTGGTTTTCTAGCAGTGGGCTCAAGCTGGTTAATGATCAAAAAGGTAAAATCATTGTGTCTTTCTAACCAAGTGGATGAGAAGTGGAGAACAGAAAATAATAGAGGATAATTCCACAATTGCGAACTTGAGGATATGGGTAAAACAAGAGCTTTACAGTATTGGATTTTAGTTGTAACATATCACATGGGGTCTTGGTATTCTAACTGCTGTGGGGATGATGTATTGGTATAAGTCTAGGGCCCTTAAATTCTTTGTGTTCAGTGGATGCTTTTCTGCAATCAATGTGTGATTATAAAATAATCTCTGATAGACATTTCAATAAATAAAGGGGTTTCCCATATGTATTTGGTGCAATAATGAATGGAAATTTTATTCTATTAAGAAAATGTAGTATTTATTGGAAGGCAGAGTGCTATAGTGCTGAGAACACTGGTCTTGCAGTCATAAGGTCTCTGTTCAAGTTTAGGACAATACAAGTAATGTTAGTCTGCCCCCTGAACCTCAGTATCATCATATGTAAAATAGGGTTAGCAATTTGTGACTTGCCTCATAAGATTATGAGGAAACTTTGTAGCATCACAAATGAATGTAGACTCTCATTATTTTGTCTTTTTAAAATATTCAGAATATACTAAATTCTTGGCATAGACAAACTAATTTTAAGAAATAATAGGACATTTGAGTTCTGCTATAATGTGGATTTCCGTACTTAAATGAGTCTGTAATCTCATTGATGTGAATGTTCCTCTAGTGCAGGGGTCGGCAACGTATGGCTCTCGAGCCATATCTGGCTCTTTTGAGGGTCAGATATGGCTCTTTCTGCAGGAGCCATAAAGTCAATTTTTTTTTCAGGTGCTGTTACAGGAGCGCACACTGTGAGCACTGTACGGCTCTCACGAAATTACATTTTAAAAAATGTGGTGTTTATGGCTCTCATGGCCAAAAAGGTTGCTGATCCCTGCTCTAGTGATTCAGATCACAACATCCATGCCCTTCTGGAAACCCTATGTGAGGGCATTCTTTTAGAATGGTTTGGATACCAGTGAAGCATGTAGGGTGCTTATTGGCTATCCCTCACTCTCATCATGTGTACATTGCTAAAAATTGTATTTCTGTGCTGTAGAAAATAGAAATAAAATAGATCTGACACTTGGCCACTGGGAATAAGTAATAGGTAAAAAGAGATACTTTAAAACGAATTTGAGAGATGTCATCTCTCAGTTATTGGTTCTTCCCTATTTGTGTATTGTAAAGATAAGTGCTTTGGAAGCTTAAAATGTTCTTATTCTTTTGATGTGGGTGAGATGGGAGAGAGGTAAGCAGAAATTTAGAACAATTAGTTTGGCCAAGAATTCTCTTACAGACTTTTTTAGGTATGTTAGAGTGTACCTTGTTTAATTTCCTTTAATAGTTCCACAAATGCTTGAGAAACAGACCTTATAATAGTCCATTTATGACAGAGCTACTATAGAATTATCAGCTTAATAGTGTTATAAAACTTTATAGTGGGTTTTGTTTATAACGTCAATGAAATATACTGCAAAATGACAATGGACAACTTCCTCAGGGGGCATGCTTGTACTTTCCTTAAAGATGTAAACAAACAAACAAAGCTTTGGTTTTCCAGAACTGTTCTGGAAAATTTGTCATAAAATTTTGTATTGGTGAGCATTGTATATGACCATTTGCAGCCATTTGTTGATGGAATCCTATTTTATTGGGGAACTTGGCATAATAACTTTTTACCTGTTACAACTTGCAAAGCTGTGCAAAGATTACAGACTTGGTTGCAATTTCTGTATCCCCAAAGGCTACTTCTCCCATTTAAAAATGAACTTGATTTTACTTTAAACAGACACAGAATCTTTGTTCTATTGAAATTTCAATAACTGTCATGCATAATTCTATAGAAACTTATTATTGGTACCCTGAAGTGAACAGTAGTAAATGACCTCATGGAAAAATTCTCTCAAAATACTATGCTGGTGATGCATGAATTTAACTAGTACCTTTGGCATATTGTAGTAACTTGAAAGCCGAACAAATATTTATTTTTGTATCCATATAAGCACTTAATAGCATATTTATTTTGTCTCTGAGCTTATGATAGATTTGTGAATTCTCTAAGAAATCTTTTTTGGGAGTTATTCATTTGAGAGCAAAGGAGGACTTGTAGATGATTCTCTTTTGTACCATTTCTATAGTGAGATAACTAATAGCAATATACTTAACCTTTGTGGATATATTACCTGCATTTCAGTAATATGATTAAATTCTGTTTCACACATTTTTTTCCCAGTTGTTTCATATAGTCTGGTGTTCTTTCTTCAGTAAAACTGGGAGATGCTTGATGTTTGGCCTGAAATACAGTCTTTGTACCATACAGTGAATTTTGTTGCTCAATAAATAGTAGTTGAGTTAAATTAATATACATTGTTGTTTGTAGATAAATCCATTGTGACTGTGCATTTATTTATTTACTTAACCTTTTTAAAATTTATCATATTTTTTCCATGGTTACATGATTCATGATCCCCTCTACCTGCTCTTTCCTACCCCCTCCTGATGTTGACAAGCAGTTTTACTGGGTTATACATGTTCAAAACCTATTTATTTCCATGTTATTCATATTTGCAGTAGAGTGATCTTTTAACATCAAACCCTAATTATATCCCTATTGCACTATGTGATCGAACACACATTTTTCTAATCCATTTCTGTTTCCACATTCTTTCTCTGGATGTGGATAGTGTTCTTTCTCCTAAATTCCTCTGAATTGTCCTGGATCATTGCATTGCTGCTAGTAGAAAAGTCTATTACATTCGATTGTGCTACAGTGTGCCAGTCTCTGTGTACAATGTTCTCCTGGTTCTGTTCCTTTCGCTCTGTCCACATGGAATTCCTCCAGTTCTTTATTCCTTTCAGCACAATAATATTCCATCACCAGCATATACCACAATTTATTCAGCCATTCCCTAATTGATGGATACCCCCTCATTTTCCAATTTTTTGCTATCACAAAGAGCGTGGCTATAAATATTTTTGTACAAGTCTTTCCCCTTATTATCTCTTTGGGGTACAAACCCAGCAGTTGACCATTTAATATTTTTAATTGCTTTCTTTTTCTTTTGTAAGGTGATATCAAAATGTGGAATTCTTATTAATTAGATTTTCTTAGGAATTTATTTTATAATTTTGTATCATTTTTCTTGAACCACAAGTTGAGAATAATTTTAGCAGGTTATACCACCTTCTTGCATTGAGCATGGTTATTGCTGAATTGAAAAAAACACTTTAGAAACTGCCAATCACAGACATAACCATAATATACAATGTTATGGTATACCTGCCATAACAGAATACTTGACAACTGGAAAATCCTAAATATAATAGTGGAGTTGACAATTATTTTTCCTTTTTGAAGTATCTTATATGCATTTTGTAGCAATACCTCTTTTTTACTCATGTGGTTTTGTTTGAACCAGATGAAAACTGTTTACTTGTAAGATAATGCTCTGTTCTCCATTAATGTTGGTGTTTCTCTGTCACTGAAAGAAGCACAGAGCAAGTTCCCCGTTATCGATTGGTAGTGAAGATTTGAGGAGCTCTTCTTTCTACTCGTGTGTGTTTAGATTATTCTAGATTGAACAGTAAGATTGACCTAGAGAGTGTATCTAAAATGAGGGTGTCTGTTTAGAAACAATGACTGAAACTATGGTAATGGATAAAATGCCAAAAGAGTCAGTAAATTGAGGGGAGAAGAGGGCTTAGTCCAGAGCCCTAGGAGAAGCATCCATAACAACAGCTTAAACAATTAATGTGGTTTTCTTTGACATTACCATAATACATTATCTATGTATAAGTTATCAACCTTAGTTACCCAGAAGAGGGCTGAGAACCAGGATGCAAACCAAAAGGATACCAATAGCCAAAATAGATGCCACAGAGTTTGTGTACTGAATTTCTTTTAGCTCTTTTTTGAGGGATTCCCTCAAGCACTCACTAAAATCTTGTTTACACTTATTTAGACAGTAATCCTAGCAAAATTTTATCTTGTCTTTTTCATGGCTAAGCAAATTATAAGCTACTAATATAAAAAGAGGGGAGATACTGACTGCAACAGAAAGTGACCCATATAATCTAATAACTGTGGAGAAGAGGGAAACAACAATAAAAATAATCTAGAAATTTGGGACCATTTAGTGTAGGGATAAACAGCCCTCGTTATTGTCCTATATTGTAAAATAATAATGCTCATAATTGATAAAAAATTAAATTATTTTCATTATTTTTTGCTTTGTAGGTGATCGTATAGTATTCTTTAGAGAGATTCCTTTCTGAAAGCTTAAAAACTAATTTTGTGTTTAAAGGGGGTAAACTTAAGTTATCTGAAAAGTTGACTGGTGCAGTGCTGCCTGTAAACAAATTATGCTGCATGATTTAATGTAATCAGTTACAAGAGAGGGAAAAAGCAGTAGGGTTTACTTTTGGCATTTTTTTTGTTAGTCACCTTTTTTTTGAATGAATTCTTTAAATACTGTGTTTTACCTTAGTAGGGAATTTATATTCTCAACCATTCTCTTTTGCCTCTTTGGTAAAGAAATGTTTTTTCTAGTAGATGAATACAAAAATCTCATTGCTAGCCAAGTAAAAAGAAATAGAATATGACTGTGATGTCATTTAGAGTGTATGTTTCACAAAAGATATTTTAAAAAGAGAAACAGAGTTTTTTTAAAGCCTGTGAAAGATGCAGGCTTGTTAGCTCTGTAGCTAGAGAGCTGGAACTAGGTGGAAGCTGGTGATTTTCTTCATTGCCTTATTATTCTTCCCTACTTCTCTCTCATCTATTCCCAGTGCAAAAGTAAGAATGAGAGTTGGCTAAAGATTTAGATTTATTTTACATATGGTCTTTTTTGCCTACCTTGCTACTTATACTACTACTAGTTGTAGTGGGTTCAGTTGTGTGAAACAATTCCTAAGAAACTGGATTGAGGATTGCAGGTTCACGTGTATTTTATTGGTCATTATGTAAAATAGTAAGAACTTTGGAAGCAGTAGTGAGTTAGCTCACTATTCATGTGCTATCCTGTATCCCATTTCATGCTACCAAAAATGACCTTTGAACTTAATTATTTTTAAAAAATTTTTTAATTTTTTTAGAAAAAATGTTCAGGGTTACATGATTCATGTTCTTACTTTCCCTTTCACCCCTCACAACTGCCCCTAAGCTTAGCCAATGCACATTTCCACTGGTTTTAACATGCGTCATCAATCAAGACTTATTTACATATTATTGATAGTTGCATTGCTGTGGTCATTTCTGAGTCTGCATCCCCAGTCATGTCCTCATCAACCCATGTGTTCAAGCAGTTGTTTTTCTTTTGTGTTTCCACTCCTGCAGTTCTTCCTCTGAATGTGGGCAGCATTGTTCTCCCTAAATCCCTCAGAATTGTCCTGGGTCATTGCATTGCTGCTAGTACAGAAGTCCATTACATTCTATTTTACCACAGTGTATTGGTCTCTGTGTACAATGTTCTTCTGGCTCTGCTCCTTTCACTCTGCATCAATTCTTGGAGGTCTTTCCAGTCCACATGGAATTCCTCCAGTTTATTATTCCTTTGAGCACAGTAGTTAACCAATTGTATTATAGTATACAAATTTGGGCAAGCCTTCATTACTTTTGTGTCAGTGTAATAAGATTTGAGTATAGACTATGCATTATCTTAAGTTTTATGGGAGTATAGAAACAAACCTTCAGAAATTATTAATGGTAGCATAAGGGAAAAAGAGACTATATTCCAGGGACCTGGGATCAGGAGGTACTTGAAGGGACTGTTTAAATTGCATCAAAGAAACAAAGATGCTCTTTGAGGCTTTACTCCTTTTACCAGTGCTGCTTCAGCTTTTTAATTGATTTTAGAATATTTTGAAAGGATTGGCATGAATTTGGAAGTAATAGGGCTATCAGCTTCATTCCAGAAGTAAGTTGCTGTTAGGAATGCTATTCCTAGCTCTATATATTAATGTTGGTGCTTGATCATCCATTTTTTTTTTTATGTCTTGACACTTGATCATTTATTTAGTTAAGTGTCAATTCAAAACACAAATCTAAAAATATTTTTGGAATAATTTTGAGTTGTTATACCTAGAAATATGATTTCTGAACATGTTAAACAGAAAAATATTTGCTTTACTTAACCTGACGAGAAAATTTTGACATTTGATGTCTCTGGCTACTGTTTGAGAAAGTATTACCAAATATCCCAGGCCATTTTGGATCTTAGAGTTAGAAGGCATATTAGATGTCATCTAGTCTAACACTCTAATTTTACCAATGAGGCAACTTAGTCACTGAGAAGTTGTGACTTATTCAAGGTCATATCAATGTTGTAGTGGCAGAGTTAAGATGCTTACCTAAATTGACTTACTCACAATTAAGCAATCTCTTCTTTTCCTTGACATTGATATTAATTTTAGGCTCTGTATTTATTATCCGAAGACTTTCATTTTCTTCACAAGAAGTTTTGCAACTGAAGAAGCTTTTTAAGAAATAGTTAAAAGACTTAAAAGGCATTCTTTAGGTCCATAGCTTGCCTATGGGTAGAACCTAGGCTCTTCCAGTCCATACCTTACTTTGCCCAGTATTTATGTGCCACAGAGTAAATCCAAATGGAAAGGCAAATTGGAGTGATTTTAAAAATATATATTATTACTCTATTGGTGGCCTTAAATTACAGCCCATCTTGGCATATTCATATAGTAAATTTAGGGTGAAAAGTTACCTTAAAGGTCTAATGGTCCAATATCTCGCTTTTACAGAGGAGGCGAAATTAAGGAGGAAAGACTTACTCAAGTTAACATAGATATATGGCAGAGTTGCCTCTGTCTCGATTTTGTAAAATAAACCTGGAAAGAAATGTTGGAGTCATCATAGAGGGCCTTAAGCCCTCCATGCTGGGTTATTTGTATTTTGCCCTGAAGATAATAGGGAGTTTTTTGGGGGGACAGGGTGGGGTTGTGTGTGCTAAAATAGCATAGTCAGTCCTGCAAATTGGGAAAATTATTTTGGCAGCTCAGTGAAGGGTGAATTGGACTAGTAGGAGGTCAGTTAGAAGGCTATTACAACAGTTGAGGTAAGAGTTGAAATTCAGAACACAGAGTGGTAGTAGCAGTGTGTAAAGTAGAAAGAAGAGAATGGATGTCAAAAATATAGCCAAGGTTGAACTGACAGGACTTGGTAATTGATTAAAATTGTGAGGATTACTGATATTTTGAGATTTTATTGACTAGGAGAATGATGATACCATGAACATATAGGAAATTAAGAGGAGGGGGCAAGTTTAGAAGAGATGAGTTCAGTTTGGGTAATAGAATCATATATTTAGATCTGGAAAGGATGTTAGAGATCATCTAATGGAACCAGCCCCAACTCCCCCCATTTTATATGTGTGGAAGCTGAAGCCCAGAAAGATAAATTTCCTTACCCAGGGTCACGAAGATATCAATGACAGAACCAGAATTTAAACCCAGTCCTCTGAACACAAAATTGGTGTTCTTTCTATCATATTGTTACTCTATAGTTACTTTCTTGTTTGTGTAGGTACAACATTCAGATGGAAATGTTAAGGGTGCACTTGGAAGTTCAGAACTTGATCATAGGAAAGTTTGGGGCTAAATTGATGTTGGAGTCATTTGTGTTGAGGTGGTAATTTGATTCATAAAATCACAAAGGGAGAGACCATAGAGAAAAAGGCCAATGCTTTGGAGAACAAACCCATTTTATAGGCAGGAGGATGTTGCAGAATCAGTGAAGGAAGACTGAAAAGCAGTTAGAGCTAATTGGTAAATCAAGAGAGTGGTATTTTGGAAGCTAAAGAAGGGATGAAAATATCTGGGAGGAAGGGATGGTCCAGAAAGCTCAAGAAGAATGTATACTGAAACAAACTCATTGAGTTTTGCAATTCAGAGGTCATTTGTGACTAAGGAGAAAACAATTTTAGTAGAGTGAGATGTGGTTGGCAATTAGGTTGTAAGAGGCAATTGATGGCAAGAGAATAGATACATTTGAGGTGATAGGGGCTGGCGCAGGGGTGAAAGGTAGGCTTTTTTTTCCAAGACAAGGACTCATGAACATATTTATAGACAAAAGTGAAGGCTCCTAGATCAGATGGAAACAGAGAATAATGCACAAAGGCACAAGACTAGCTCTGGCAAGGAATTTGACTACTACTTCTTCTTCTGAGACTGAACTAAAGGAGGAGGATGGGGGTGGGACAGGGACATTGAATGGACTTGAGTTCTGGAGAATGGAAGATGAAAGCACTCAAAACGAATGTCATCCATCTTAGTAAAGCAGAGGATGAGGACATCTGCTGAGAGAAAGAAGATTGAGGGTGGAGCTAGGGGCTTGAGAGATGAGAGGACAGCTGCTGTGGGGAGTAAGAGAAGTCATTCAGAGATAATGAAAGGATTGCTTTTCAAAGCATTACCATTAAATGTCCAGAGAAATGTTTTTTATTCATTTTTTTACCTTGCTGCTATTTAGGTTATGCTGTCTTTTTTAAATTAGCAATTGTTCTAATTTGAATTTTCCTAGGAAAGATTCCTGGTATGATGATTTACAAGTTTTATTTGCTTTGGAAGAAGTTTTTTTTTCAGAAGTAGTTGGTGAAATTAATAGGTTCTTTTAAACCAGATGTTGGTTTTATATATGAATCCATACTTTGGGATTGCATGGCATCCAATATATAGTGCCCAGAGAACAGTTATAAGCTCAATTATTTGCCTCAAGGCTAAAACTATTAGGTGTGTTGGGCAAAGTCTCAAGAGGTATAAATAAAACAATTGCTTTTGTAAAGTTTCATTTCTGCTCATGGTAGCTATAGATATTTTCTGTGTGGAAAAAGCAAACCTTTGGTGTTCACTTATGATTGTTCCTTTCACCACTTATTTTTATTTTTTATTAACAGTTGTAAAATCTCTTAGTTTATATGCCACTTAAAAACAAAAATAATATATTCATGCTTAGTGTTATTCTTTGTAGTAATCATTCTAAAAGTTCTCTTTATGATTTAAATGTATCAGTAAGGGTCCTTTTATGGACAGTTTTATTTACTTACTATCTCCTGAGTTTTGAATTGGTTTTGTGATTTATTAGGAAAAATGGTCTGGAATCTCAAAATCCCAATCAGAGTGCTAAAACTTTTCACCAAGAAGAACATGACTTTCATTAGGAGTGAGCAGCAGTACAATTTCTATCATGTATTTCCCTCAGAGTTCTCCTTTTGGGAGTTACTGATGGGAAGCAATGATTATAGCTGGAGGGTGGATACCATTTTTTCATAAAATATTTTTAGAACAATGATTCAGAAGTCTGGAAGATGTTAATGATAACTTTTTTCTTTTGAGTATCTGCATGCTATTGAAAGTATTTCAATACCTACTGGTAGCCTAAGTTTATACAACATAATGAAATTAATGCTAAAAACCACATATGAAAATTTGTCTCATTAATTTATATTCTACTGCTACTATTTATTATTTCTGTTAATTGATGGGTGTATGACATATGTATATAGTATTTGTACTTTATACTGTATATAATGTTCATTTGATATTGACTGTGCTGTACTTCACTAGTTCAGTGAATCTGTGATTTACATAATTTAAGTATTTTCTCCATAGGAACATAACACCATCCTTCTACTCCTTCTCATTCTTTGTCGTTCTTGTCCAAGTTTTTCATAAATTCTTCAGAAAATATCTGTCCAAATTGCCTTCCTTGACGTCTTTTTTTTACAATCCAGGAGTGTATTGCAGCATCTGGACTATCCATTATCTCTTGTTCTTGCTGCCTAATTTGCCTGTCCACTTTTCCATTCTTACATTTGAATGATGCCTGCCATTTTACAGAGATCTCTTCTACAACACAGCATGGAGATGACTCAGCACACATCTGGCAAGTTCTACTATGCTGGGAAACCTTCAGATTTGATTCTTATGATAGACTGAATCTACTGTTCATTGGCCAACTTAAGTATAAAAAGACTTGTGACACCATAGGTTTCTCATGAAGTGATGAATTCTTTAGTAATAGCAAACCTTGAAACCAAAATTTATAATTGATTCTATATTTAGTTATGGGACCAGTTTGCCTTGTTAGGCAAATCACTTGCCTTGTGGAAAGTCAATTTCCTGTTTTGTAAAATAACTGTTGAAAAGGTGCATAGAGGTTACGTAAGGAGGAGAGAGCCACCCCAGCTCAAAAACAGCAATACCAAAGTACTGGTCTCAGATATATGACTAACTCTTGCATTTCTTTCCTGGACAAGGTAGGGAGATTCAGTCATTAAAAAAAAAGTAAAGTTTTATTTAGCTAAACTTTGTAATATTTTGGATGTTTTAGTTTACTATATCTAGTGGAATTAAAAAATCTAGTTTAGCTGAACATTCAGATATCAGATCTAAAGGAAATAACCGAAATTGTTAAAAAAAAAAAACAACATGGCCTTTTCTTTCATTAATTAATAAGCAAGGCGCTGGATAAGACACCAACAAATCAGTCCCTGCTGTCAAGGAAATTATAGACTATTTCAGAGATATAATGTGCACAAACAAATAAATAAAAGTTTGAGGAGGGAGAGAGAACAGTGTGTGTGTACATTGAATGGTGGGGGAAGAGAAAGCTTTAGAGAGGAGAGGTGTGAGCGACACCTGAGTTGGAGCTTAAAGGGGATAGAAGGTATTTAGGAGGCTTTTTGAAGACATTTTACATTTTCATTATTTGCTATGTAGGTAGGTATGTCCATTATTTACTTTTCAGTCATTTATTTTATAGTCATTCTTGGCTGCATTGTGTTAGTAGATGGAATACTTATATAGTATACAAGACTCTGATAGCTGTCAGTGTGATATCTCAGATCCATTTGATATTTGGGGAATTCTTTACTGTCCCTTATAAAGGAAAAATTGATTCTAAAAAAATAAATCTTAAAAAGAAGTAAATATTCCCAGAAGGGTATTATTTGGAATTTTGTCAAAGTATTATTTTTTTAATTGATAAATTTTGTTTCAAAATAGCACACAAGCTCCAGTAAACTCCCAGTTTTAACACTCATAAAATATAATCTCTCCAAATAAGTAAAACAGCATAAAAATGATACTATAATGATATAGAACTGTAGGATTTCACTTTCCCATTTTTCTGTTACTTAAAAGAAAGGATGTGTCTTTTAATATTAACAGTAATATTGTTTATTGATTTTCTTCTTTTTGTCATTGAAAGTTATTTATATATCTGTAGCCATTGGACTAGCACTTCTGAAAAATTACTGAATGCTTCCGCTAGAAAATCTCTAGAGGTTCCCATCATACTCTAATACTCTGAGATTAGTCCTTAATTTCAATTAAGTTTTAGTGGCCCAAAGGCAATTATTTGGAGTCAGAAAGACATCAGTTCCAATCCACCCCACACACTTACTATCTATATGACTCTGGATAGATGGCTAAACTTCTTTCAACTTTAGTTTTCTCTTTTTATGATGGAGGGAATAATACAAACAACCTTGGGAGGTGGTTGTGATAATAGAAAGAAATATGTATGTAGTTCTTCGCAAACCTTAAAATGCTATGCAATTGCTGTTATTATTACTGTTATTATTATTAGCCTATTATGTTTGATATATTTGGCACCCAAGGTTTCTCCTTTTCCAGTCATATTTGTTCTACATGATGTTTTTATGCTGACACTTGGATCCAGTATCATTGGAAATATACTCATTTATGCCTACTATGTAAATATATATGTGTGTGTATATATATATATATATATATATATATATATATATATATATATATATTTTCAATTGCTTTCATAGAGCTCTGGGAGAACCTTAGTGTTTTTTTTAAGGAAAGTTTTATATATAGATGGGGTTTACCATACAGTTTCCCAAATCCAAATCATTTATTCTCTTGCTTCAATTCTGGGACCAGCTAATTTATCATCTCTAGTTCTTGTTCCAGGTTATGTTTACTGATATACAAATTCAATGGACTGACTTTCTAAATATACATCATATTTGGAGTAATGGTTATTTTTTTCATCTCTTAGCTTTTTTTAAAATTTTTTTTGGTATAGATGGAGACTAACTTCTTGAGTAGTAATGGACTTCATTGAGAATTCCTTTGATATTCTGAGGATAATATTATTTGCAAATAAGAATATTAGTTATTAAAATAGACTTATGTACCTAGCACTGTGACAAGTACAGATGATACAAGGAATTTAAATAGTCTCTGCCCTTACCAAGGTCACATCCCTAATGGGAAAGACAACATAAATAAAAAGGTACAGGGGCAGCTGGGTAGCTCAGTGGATTGAGAGTCAGGCCTAGAGACAGGAGGTCCTAGGTTCAAATCCGGCTTCAGCCACTTCCCAGTTGTGTGACCCTGGGCAAGTCACTTGACCCCCATTGCCCACCCTTACCACTCTTCCACCTATGAGACAATACACCGAAGTTAAGGGTTTAAAAAAAAAATAAAAAGGTACAAAGGAGATAATACATTGTCTCAAAAGTCTTAGTGCAGTTTTAAGTTTTAATAACTTCAGAAATATGAAGCTACAAGCTTATAAAATATTTGAAAGATTAATTCCTTAGATTAAAAATATTGATATTATTACAATTCAACATAGCCACCTTTTTGTCCTGTATATCACTCTAGTTGATTTTTGAACTTGGAAAAACTTTCATCAGGTGCTGCACAGTGACTGAAAGGATTTAATTTGTAATTCTAGGATTCAGATCATTCAGAGAATATCATTTTGATACATGTATGACAGTTTTGATGTGCTCTCACACTAGTGTTTAATAGAGATAGGGCAGGCAACCAAGGAGGCAAGGCAAGAGAACCTCTTCTGATCCAATGAGTCTTAGAAAACGTCATTCAGAAACTCACACATGAAATACTTGATGACAGTGTGCCCCCTCTTGTTAAAATTAAAATTTTATTCAAAATTCACAACTAAATAAGTATAAGAGAAATTTAAATAATTAAGATCACAAATTTTTCTGTTAGTTTAAAATATTTCTAATTTGAAGTTATTTAAAGCCTGCCACATATTATGTAGCTTAACAAATGTTTATTGACTGACTAGCAACTAAGACTTCTTGATGGAAGGTTATCTCAGGGGAAGTAATTAGCAGTTAGGGGCGAGTGGGGAAGAAAGTCCTCCATCAGAAGATGGGATTTGAGATGAATCTTGAAGACAGTTAGTCAGAAGAGACAGTATTCTAAGCTTTTGGGACAGCCAGAATGGGGAACTAGAGGTGCATGTGAGGAACAATAAGGAGATCAATGTAGCTGGATTAGAGAATGTGGAGGGCAGTGAAATGGGAATCCTGGAAAGAGGAAGGGACCAGATTACAAAGACTTTTAAGTGCCAAACAGATGACTTTATATTTGATCCTGGAGTTAATAGGGTCATTAGTTATAGATTCATCATTGATGGCTATTGTAATGCAAGCTGGCTAACAGAAACTTAACGATCACAAAAAGTCATTTAGAAGTCTTAGAATCTTCAGAAAGTCAGTTAGAACTTAAAGCTATAAATAGAGGTGAAGTTCCAACTGACGGGGCTTTTGCCTTCTGGCTTTCGCTGTGGCCGGAGGCTTTGCTTTGGCTTAGCCTGTTAGCTGTGGCCTTTTGGCTTGGCTTTGGCCTAATTGCTTTGGCCTTGGCCTGTGCTTATTTTTCTTGGGGAAATTTAAACCTATCTCATTTCTCTGGACCTCTCCCTGATCTCTCCATCTACATTCCCTTCCCTTCCCCTGAATTTCCTTTGGGCCCTGGTGGAAGGGGGAGGGCTTGGTGGGTTTTAGTTTCTATAGACAAGTAGAGTATCCTTAAATAAGTCACCCCTAGTTTTAGTGATTTAATAAGGACTTTACTTAAAAGGCAGTCAAATCTCCCAACTGAGAGAGCAAGCTCTCTCAGTCTAAACCTCTCCACGACCCATCCCCCACCATTGCCCCTCTCCCTAGCAGCAGTTAGAGAATCCTGAACCTCTTTCCCTCTGACTAACCTGAGATTAATAAATCTCCTTGTTACCTACTCAAAGCCTCTGGTGAATCATTGTATCGAAAATTGAGACAAGGGCTAAAGAGGGAAGGAATCATTTTCATTTTGTTTCTTGAGAGAACTGGGGGCATCCATCTTGGCAGCAAGTACCTACCTCAAGACTTCCTCCAGCCATCAGTTTGACTGTCAGGGAGGGAACCTCTCCACTCCTCCCTCAAGAGACTTTAGAAACTAACAAGAGAAACCCTCTAGCCAAAACCTAAACATTTCTTGCTGGCCCTAGTTTCCTCCCTGTATTCTGTCTTAAGCCTCTGGGAATAAACCTGTTTGAGCTGCCCTCTCTTATATACCCCATTTCCTTTATCTCCTATATACCTTCCCTTACCTTCATTCCTCTTATAATCACCTAATATCCCCTTTATCCCTCCTCATACCCAAATTGCCTTTGTTGACCCACTCAGATTACTAACTTTTTATAACATTAATTGGTGAGCAAAGTTAGCGAACTACCCAAAATCTATCTGATCCAACCAAAATGAAGTTAGCTAGGGTAACATTTATCCTATCTGGCATCTCAATGATTTCTTGGTCCCTAATGCAGGGTATGGTGGATTTTTGGTTTATAAGGGTCCCTAATTTCATGCAACAACTACTGAACATCTAGGATTATTATAAATGGTGTGCTCTGACCCTGCCTGAATGTATTTGCTTTATCCCAATAGCCATAGACATAATCCTAACAATCTGGCAATTCCTTATGGTCTCGAAAAATGTTTTCTCTCACCTGTGGCAATGGTTTAACTCAATTACTTCACAAAAGAAAGATACTGATTCTGGGGAGCTAGTAGATAACATCAGACTACTTAATTCCAAGTATTGAAACAGATAAGGGAAGGAAAGGAACTGGACAAGCACACAATTCTCCAGCTAGAGATTGTGGAGTCCAAATACCTAGGAAATAATGCCTCTAACAAATCAAAGCCCAATAACAAACATCTGCAAATTCCATAGTCTCTCTTTTACCAATTGTAGATAGAACCATTGTGCAGCCTGGGGAAGGGGTGGTACATGTAAAAACATATAAAGCATTCACCCCAAGTGACATGGAGGTGCTGAAGAGGCATTTCCCAAAATTTTTTGAAAAACCATTCAAAAGCATAAAAGAATTAAAGAGGGTATTCACACTATTTAATCCCAGTTTTGATGACATGGAATTTCATTTAGGGGAATTTTACTGTTCCTCAGAAAAGGAAAAATTCCTAAACGAAACGAGGACAAACCCAAATTTAACAGCCTGGCCATTGGTCCACCAGGATTTAGATTTTACCCAACATGCAAACCTTAGGTACCTGATCCAATGTAGAACTGATTTACTAGAAGCCATGAGAATCCATGCTAAAAGACCAAATTCATGGCAAAAATTCGAGAAATTAAGATAGGGAGAAGAGGAACATCCTAGCAGTTTCCTCGATAGAGTTATAGAGGCAGCAGAGACAATCCTGGGACTATGTGATACTCATGCCCAGGACATCATAGATCATATCTGTAGGCAGTTTGTAAAGGGAACATCAATCCCAATCCAAAATTACTTTAGGCAAAATTATCCACAGTGGGAATCATTGCCACTGGAGGATGTAAGACAACATGCTTTCTATATCCATGATTCAAAACAAAAGGAAGCAAGGATAGCTAGACAGACTGAATCAGACAAGGATAAAATCATAGCTGATTTGAAAAAGCAGTTGAAACAGACCAGGAAAGAAAAAGAATTGGAGGAAATAAAAAATTTTGTCCTCCAAACTAGTAGGAGCCAAAATCAACACAGGCAACCTACAATTAACACCCAAAGACCAAAATCATTTTACCCATGGTGCTTTCTTTGTGGACGTCCAAGTCATATGTTAAAATTTTGTAGATTTAGACAACAAATTGATTTTTCCAAAAGTGATAATTATAATCAAAGAGTCAGAGGTACTGGAAGGAACTATTACAACACAAAATGGTCCAAAAACAATAATGATAAAAAGAGAAATGAGGAGAACAAACATGATGGTTCGTGCTGTAGCCATGCATACAAGAAATTTAGCCAATCCCCATCCCTAGAAGAAATGGAGAGGTACATACAAATGGGAACGAAGCCAAAGTCATTATGAATGAGGTTCCTAATTTAAAAAGGTCTAATCATTAGGGGGCAGCTGGGTAGCTCAGTGGATTGAGAGCCAGACATAGAGACAGGAGGTCCTAGGTTCAAATCCGGCCTCAGACACTTCCCAGCTGTGTGACCCTGGGCAAGTCACTTGACCCCCATTGCCTACCCTTACCAATCTTCCACCTATAAATCAATACACAGAAGTTAAGGGTTTAAAATTTAAAAAAAAAAAGGTCTAATCATTATAATTTGGATGTGAGAGTGTATAGCCTGAGTGGGAAAAATAATATTGAAATACTGGGCAAAACAAAACAGGTGTCTAAAGCAAGATACACAGAACATCAAGATATGTCTGTGGTAGATAATCAACAATGGGAAGGAATAATGCAGATGTGCAGAGAAATATATGGCCATAGTGAGGATAACTATATGAGGGATCAGCTTTCTCATTCCATCACAAAAACATTGAATGAGAAGCATAAGGATCATGCACTTGCAAAAGCTTGCATCAAAAAGCTTTGCAATCTAGTTCAAAGTCTTCAAAACCTCAAACTCCTCTCTTTATTCCAAGTCTAAAACAATGGGGCAACTTGGATAAAGAACATTATGGGGAAGACTTACAATGTAATCAGAAAAGAATGCATTTAGTAACCTTGGAGGAGTTACATGCCAAAGTTCAATCCCATTCACTTGCTTCAGACACAATGTCACAGAAAGGGGTTAGAGAGCAAACAAATCAGGATGTTGGCAAAGTCTTAACTTTAAAGATGCAACCCACTGAGTTGCAGAGCGCTGGCAGGTGTTCAGGAAATTCTACACCCACCTTTCTCAACCCCTTAGCTGAAGAATTCCAACCTGAAGCTTGGGGAAGGGAAAGGGAGCAATTGTCATCCCCAGTAGCCAGTGAGCTTGCTAATAATAACATTAGCAATAAAGCTTGTTCAGTGATTGAAGACAAAACACATCTGACTTCAAACACACAAACTTCAGGGCAAGATAGGGAACATCAGTCGGCTTCTAAGTCAGTAGTTGTGCCAGTGGTGTTGAAGGGAACATAAACTATCTACCAAACATTCCCGGATACAACCAAAGAGAAAACTTCTGATTTGAGGCTTGATAGTTCTTTAGATGCCAGAGTGGACAGTGAATCAGATCAAACCTCCATTTCTGCAGCCCTTAGCAAAAGCCAACATGAAGTTTGCACAAATGATAATGACTCTCTAACTCTCTACGAGAAAGAGAGCTTACTCTTTAAGCCTGCTTTCTGTTATTCTGATTCTGAACTTAACTTGCCTGTTGGTGCTACAGGAAGTTCTGGTTTAGATACAAATGACCACACGTGATACTGGATCGATAATAAGTTCAATTTTTTTGGGTAGTGATATCCGATATCACTATTTTCTGATGTCTTCTTAGTCTGGGCCATTCACTTTTCCTGATTGAATTGTTATGGGCCATTCACCCAAGATACCAACCTAATCATTTGTTCCCTCACTGTTCTCCTAGACTTTATGATCTCTAGAAATGTATCATCCAATAAGATAATGTCAACACTGAGCCTCACACCTCCCCAGCATCTCAGCCTCTGGGCCCCCTTCCTCTTTTCTCATTGGAAAGGTAGAGGATGGGCTTTGGAAAGCAACTCTCACTTTCTTTACCAGTTAAGTGGAGTCAAGTGCACAGAACAATCACCTCATCATTTTCCATCCTGATTGAAGGATTTCATCATGCTCAGAGCCAAGCACCTTCCCTCAGTCCTTTTTTTAGCTCTTTGAAACTGTCTTCCCCCATTAAATTGTGGGCTCTTCAAGGGCAGGGACTATATCATGCCTTTCTTTGTATTCCTAGGGTGTAGCATGGTGGCCTGCACCCAGTAGGCACTTAATACATGTTTATTGACTGTGACTCTCTATTTCCTATTTACTTATCAAAATCTGAAGTCTTAATCTAAATCTGATTGTTCCACAGTAATTGATGATAAAAACCTGTTAAAGAAATATTGATGTATATTTTGTTTTCTGTCATTTTGTTGTCTTTCTGCCAGTTTCATATATGAATGCTTGTGACTTCGCTATATATTTCACTAGCTTTCTATAGACTTTTTTCTGAGGTGATGGATCTTATAGCCTTTTCACATCCTCTTTTCACAATGTTTTACAAATAAGTTTGCATTTTCAACTTCAGTTGCTCTTGGCAACCATGTCTCACTGTAAAGGAGCTTGTGTTAGCTGGTTAAGGCCATTTTTGGGCTCTTTTGGCCCCCTTATTGTGGAACTAAAATAATGTACTATGTGTTTTATTTTCATATGAATAACTGTCTACCCATGAACATGAACATTATAAAATGTATAGTGCTGCTTCATGTCATACAATGAATGTTAGTATCTTTCTTGGTAGAACAGATGTAGTCAGTTGGAACAAGTATGTTATGGCAAATAAAGGCCCACCTGCTAGACTCTTTTGTTGTTTTTTTTTGGGGGGGGAGAAATTTTTGGGGAAAAATGAGTGACATAGTTATGGGAGGAAAATTGAGTATGAAATGCAATATAATAGCTGGTCTGTTTCTAATAGACATGACCCAAACTACAAATTTAAATGTTGGTGTGGTTTGTGTTATATGGCTTTCTTATGGGTCGCAAAGCAAAGAAAAGGGCTGTAGGCATTTAAAATTTTTTTGAGCAAAAAAGCTGTATCCATAATAATTCATTTACCCTTTGCTGCTCTACTTTGTCCGTGATCTTCTTAATCTAATACAGAAGGTAAAAATATATATCTGGGTGCTAATCCACTAGACCTTTGGTAACATTCATAATTTCTGATATTATTTCTCACTTCTGTTTTCAAAAAAGAATGACTGACGTGTCACTTCTTAACTGTTCTAAATATCCATCTGTAGCAGCTACTTCTTCCTTTTTATTCTAATTGTGATCTGTTTTTATCTTAGAAACTATAAAGAAAAGGCTATGCTTGTTAGAATTGTGTACAGAATAAGAGTAAATAGTCTTCCATTGTCCTAGAAACTGTAATTAGTAGGAAAATTAAATGGAATTTAGGAATGACATGTATTGTTTTCTTCAGTTTTGTTGAAAAAGTTATTCTGTAGCAAAAGACAGAAAACCAGTAGACCCTTATTTGGATTTGCAAAGAGAATGAACTATTATTAGTAGGTAAGGAAGAAAATATTTTACAAATGATTGGGTTATTTTGTTTGCATTCAGAATTGTTTAAACCTTTGGGGTAACAGTGCAATAATGACTAGTAGTGGGCAAGTTTCCATATGTTTCCCCACAGATTTTGGGATTACATCTACGCAGTTCAGGGCACAGAAAAAATGAAGGTGGTAAGAGGAAGAGGTGGGAAAGAAGCCTGTATTGTCCCTTTTGAAACAGGATTTGAAGAGACATGGCACTTGGGAAACATTTGCTTAACTCCTGGGATATTAAGTATTTTTACCCCCATGCCCTGGAATTGGTTTAAGGGATTCCATGCAGAACTATATTAAGAGGTGATATTTCTGAGGTTACTCTACTGATTTAACCAAAACTTAGAATATTGGCAGGCTAAAGATTAAGCTGCACAATTCTAAGTATCTGTCACTTTGCTGAAATAGAACTTATGGTCTGCATTGATTAAATAAAGATTCAGTTCTTTTTAAAGGAACCATGTAAAGCAATAGATGATTTTCCTGAATTAGGTTAATGGGTCATAGCCTCCTGATTACTGTATGGAAGAGGAAAAAAGGAACAACAAAATATATTTTCTTCTGACAGATATTGATCTTATGAATTTTTTCTTCAAATTTTATTCAACTGAATGTTGTTCTGTTCAATTCTAAAGAATGAGATTATAGTCATTAGTAAAATATATGCAAAAAGTGTTACACACTTGCTTTATGATTCCTTTCCTAGGCTTTGCTTCATTTTTGGCAGTTCTCTGTAATGTTGGTTGAGTAAATTTTAATTTTGGTTGGTTGAGTAAAATTTAATTGAGGTAATGGATCTTGCAAATCCTGAATATAGCTTAAAAAAGAATTTATAACTTCATTTTCATAGTTTCCCACATTCATGAACAATTTGGGGTATATGCTATAATGTGGAAGATAAATAATGTAGATACAAAATCTAAATGGAATGTGACTTTGTGACATGTTAATCAGGCATAATTTTTAAACAAATGAAGCCAAAAACCTTTCTTGCCATTTAGTTTCATCTTGAGAAGAAAAAAATTGATAAGCCACAAACCCTTTTTGTTAAACTAATAGAAGTGATAAAAGTTAAGAAGTAATATAAAGCACATTTGTCTTAGATTGAGAAGACCTGAGTCATGGGCCAGTTTAATAATTAATAGATAATTAATCGTTATGTCATGCACTATGGGTAAGTTGATTAGTGTCACTGAGTTTCAGTTTCCTGAGCTAGAAAGTGTGTGGTGCACACATTCACTTTATCATATATACTACTTTACTCACAGAATAATATAATGAAGAAAAGACTTTGTAAACCTTAGGTTGCTTTATTAAAACATAATCTATTAAGAATTAAACATTCAATAATAAAAATATGTTTATATCGCATTTGTAAAACATATGCTTTTTTATAAAAGAAAAAATAGTATTAATATTATTAATGGTAGAGTTGAGTGTTGTAGTAGTTAGGCCTGGGGTCAGGAAGACCGGAGTTAAAATTTGGCCTCAGACGCTAGCCATGTGATTGGGAACAAATCACTTCACCTCTGTCTACCTCAGCTACCTCCTCTGTAGAATGAAGATAATAATAATAGGACCTACCTCCCAGAGTTGCTGTGAGGATCAAATGAAATGTTTGCAAAGTGTTTACAACATTGCTTAGCACATAACAATAAAGCCTTACTTCCCCTTCCCTTCTCTCCCCTCTATTAGATGGCAAAGATTATTCACAGGTCTCATAACAATGTAGCATTGAATTTTCTTCAAGAAAAGAATTGGAAGATGCTGAATATTTTGAGCACTGAAGAGTATTTTTTAAAGAAATTGATTGCATTGCAATAGAGGGGAGTGTATTCATTCAGTACTCTTGTGGTAGTTATTCTTGAATTAGATTAACATCAGTGAGACCACTGATTTACTAAACATCAAAATTAGTTTAATCTAGCTTTCCCAACTAGTTCTTGAGAAGAAATTAAAGAAAAAAATATGACTTGCAGAATAAGTACAATTTCCATGACAAAAATGAGATAGGGATGATAAAAGACAATAGACTATTAGCACCAATAATATCATAAGAAGTTTTAACTTAACTCAATGAATTATTATACCGAGGAGACAAAAAGAATCTTAAAAGCACATGTTGATAAATGTTTTACTTTCCAAAGAGTTAACAAGGGCAACATTGTTAAAGTCTTACAGATAAAAAGATAGTGACTTGATTTTGAGCAACATCACCTCACAAAACATAAAGGAGAGAAAGAAAATAAATTTAAAGGAAGTTTAGTGAGAGAGCCAACTATATGTAAAAGTCACATCAAAGATATTTAAGGATGAAACTGGAAGAATGACTAAGAAAAATGGACAAAGACATGCAAAGATTTTTATAATATTTTTTTCCACCATCAAGGAAAATAGAGTTAGTTATGTTCTTAATATTACCATTCTGGGTGTTAGAGGAGGTAGAAACATGTTATAAAAGAGAACTAGTTGGGAAAACTGGATTAAATCAAATATACTTAGAGGAGATCTATGCTAGAGGAGTTACACTGTCAAAGACATTGAAAGATTAGTTCACAAGGTATTGGAAAGAGGTGATGATAAACAAATATGTGGAAAAAAATCTTGAACTTTAAGAAGCTGACTAATAAACATCAAATATCTGATCTTATAACTTGATTGTTGATATGCTTTTTGTCTTAATAATACTTGTAATCTACATACCCAGTGAAGACAGTTATGTGAAAGATATTAGTAGGCTACAGGCAGTTTTTTGCAAGTGATCTTACCCTTTAGTTCATATCTTTGCCATCATACAACTTTTGATGAATGATTTAGTGAATGTAAGATCTCACTGTGACTGTTTTTTTTTACTCTAAAAGGGGTTTTGATTCAGAAGAATAAAACATGCCTTAAAGGCTATGTTACCATAAGTTGTCTTCCATATATAGATAGATAGATATGTTATATATAAAAATATTTAAGACTTAGTGAAAGATACCCCATCATAGATAAACCATATCCAGCAACCTTCTGATTATTAATTCCATTTGAGGCACAAAACAGAGACAGATGTTTGCCAAAGATAGTTGCTCTGTTATATTGATGTATATTGATGCTCTGATATATATTGATGCTTGTTGCATCAAACTCCAGAACATTTTAGAACCTCCTGAACACGATCCATGACCATTTGAGAATTTGACGTAGCCATCTACACAGGAAAAGACATGGATGAATCATAATTATTGATCACACCAAATCTTTGCTCTTATAGAACTTTGCCTATCAGTATATATACCATGGATAGATAATGCCAAGAAATTGGGTTCAGAATTGAAGAGGAGGAGGAGAGTGGGACAGATTGCTTTATGGAAAATTGTATAGCTTGATTTTTTTGTTTTATAAACCTATACCAAATTCAAACTAACATATTAAAAATGAAGGAGGAGTTAGTAACAGGTAGACATACTGACAGCTATAAAAAGTGACTCCTGAGTGCAAAATGAGCCAGTTTTTGACATGGCTCTGTTTTGCTTGACTGTATACTTGTTACAAGGACTTTTCTTTTTTCATCTTTGGGAGGGGGAGTTAGGAGGGAGAGAAACTAGATTTTTCTTAAGTGAAAAAAAAAAGGGATTTCCTGACAGAAAAAGACTCATTGAAACCATAAGAAATGAATAACAGAATTGAAGATTATAGAAGGCTTTGACAGCATCATTGGTAATATAGTTTTTTTTTAAACCCTTGTACTTCGGTGTATTGTCTCATAGGTGGAAGATTGGTAAGGGTGGGCAATGGGGGTCAAGTCACTTGCCCAGAGTCACACAGCTGGGAAGTGGCTGAGGCCGGGTTTGAACCTAGGATCTCCTGTCTCTAGGCCTGACTCTCACTCCACTGAGCTACCCAGCTGCCCCAATATAGTTTTTGTTAATAATTTCAGTTGTTTCCAGCTCTTTGTGACTCCAGTTGAGGTTTTTTCCACAAAGATACTGGAATCAATTGCCATTTCCTTCCCTAACTCATTTGACAGAGGAGGAAACAGAGGCAAACAAGGCCAGATTTGAAACAGGTCCGCCTGACCCCAGGCCCAGAGCTCTATCCACTGTGTCCCCACCTGCTCTGGTAATAAAGTGCTGTAATAAAATAATTGATATTCATTGATAACCACTAATAATCAAGAAAAGATTAAATTATTTTCCATATATTATAGTGAGAATTCCATATATTCTGCTGAAAATTACATAATACGTTGTAGAGATATTTCCATACCAAAATAATTTTTTAAAAGTTTTTGTGTTTCAAGAGGTAAGTAAATTTGCTGCCTTGCTGAAAACTTCAGAATGATCCACAAGTTTATGATAGTTCTCTTCCTAGATAGACTTCCTTTTCTGGGTTTTTGTGTTACTGGTCTCTTTTGAGTTTCCTCCTACCTGACAGCTGTTTCTCTTTCTCCTTGGATGGATTATCATCCACATCCGTCTTCCTTAACTGTGGGGCCCTCTTTGGCTTCTCACTCAAGATTTTCTTGCTCATCATTTCCCATGGATTTATTTATCATATCACTGCAGATGGCAACTATATATATCCAGCTGTAGTCTCTCTCCTGAACTATATTTGCACATCATCAACTGTTTTTTGGACATTTAAAACTGTATGTCTCATAGGCTTTTCAAACTCAGTATGTTGAAAACAACTTATCTTTTTCACCAAGCCCACCCCCTTCTGAACTCCTTATTTATGGCTTTCCAGTGCTCTAGGTTTTCCACTTTAGAACCCAGATACCATACTTTCCAATCAGTTGGCAAATCTTATCATTTCTAACTCACCAACACCTCTTGCTTAACTTCTCTTCATCTCCATTCTCACAGCCACCATCCAGACCCTTACCAGCAAATGCCATTCCAGTAGCCTTGTAATTGATCTCCTTGCTTTAAGTGTCTATCCATTCCAGTCCACTCTATATAATGCACAGTTGCTAAAATGACCCTAGCACTTTTATTTAGTCTTATATTAATGTTTATTATTAGTTTATCAAGTAATAATACTCCAGGGTCACCCCATTACCTCTAGGATCAAAAATAGATTCCTTTGTTTGGCATTTGAATCTCTTTTAAAAGTTAGCCCCAACTTAATCTTTGCAGTTTTGTTCTACATTATTCTCCTTGCCCTACTGAGCTATCCAGCTGAGCTTATTTTCTTATGGTTCTTTCTGCATAACATTTCTTCTCCTCCCTTAATGCCTTTGCTCTTGGCTCTCTCTGTACCTGGAATGCTTTCCTTGTTTGCCTCCATCTGTTGGAATATCTAGTGTTCTTCAAGACACAGGTCAAGCTTTTTCTTCTGTGTGAAGCCTTTCCAGATTTCTCTAGTTCTTCTATCCAAAACTACCTTATATGTGTTCTCTCCATATATACGTACATGCTTGTCTTCCCTAATAAAAAGTAAGCACTAAGACTGTTTTACAGTCTTTGTATTCCTAGGACCTAGCACAGTTCCTGGCACCATGGGAAGCACTTAATAAATGTTTGTTGATGCATTTCCATATTGCCAAGATTTTAACATATAGTATTAAGATTTGAGCTTAAGAATAAATGTTCATTCTAAAGCTGATTTCTATATTTCCTTTTTAGCAGATTAGAATTGAAGCCTGATTATTTTGTTTTATGTTTGTCAAGTGTTTGTTGAATGCATAAGATGCTATACAGAATATACATAAGTTAGAAAGTTGTACTGCTTAGTGACTTTTCCAACTTTTTATCAAATTAAGTTCTTTTCTTTCCATTATTGAAAAATCATGCCACCATTCACTTCTTTTAGGAAGCCTGTCAGATACTACCTCAAATCATCTAAAAGACAATCTAACGGAAGGAGTTTCATTTTTCAATCTTTTCTGCAGAAACGTGTATCATAAACATGGCTTGGTCACGCAGCTAGGAAGTGTCTGAGGCCAAATTTGAACCTAGGACCTCCTGTCTCTAGGCTTGGCTTTCCATCCACTGAGTTCCCCAGTTGCCCCCTAAAATAATGTATTTTAAAGAAGCTTTGTTTTTGCATGTACAAATTTGACATTAGGTTACATTGGTATTATCCCTTTGGTACTTTTATACTCCCTAGCCAGGGAAGAACTCCTTGACTTGCTTAATTCCTCTAATAGAAGCTCTTCCTTTAATAACTAGCTTTTAGGCCAAGCATGGTGGTGCCTTCCTGTAATCCCAGCCTACTAGGGAAGCTAAAGCTAGCTGATCTCTTAAGCTCCTAGGAGTTTCAACCTGCAGTAGGCTATGCAGATCAGATATCTGCTCTAAGATTGGCATCAATATGGTGGGCCACCAGATTGCTTAAGGAGGAGCTTGACTGGCCCAGACCTGAAATGGATCAAGACAGAGTTCCTGGGCCAGTCCATAGTGGGATTGGGCCTGGACCTGTGAATAGCCTTTACACTTTCCTCCTTAATAAGACTTTTTTTTTTAAGGTCATACCTCTAAGTAGGATTTCTCCCTTTTTCAAAAGGTGTTGATTAATTCTATTTTGTGACTATATGGATTAGTGATAGTTAAAACTTTCTGAATAGGTGTTTAGTGATGATTGTTAAATTTTAATTGTTTATATTTTTATCTTTATTCATAACAAATGGTAAAACTCTTGCCCATATTAATTTTCAGTCAATAGTTAATGTTTTTTCCATACTTCCCAGCTGCTTATCATATGAACAGCTGACAAAAACCTCAAGAGACTTTCCAGTAAGGTGAGCTGGGTGTTGGAGCTGGACAAAAGGCTTTGGTATGGAAGGAGCCTTAACAAAAGGAGCACATGTAAAGGCAGCTGGAAACTTGAGTTCTCTAAATCCAAAACGTGTTTTGTGATTCTTAAGTTTCTAAAACATATGCTCCTTAAAAAAAAAAAAGACTTAAGTTGATGTCCCCATTACCCATAATCCACAGTTCCTTTTTAATGTGTTCATTTGTTTTTATAAGTTTTTCCATTATTTTGAGGGTGTCACTTTCTTTGATTTATTTCAATGTCAATCTTTTTTTTTAACCAAAAGGTTGTAACTTAAGAATTTTTTTTAGTTATTCTTGACAGGCTTCTGTCAAACCCAGTATATTTACTTTGGTCATAAAGATCCTTTTTGGGGAATCCTTTCTTAGATGTTTCTTTTCTTTCTCTCCTCTCCAAACCACCATTTATTGAATTTCAGAGGTGTAAGGTGGTAAACAAAATAAAGATGCTATTTGTTTACAATAAAGATTTACCTTGACCTCCTTTCATACTTTTGTGTATATGGGGAGCAACCTCCTACATCACAAATCTGCCAAAATCCATTATTGAAAATTTAAGATTTTTTTTGAAGTCACTGTAAATTAGCAAATGAACTACAGGAGGGAAAAAGTTCAGTTAGTGAGTCGTGTCCTCTCCCCTAGCCCCCCAATTCTCTTCCACTTGCATATTTTTATCTTGTATCTTTGGTGTATAATTTCCTTGGGTCATGTCCTTTTTGTGTTATTTTTAATAGTTAGTGTTTATGTGGTTATACAGCTTCCTGATATAAGTACTGTACTGCAAAAGTAATAGACCATTTAAAGACAGCACAGAAGGGTAAAATAAAGATTTGGATTTTTGGATTCCATGTTTTGGAATATGTATGTTCATACATAGCCATAAAAACAAAAATTATATTTTCATTTAATGAGTGATAAGGAGAATGGAAGTCCACATCACTTAGAACTTTGACAATATTAATTAATGATAAATTCAAAATGAATTTGATTAATTATATATTTATTTACCTGCTTCAAATATGACTCCTTCTTGTATCTCTCTCACTTAATATTGCATTTCTTCCATTTTATTCTGCATTAAGATAGAGGTGACAGCACAAATAACATGTTTACATGTTAGGCTACTTCTTTTAAGGACTTAATAAAAAAAACAAACTGAAAGCAAGCTGTTGATTAAAGAATTCACAGTTGACCAAAGCCTCTTAGAACAAAACATGGAGTAAAATAAATATTTCTAATTAAAAGAAATTCTTGAATCTTATTTGATAAGAGCTGGGTTTGACAGTATGACTGAGAAAATACCAGATTTTTCTCTTTCCTCTGCATCTCCCACCTTTCATCTTTTCTCTTGTCAAGGAAGATTTGGTGTATTGTCTAGGTGGCATTCTTTTGTCTAGAGGAGGTTCAGGCCATGTGATGACCTGAATGATGACATCTGCTGGTTGATGAAAACAGCACTAATTTAGGGGTCAGAATTTGATTTTAATGCCAACGTAGACACATAGGTAAATATATTTTAATAACATTTCTCCTCCCTTTTAATTTTTTGATTACTTTCTATTTTTGTTGTGCTTTAAAACTGCTTTAGAGGTTTCTTTTATTGTGAAAATAGTCTTGAGAGGTTTAAAAACACTGAAGAAAGAAGCAAAAAGTTGGGAGCAAATTTTCTTATTTCCTAACTATAATATGCTACATATATTATCTTTTGTATGACGTGTATGGAAGATACCTGGAAAATCTTATAAGCAGACAACAATGAAGGTTTGACAATTTACTTCCCTTTCATAAGGTAAAAACAAACAAGCCAACCCACCTCAGGGTGTCTTTAAGTCTCTTTACAGGCATCCATGCTTCTGTGAAATTTGGAGAAGGAGCATCCTTTACCTCAAGGGAGCAATGACTGGGGTAGGGAGTCTTTTCATTGGTATAGGAAGATTAGAGCACAGAGAATGATAACTGTTTCTTGTTCCCAGTGATAGTGTGTAGCAGGTTAAGAGAATGCCAGTTCTCATATACTTCTAAAGAGTCTTAGTTAATTACTTCATTGTTAAGCCCATGATTATTTCCTTTTTTGCATGTATTTGAAAAGATCGGTAGGGACAAGATATTGATTTTTATTTCGGGTATGATTGATATCTTATTTTCTTTAGCTAGTCATTTGAGATCATTGCTCATCCAATCAGGTTTCCAGCTAGTTGACCTATGACCTAGTTTGTGTAGTCATTTCAGGTCAGCAGAGCTAGAACTTGTTGGTGGTGTCTTATGAGATTGTAGTGGGCTCACTGGTTACCTGCTAAACTTACAGAAACAATTTATGATTAGGAGATGCACAAATATAGGTTGATAGTTTTGTAATTTGCTGAACATTTAAGGTTCTAGTACTGCTCAAAATTTGGTTTTACTTCTAGAATGCTTTTTTAGTCTCAGTTTCATATCTTTTTGTTCTGTGGCAAGTAAAGATTTGTAAATATTCACTTGCCCACTAACAGACATATCTCCAATTCTGCTGATTCCTATGGTATTGTGCCATACTGATTAGAGATGAGAAGCATGGTACATCATGAATCTTCAAGATGCATTGTTTATGCCTTCCGAACATTTTGGGGATACTGAATTCTAAAAGGTATGCTTTCTGAAACATCCTCAAGGACATTGTTTCTATGTGACACATTTGAACACTGACTTACATTATGTTTTTCTAGCAGATATAAGCATTTTTCAGTTTAACCAAGAAAAGGGGGAAATGACAAGAGCTTGTGATCAATCAATTTTTTTACAACAAAAACATTTAATGATATAACTATAATAAAATTGCAACATAACATTTCCCTAACAAACTTTGAATTCACCCTACCACAAATTGCACACACTCATGTGACAAATAGATTTGCATACAAATCACATTGGGGTATACATAGGGACAATATGTATAGCCAGAGAACATTCACGGAAGGTCACACATACAGGAAATGTATGTGATCATGGAAAACTTTTGGAGGGGCACATCATGCCTTTGCTTCTACAAGATTGGTAATATTTCCTGATGTTCACAAGCATATATTATATTCAGCTAATCCTTTCCTGTATGTAGTCTCATCTATTCCCTTTCAGGAATTTTTGCATCAGTGGAACTTGAGCATTCCTGCTATCTTCAGGGTCACCTAAAGCCTTATCTAGTGACATTCTGGATAAGTAAGCCCGTTCTCTGAAGGGAGGGCTTATAGTTCTTTCTTTCTTTCTTTTTTTTTTTTTTTTTTTTTTAACCCTTAACTTCTGTGTATTGGCTCATAGGTGGAAGAGTGGTAAGGGTGGGCCATGGGGGTCAAGTGACTTGCCCAGGGTCACACAGCTGGGAAGTGTCTGAGGCCAGATTTGAACCTAGGACCTCCCGTCTCTAGGCCTGACTCTCAATCCACTGAGCTACCCAGCTGCCCCCTTATAGTTCTTTCTTAATTAAAAAATTTATTTTTCAGTTTACAAGCATTTATATTTTTCCATCCGACCTACCTATACCCATTGAAAAAAGAAAAAACAAAAACAAAAAATCCTACATTTATGAAGTGCCTTCTCTCTGCATATAAGAACAAAAAATATAAAACAACTCCTATTGAAAAAGAGCAGATAAAGTTGAGAAGTACACATAAAAATATTTAATATGTAAATATAAAGTGTATAAATACAAATTAGTTAAATGCCAAGTAATTTGGGAGGGAGGATATTTGTGACCTGTTCTAACCCCCTTAATGACAACACTGTGTTCTTGATTAGGAATATATAGAGTCAGGGAGTGTCTTATATAGATTTTGACCTTAATATGAGAACATTCGCAAGTATTCTTTGGTCTGGAAACAAACAAAAAGCAGGTCTTTGGGCTAACAATACTTCTCTAGTGGAATATATCAAATGAGACATTATTATTAAAGGGTTTAGTATAATGCTTGGTACATAGTAAGTGCTTAAGAAATGCTTATTCCTTTTCCTACTTCCTGGAAAATACGCTGTTAGTTGTATTTCCTAGGAACATTCTATAGCAGGAGAACGATTTGCATGCCTTTTTCCCACCTTTGTTGCTGTAACAGAGCCTTGCTTTTTTCTGCTCTTCATTTTCCCCCTCTTTATGTATTTTAGTTCAGCATTGGGAAGGTATATGGCACCTTTGGAATTCTTTATTATGTTCTTCAAAGGTTTCTTTTTTTGTGATTAGTTATTATAATTATAAAAGTGAAAAGAATTAACATCTTTCTTCATTTTCTTAAGTTTTTAATAAGGGGGAAATCACTGTAATTCATGAAGAAGTGCCCCAAAATGTTATTTGGAACAAATTCTTTACCCTAACCCCCTCTTTCTCTTTTCAAATTGTTATCAATCACTTATTAAGATTTGTGGCATCCCAGAACAATTATGCTAATGACATCAAAGATCACTGATCACACATCACCATAACAGACATAATAATAATGAAAAAATTTGAAATATTTTGAGAATTACCATAAAGGTGACATGGGAGCACAAGCTGTTGTGAAAATACCAATAGATTAGCCCAATGTATCAGCCTTTAGTTTATAAAAAATTACAATAAAGTGAAGTGCAGTATAATGAAATATGCCAGTACAGTGCTTTGAAAACTTTATAGTATTATACAAAAGCTAGCCGTTATTACAATCGTCTATATAGATCTAACCATGTCACTCTCTTGACCAAAAATCTTCATGGATTTCCTATTATTTTTTAAATCCTTACTTTCTGTCTTAGAATTGGTACTGAGTATCAGTTCCAAGGCAGAAGTACAGTAAGGCCTAGGCAATTGGGGTTAAGTGCCCAAAGTCACACAATTAGGAAATATCTAAGTCCAGATCTGAATACAGGCCCTTTGACTCTAGGCTTGGTACTTTATCTACTGTGTTTACTTAGCTGCCCCGGCTTCATATTATGTTGAGAATAAAATTTTCTATATATACATACAGACAGACACACATATATACACAAGTTCTTAATTTCAGCCATCAGATTAATCTGATTCCAGACTATTTTTTGTAGACGACATATGGTAGGATTCTGGTTTTCAATCCATTCTTCCATCAGCTTCCTTTTTATGGGTGAGTTCATTCCATTCACACTCACAGTTATGATTGTTGTCTGTGTATTTCCCTCCATTTGACTTCCTCCTTTAATTCTACCTTTTCTCTTACCCTCTCCTCCAACTTTTCACTTTTCATCTGTCTCCCTCCTTTCCCCCCTAATGTAACGCCCCTTCCCACCCCCTCCCTTCTTATTTTTCTTCTCTTACTATAGTGCCTTTTAAATGATCCCCCAATCTCTGCCTCCCTTGTATTGCTCTCCTCCCCACCAACCCATTTATTACCCTACTACTTCTCTATAGGGCATGATACAATTCTCTGCCCCAATTGATCTGACTGTTCTTCCCTCTCTGAGCCGATTTCAATGAGTTAAGATTTAAGTATTACTTGTTGCCAACCTCTTCCTCCCTTCCATTGTGTTGGTCTTCATCCCCTCACCCCCTGCCCTTGTGCTTCTTTATGAAATATATATTTACCTCATTTTATCTCTTTTCCTATTTCTCTTTTTTACCCCTAGTTTATATATATATATATATATATATATTTTTTTTTTGGTCATATATAGTCCTATATAGTTACCACTGGACACTCTAAGTAAACTTCTAGCTATTCTGATGATAACAATTTTTAAGAGCTACCAATATCACTTTTTTATATAGGAATGTCAATTATTTTACCTTATTGAGTCCCTTAAAATTTTTTTTTCTTAATTACATTTTTGTGATTCTTTTGAGTTCTGCATTTAGGTATCAAATTTTCTGTTTGTCCGGTCTTTTCTTCAGAAATGCTTGGAAATCTTCTATTTTATTAAATGACCATACTTTCCCTGGAAAAGTATAGTCAAATTTTCTGGGTAGTTGATTCTTTGTTGTAGACCCAGTTATATTCCTTGCCTTCTGGTTCTTCAATGTGGATGCAGCCAGGTCCTGTGTAATCCTGACTGTGGCTCCATGATATCTGAATTGTTNTGTGTGTGTGTGTGTGTGTGTGTGTGTGTGTGTGTGTGTGTGTGTGTGTGTGTTTGTGTTTGGAAAACTAATAGTTGGTGAAATTTTCCTGAATAGTCATTGTTCAGTGCATATAAATATAGACATCAGTGTTTTTCAGACTTTTGCCGAAGGTCTTTGACAATAAATCAATTTACACCTATGCCCTTTCATTTCAGTGCTCCCTATCTTTCCACAGATTGTTCTGTAGCTTTGTCTTTTAAAAAATATATAGTACAAACTTATTCTTTCAAAGAAAGTACAAGACGCTTTTGGAAATTTCTCTGAGCTTCATGTATAATGTACTTTATGTGCAGAGATCTTTTTAGCATACTTTACTACTCTTTTTACCCCCAATACCTTTATTGGAATCACGGTAATCATACTAAATTGTAGTAGGAATCAGTGCAAACTTCTGGAGAGGTGATGGCAAACCCATGACACTTGTGCCAGCATTGACTTGCATAGTCATTTTCGATGGCATGAGGCCACATACAGAGGTATGGGGCTGCATGCCATGCCGAGAATAAAACATTTGCTATAGTGTAGTGTAGACACTCTGTGCACAATTCTACCTATATTAATTTACCTATTTTGGTTTATTATATAGTTATATATTACAATTATACATTTTTGTTATTTAAACTATAAATATCATGAAATTATGGTTTTTTTCTTGAAGTGACACACCACCCAAGTTATGCTTGTTTTTTTTGTGAATTTTGACACACTGAGCTCAAAAAGTTACCCATCACTGTTCTAGAGGTTCTTTTGAGGTAGTGGGAAAGTCACTGAAGGTGTTTAAACAAGCCAGAAAACTATAGATCAGGGTTATGCAACAGTGCTTCATTTTTTGGATATGTGTTCCTAGTTTTGTACCAGGAGGAGACTTGATGCTTAAAGTAGTTCAACTCCCTCATTTTGCAGATGCCTGTTTTCTGTGTCCACCCCTATTTTCCCACTACCAATTTATGGGTTGTTTCCTCAGTTAGAATGTGGGTAGAGGCACTTTTGTCCTCAGTCCTTAAACATTGCCTAGGGAGCATCTAGATGGCTCAGTGGAATAGAGAGCCAGGCCTGAAAGACAAGAGGACCTGGGTTCACATATAGACTTAGACACTTCCTGGCTGTGTGACCCTAGGTCAGTCACTTGACACCCATTGTTGAGGCCTTACCACTCTTCTGCTTTGTAACCCACACTTAGTATTGATTCTAAAACAGAAAGTAAGGATTAAAAAAAAAGAAGCAGCATATAGTACTTTGCACATAGTAAGCTCTTAATATTCCCTCCTTCCCCTCCCCACACTGTGTCTTTATCCGGCTCTAGTGATTTGTTGGGCCAGTAAAATAAGGAAGAAATAAGGATGGAAATTAGTTCTTTTTTTAAAAATTCTGATTTATTATACAGCATATATGTCTTATGAACACAATGTTTTAAAAATATATAAATATAAATATTCTCTATTCATTCCCTATAACAGAAATATAAATAGCATTCTTATGCTTATTAAGGCAGCGTATTGAAATATTTATTTTTAGTAGCAAGATGATGTAGTTAGTGTATTTTTACCTTTCCTTTTTGTGTGTGTAGTTCAGTGTTTGAGTTTTACTTCAGAGCAATGCCACTGCACAGCGGTAAATAATATATTCATATAATGTTATCATTGTTATATACGTATATTGGTCTCCCAGTTTTACTCACTTCATCATATATAAAGCATAAAGTCTTTCGAATTTCCTCTTAAATTGTCAATTTCATAATTTCTTAAGGCATATCATTCCTTATATCACAGTTTGTTTAGCCATTCCCCCAAAAGGAAGACAACTCATTAATTTCCAATTTTTGGTTAACATGAAAGAGCTGTAATAAACACACACACATACATACCTTTTCCCTGTTTCCTTGATTTCTTTGAAGTACAGGCCTAGTTGTGATGCTATAAAAAAAGGTTTTTGTGCACAGTTGGGTAACTTTCTGGTGATGATTTCAATGGTTTTCCAGAAAAGCTGGACCTAAGCACAACTTTCTAAATAGCACAAAAGTCTTACCTGTTTTCTTGCAGCTCCTCCAATATTTATCATCTTCCTCTTCTATCACCTTTGGCAGTCTGCTAGGTGTGAGGTGAAACCTCAAAGTTGCTTTAAGTGAAGGAATAGATGGAGAACATCATACCATCATCACTTGTCATCTAAGCCAGATTTGGAAAAACATAATTTCTTTTGTGGAACTTTTGCATGAGATGTTATGTGTTTCACCTGATTATTTAAATAGAATAAAACCTTATGTATTTTGAACCCTCAGGAAAGAGTAATTTTGAATAGCTCAGGATTCTTGAGTCCCTAAAATTTTAAAATGTACTTCCATTTTAAATGGAAATCATTCTAAAATGTATTGTACATTCCCCTATCTTACTAAGTACAATATATAATGGCACTTGTTTTATGAAGATAACTTACTACAACAATTTGAAACTTCAATTTTTCTTGGTGAAAGAGGGTTATTCTGAACATCAGGTATTGTACTCCATTGTAATATATTCTAATCCAAATAGCCTCTAGTTGCTAAACTTTTGGAATTTTTGTGTCTGCTTTTTTGTAGTTTTTATGTCTAGTCCCTTGTTGAGTTGTTTAGTTGTAACTTCTTGTGCTTACAGTGTATCTATCTGTATCAGATCTTTTCTAATTTGTTACTTCTAATTTCTTTTAAATAATTTTCATCTTACTTTCATTGATATCTCTGTTTTTCTATTACAGGCATTTCCAAATATATCCCTTTCTCTTTTCCCTCATTAGAGATTTATTTTTTTTTTTAACAAAGATTATAAAAAAAAGAGCAAGAAGAGACGGTTCAACAAAACTACTAGCAAATCAAGTTTGTTTAACAATATTAATAGCTGTCCACCCTTATAATGGATTATTTCCTAGTTTTGGTGAACTTTAAACAAAATAACCAAGCATGTCAGAACTGTGTGTAGAGAAAGAATAAATAGGTGCTGAGAGAGTGCTTAAGGGATTCTTCCAAGTTTAAGTGCATGAATGTCAGTGTATAGATATCTATTTTGGCTGTTTTTTTACCCCCTTGATTCTGTTTTTCAGATAGATAATTTTTTTGTTCTATTTTGTTTTAATATTCTGGAGAATTATTTTTTCCTACAATAAAATAGCAGGCTGGCCAGTTTTCTTCACAAACAAAAAAGGATGCCAAAACAATATATCCTGGCTTTGATGTTAGTATAAACTTGGGCTCCATTTAAACCACTATTTTAAGCCATACTAGTTGTGTGATTGTGGGCAATCAGAGCTCTTAGGAAAACTCTTCAGGACTATAAATTACAAATTAGTTGCTGATCTGCATCAGTAGAGGGAATTTCTACACCAGGGATTCCTTACACTGGTGAAATCAAAGGTCTATATGCTTCCCTCTTTTCCCTCAAAGATAGTAGTATTATTATAGAATTTTACAGTATTCAGAATGCTTTTGCATAGGTAGAGAAATCAACAAGTAAAATGAATTTTAGTTATTTCAAATGCAGTATGTAATGTAAGTCCAGTTGTTATTTTCAATTTTATCTGGAGTAGTAAGTGTGAGAACCTTGGGAGAAAGTTACCCTTCCAACTTAGAATTTGTGTTAGAGGAGGAGAGAATAGTAAACATAGTATTAAATGTACACTAAATTTTGCCTAAACATATTTTTAAAGGTTCAGAGAAAGGTAGGATAGCATGGAGTAAAAAAAATTTTTTTTAGTCTATTTTTTAATTTAATCAATTAAGGAAATTTTTCCTGTGGTTACATGATTCATGTTCTTTCCCTCCCCTCCTCCTACCACCCTCCTCTAGTCAACGAGCAATTCCACTGGGTTTTACGTGTGTCATTGATCAAGACCTATTTCCATATTATTAATATTTACATTAGGGTGATCGTTTAGAGTCTACATCCCCAGTCATATCCCCATTGACCCATGTGATCAAGGTAATGTTTTTCTTCTGTGTTTCTACTCCCGCAGTTCTTTCTTTGGCATTCTTTCTCATAAGTCCCTCAGAAATGTCCTGGATCATTGCATTGCTGGTAGTGGAGAAACCTATTATATTCGATTTGCCACAGTGTATCTGTCTCTGTGTACAATATTCTCATGGAGTAAAATTCTACAAGAGATACCAATCCAGAGTGAATGGGGAATATTTATCTAACTGAAAGAATTGAAGAAGTCCAGAGAGTCCCTCCCACCCCAGATATGATGAATGTTAAAATACATTTCTCTGATTTTTGAATTATAAATCTTATATATATATATATGTTTCTAGGAAAAAAAGTATTAAAATCTTCATGACTGGGAAAAGACATCAGATTTGGAGAAATAACTAGTTTATAACTCGTTAAAGTCATTGGATTTGGAGAAATAATTTGGATTTAAATATAATGTAGTATAAATATATTACATACAATATGATTATTATATATAATGTAGTATATGCTAAAGTGAAGCATTCTGATTTTTTAATTAAAAATTAAATATCAAGATGAAAGTATCTTTCCTAAGAAAATTATTAAAATCTTTATAATAAGGAAAATCCATAATTTATTGGATTTAAAGAAATAAATTTGATTTAAATCAAAAGAAATATAAACATATATTTGCATTTTGTATTTATATATATATATGTATATATGTCTGTATGTATGCATTCGTTATTCATTTGTGCCTCCCTCATCATGACCTCACATGTTCCATGGGGTTTTCTCAGCAAAGATATTGGAATGGTCTGTCATTTCCTTCTTAGTGGATTAAGACAAACTATAGGTTAAGTGACTTACCCAGTATCTCATAGCTAGTAAATATCTGAGGTCATATTTGAACCCACGTTTCTCTAACTCTAGGCCCAGTTCTCTATCCACTGAACTATATCTAGCTAAATGGTATATGTGTGTTTACATATACATTTATGTATATGTATATACACATATATTACCTGTGATTTTTTAGTACAGGCGATGATGAAACTTCCTTAACCGATGCAGATTTACAACTGTATTAGCAATTTCAAATCTTAGAGAATTGTCTGGGCCACTAAGAAATTGTGACTTGGCCAGGGTCACCCAATATACTTTGGAAGTAGGATTTGAACTCAGATTCTCCTAACTGAGGCTATTTCTTTATCAACTATACCATACTGCCTTTATGAAGACCATCCAGAAAGGAAACCAGCATAGAAATGATTTGATTAAATATCTTGCTCCAAAGAGAAAGAACTACTGTTTTTGTTAACATGATCTTTTAACATTTTATATTTTAAAATTGTTACTAGTTTTGATGTGATGTGAAGCTTTCAAAGTTGTGTGAACCTAAGAAAAGCAGTGAAGCCAGCTGCTAGCAACAACAAAAGCTTGTTCATTCAGAAAGCACCCAGAGAGGGTAGGGGCTCTTTAGAAAAGACTAGAAACAATAGAAAGTTATATTAGTACTCACTCGCCCTTTTTTCCTACCTCCTTTATGCTTGTCTTAGGTGGGGTGGGGGAAGTACTTGCTGAAATCTGGGTAGCTGAGAATTTAAGCAATAAGTAACATCTGTTGGGTCCCCATTGTGTGGGTAGAGAGTTGAATAGCCCTAGCTACCCTGTTCTGGTTCCAATTGTCCCTTGGAGACCATAGGCTCATTTCCCTTGTGACAACTAGGTTCACTAGGGAAGAATGCACTATAAGGTTCCTATTTAACAGTGAACATAACTTTCCCTGAGGGAATTTAGGTGGAGAGACAAGGGGTTTTGTAGACTAGTGTTGCTAGGTGCTCACTGGTGAGAAAAGGAAGAATGACCTTGAGCATTCAAAGGGCTGCTGGAGATTGACTTGTGTGGCTTTCCACCCACCCATCCCCCTCTACTTGTAATCCCCACCCCCTCCAAAAAAAGCCCAGAATAGAAAAGGGAAAAAAAAACAATTCAATAAACGTTTGAAACAAAGAACTTCAGTTCAGTAATCGAACCAGTTAGCATCCATCAGTTAGATATCTTAATGGAAAAGCCTTTAGTTTTCCATTTTGCTTCTACAGTGTAGATGTTAGGTTCTTGCATGATACTTGGATGGTTAGATTCCTGAATGAGACTGAAATTTTCTTTCAACCTATAAACATTTCCTTCTCTTTCTTTTACCCAGAATAGACTATTTTGGGTATCTTCATGTTTCTTGGTTTTCTTCTGTCTTTTAGACTGGGGCAGAAATGGGATTCTTTTCTACTTTTTCTAGAATACATTAACACTACTGCTTAATTAGTTATGCAAAGAGTGGTTTTGAGCATAGTGAGGCATTTCTTCCATAGGGCATGAGAATTCTTTCTTTCAAATACTTACCAACCCCACTGAATTAGATAGGAAAACTGGGAATGAGGCTTCTGATTATGAAAAAGGCCTGAGTCTACTAGACTGACCATTGGTTGAATCTTTACTGTAAAAACACATCTAGTATAAAATGTATTTAAATAATTTGATATTTACTTTAGTTATATAAGTAATTACTTTTTTGATTTTAAATTTTATTTTTAAATCGAAAATTGGACTTTTTTTCCTCCCCTCTCTCCTTTCAGCCATTGATAAAGCAAGGGGAAAACCTTATATTTTTAGTGAAAAAAAATTCCCACATTGGTCATGTTAAAAAAAAAGTTTCAGTCTGTGCTCTTGAGACCATTACCTCTCCATCAGGATTTGGGTAATATTTTTGATCATGCATTCTTCGCAGTTGTGATTAGTCATTGCATGGATGAACTTTCCTAAGTTTTTTAATATTTATCAATATTATTGTAATTATAAAAATACTGCTAATATGGTTTACTTTATGCTGCATCAGTTCATATAAGTCTTCCAGGTTTCTCTGAAACCTTCCTATTTCTTATTTGCTGCAGCTCAATATTTTTTCTATCACATTCATATGCCTTTTTTGTACATAATGCCTGTCAGCTATTTTCTAGCTGATGGGCATTTTCTGAGTTATAGGCTTACTAGTGATATCAATTGGTCAAAGTTTAGTAGTTTTTGGGCATAGTTTACAATTGCTTTCCAGAATGACTGGAAAGTTCACAGCTGTACCAGAAGAGTGCATTCATGTACTTGTTTAGCCATAACACCTCCAGAATTTATAATTTTCCTTTTTTTTTTTTTTTGGTCAACCAAATTATGAATGTCAGGTAGAAACTCAGAGTTGCTTTAATTTGTATTTAATTATTAGTGACTTAGAGCATTTTTATGTGGCTATTAATAGTTTGAATTTATTTTTTCTATAAAGTATTCTATCATATCCTTTTGAACTGTTGGGGAATGGTCCTTATAGTTATGAATTTGAATCAGCTCTTTTTATGGCTTAGAAATGGAGCTTTTATTAAAGAAATATACAACAATTTCCTAGCTATTTATCTGTTTCTCTTTTAATTTTAGCTGCATTCAGACCATTTTGTGCAAAATTTTTAAATTTTATGTTATCAAAGTGTCCTTTTTACTGACTGTGAATCTGTCTCATTTGGTCATAAACTTTTCCCCATTCATAGATCTGACAGGTAATTTCTTCTTTGGTCCTCTAATTTGTTCATAATATCACCCTTTATGTCTAAATCATGTGCTCATATAGGGTTTACTTTGCTAAATGGTATGAGATGTTGGTCAGTAAGACTATTTTTTAAGTTACCCAACAAATTTTATGGAATAGGGAGTTCTTGTTCTAATGGCTAGTATCTTTGGATTGATCAAATACTCGTCTACTGTGCTCATTGGCTTCTGTATATTGTATACCTAATCCATTCACCTGATGAACCCCTATTTCTTAACCAATGGACTCTTTCTCCATTATTTCCTTTGAGATTCATATCCTTTTTCTTTTTCCAGATGAATTTTGTTATTTTTCTAGCTCTTAAAAATCATTTCATACTTTGGTATGGAATTGAATAAATAAATAATTTAGGCATTATCATCATTTTCATTATATTGGCTCAGCTACTTATGATCAATTAATATTTTTCCAATTATTTAGTTGGAATGAATTTTTTGTATTATGTGAAGAGTGTTTTGTAATTGTGTTGATATAGTTTCTTTTATGTGCCTTGGCAGGTAGATTCCTAAGTATTTTATACTGTTCACTGTTATCTTAAATAGAATTATTCTTTGCTTCTTTCTGCTGAATTCCTGCAACTTTCCTGAAGTTTTTAGCAAGTTGTAGTTGACTCTCAAGGGTAAAATATATCCACAGGAAATAAAAATTTTGTTACATCTTTGCCTATGTTTTTTCTTTCAGTTTATTTTTATTATTGCTATAGTTGGCATTTCTAGCATTAGTGTACACAGTAATGGTTCTATGGATATTCTTTATCATTGATCTTATTGGAAAGATTTCTAGTTTATCTCATGTAATGCTGGCTCTTGGTTTTAGATACAATTTATTTTAATGAAAGATGTATTTCTCTAGTTTCTAGTTTTTTTTAAAAATAGGAATAGTATGTTTTATTTAAACTTTTTGCATCAATATATATTTTTAGGAATATTAGTTTATAGGTTTTTTTTAATTTTGACTCTTCCTGACATCAAGAGCATATTTGAAGAAGGACTTTGGTAGGACCCCTTTTCCTATTTCAAGAACAGTTTATGTAATATTGGAATTAATTGTTATTTCAATGTTTGGTAGTATTCGTTTATAATTTTTTTTTCTTCGGGAGTACATTTATTATTCATTTTTTCCTAAGATTGAATTACTTAAGTTGTCTTTCTTATTCTGTTAATCTGATCTTTTATATCTTTGTAAATATTAACCAATTTAATTTAGATTATCAATTTTATTGGAATGGAATAGGGTGAAATAATACTTTTTTAAACTTAAATTATTTATTCATAAGTCCTTTGTAGTTAGTTTGAATGATCATATTACTCAAAATAGCTTAGCCATTAAGGTACTCTCTAAACATTATTGCTTTTATTATGTACAGTGTTCTCTTGGTTCTGCTTGTTTCACTCTATTACTGTATGCAAGTCTTACTAACATTTTATAAAATCAACTTGCTCATCATTTTTGATAGCATAGTAATATTCCATCAAAGGTAATAATTTTAATAATTTCTTTTATTTCTTCATTGGTTGGGAATTCACCTTTGTCATTTTTAAAACTGCTAATTTGTTTTTTTTCTGCAAAAAAAATCTATTTAGCTAACAGCTTTTCTATATTGTTTTTGAAAATCAGTTCCTATTTTTATTCCTTAATCTCTTTTTCTCTCAGTTTTGTGCATCCCTTCTTTGATTTTTCAAGATTTCTTTTTTGATATTTAATTGGAGGGTTTTGATTTCTTGGTTTTCTAGTTGTTTTTTTCTTTTTAGATGCATGCCTGATTTGCTTTTTATTTATTTTATTAATGGGAAATAGTTGCCCACCACAATTATGAGAGATGATTTCTTTATCCTTCTTCTTCCTTCTCTTCCAATCAGTATGTTCCTAAACCCTTCACTTTAAAAACAAAACAAAACAAAACTCTGATCTTCCATTATAGAATAAATAACAAGGCAGTAGAGTGCTAAGGGATAGGCAGATGTAGTTAAGTGACTTGTCCAGGGTACCACAGCCAGAATGTGTTGGGAGGTTGTATTTGAAATCAGTCCCTTCTGATTCCAGGTCTTGCTTTCTATTCATGGAGCCACTTAGCTGCTTTTGTCCCTTCACTTGTCATTTTTCTTTTAAGATCATCAAAATATAACAAAACTATGGTACCTCTTCTAATTATCTACAAGGTGAATTCCCAACCAATGAAGAAATAAAAGAAATCAAAGAAGGGATGCACAAAACTGAGAGAAAAAGAGATTAAGGAATAAAAATAGGAACTGATTTTCAAAAACAATATAGAAAAGCTGTTAGCTAAATAGATTTTTTTGCAGAAAAAAAAATTAGCAGTTTTAAAAATGACAAAGGTGACTAGAGGGGACTGGTGGCCAGGGGGGCCAGAAGAAGACACAATTTTAAAATAAGATATAAAGTAGAGAAAGGAAAGCTACACACCAATGAACATTGTTGTGAAAGTTAATACTAGCAAGCAAAGTATAACAACGTTAGAAAAATTATATTCTATGAACAGATTGGGTTTAAATAAGGAATATAGTAATTGGTTCAACATAAGGAAGACAGTAAATATAACAAACTATGCTAATATTATAAACAACAAAAACCATATGATTTTGTTAGGAGATGTTAGAAAGACAACTCAATTTCTGATTTCTGTTAAAATTTTAGAAATAATAGGAATGAACCTTCCCTTAACAAAGAAAATAGGTTTTTTTTTGAAGCCCTTACCTTCTCTCTTAGAATCAATACTGTGTATTGGTTCTAGGGCAGAAGAGTGGCATGGGCTAGGCAGTGATTAAAGAAATCCAAACCATCAAACATCATATATAAAAAGCTCTAAACAATTAATAATTAGAGAAATGCAACTGCTTCAGGAGCTTTAAGAGTCTACTTCGTACTTACCAGAATGGTGAAAACTTAAAAAAAAATGACATGTTAGGGGCTGTGAAGAAAAAGGCACAATGTTGATGGAGTTGTGAATTGGTCCAATCATTCTAGAAAGAAATTCAGAACTACACATAGAAAGTAACTAAATTTTGCATACCTTATGACCTAACTTAATTACCACTAGACTTTAACACATTCAATACAGTGCCTGGTCCATAGCAGAGTTATTGATTGATTGATTGATTGACCATTCCTGAACATCAAAGAAAGGTGAAAGGATTCAGTATATTAAAAAGTAATCATAGCACATGGTTTTTTCATAGCCCAAATTTGTAAAAAAGGTTATCCTCCAAAATGGCTATGTAACTCACAGTATGTACATATAATGATGTTATTTAGACATAAGAAATTATGAAATGGAAATTCCCAATATTACATTGCTGCTTGTATTTCCCAAGACTGTAATCTTCCCAGTTTGACAATACCTAAACTGTATGAGGTACTGTGAATACAAAGCCAAAAAGGAAATAATTCCTTCCTTCAGAGAACTTCTCTTTTACTGAAGGACTACAACATCTATACAGACTTAGAAAAACAAGGATAATGTATCCAGGTGATGCTAACATTGCAGACAATGTTCACAGAGAGATGATTTTGAAAATGATTGAAGAGGTTGGGACTATTATCAGTTTCTGACAGTGTAACAGACAGATTGGAGAGACTGGTGTGGCTGCATTGGCCAGAGTGTAACGCACAGATTTCCTGTCTTCTATGAATATTGGGAGAAGTGGCTCATGTCAGTGCTGAGATTATTAAATCTCAAAGCATACAATGAAAGTCCAGGTCACTGTAATGCTGGAAATATCCTCACAGGTGTAAGAGACCAATAAGACATCACTCTGGTAGGTGCCTCTCTTCCTGATGAACAGGAGGAAAGTGCTTGAGGTCCCTCCTTTGTTGTACGTCCAAAAGGAAGAGGAAGAGGAGGGCAGTAAGAGAGATGAAGCTCAAAAGCTGGAATATATGAAAACCAAAGGGAAGAACTCTGATATCATCCTGCCTGCTCTTAAACCAGAGCCTTATACTATCAGCTACAGCCAGTCTGGCTTGATCCATTCTGGTGGACCTTTCAGTTGTATTCTATATGGCTTTGTGCATGGAGGCGTCACCATGAAGCTAATGGATGAAGTTTAGCAGGAACTGGGGCTGCGTGTCTTTGCAAGACCAACATCATCACAGCTTTGATAGATGCTATTAACTTTCACAATACAAGCAATAAGTCCATGGAGATGGAAGTCTTGGTGGATGCTGATCCTATGCCAGAGCATTCCCAAGAGATATCATGCTGCCAGTATCTTCCTTCCTTACCTGTCCCTGAGAAAAAAGGGGGGTAGAGCCTGAAAAGGAGAAAAAGCATTTTGAAGCAGGCAAAAGCAGATACCTGTAAGTGCAGGCCAAGTGACGGGTCCAGATGGTTGCCATCCCTAGTGACCTTCTGCCTGAGCCTCAGAAACCCAGAAAAGATGTAGCTGAGGAAGAAATGTTCACTTAGAAGTTACTTACTTGGCCAAAATTCCAATTCCCATTGAAAACAAAAACTTGGAAAATCTTTCTGTGTATATTTTAAGTTACATAAAGAAAACAACGATAATAAAGCAGTTTGTTGGCTGGGGCAAAAAAAAAAAAGAAATTATGACATAGACAATTTCAGAGGAAATTTATGAACTGATGCAATGAAGTAAGCCAAAAAACTATGACGACTTGAGGGAGACAGGAGATGGTGTTGACCTTAAAGACTGCAGAAGGAAACAAAAGAAATGCTTTGAAATAGAGAAGAATCTGGATAGTGTGCTGTCTCTTAAACCAAGGGATAAATCAAGGGATAAAACTATCCAATGAGGGTCAATGATCAGTGGTCAATAAACACTGCAAAGAGGTCAACAAGGCTGATGTTACTGTATTTTCAGTAAAGTTTTAGGGACAGAAATGAGATTGCAAGGGGTTGAAGAAAATATGTGATGAGGAAGAAAAAGCATAAGGCATAGAAATTAAAGTTTTGAAATAACTTTTTATCATAGATCTGACAGACTGGCCATTATATCTTACACTGTAGCTATGCAGAAATATCTTTTGAGTACCAAAGAACTAGTAATACCTTTTAAAAAAATTTTTTTAAAACCTTTAACTTCTGTGTATTGGCTCCTAGGCGGAAGAGTGGTAAGGGTGGGCAATGGGGGTCAAGTGACTAGCCCAGGGTCACACAGCTGGGAAGTGTCTGAGGTCAGATTTGAACCTAGGACCTCCAGTCTCTAGGCCTGACTCTCAATCCACTGAGCTACCCAGCTGCCCCGGAACTAGTAACATCTTGAACGTTGACCATTTCTAGAACAGCAACAGTAGTGCATAGGGTCCTGAACCTGGAGTCAGGAAGACCTCTCTTTGACTCCTGACTCAGATCTTTACTAGTAAACTATGAGATTGTGGGTAAATCTCTTCTGTGTGCCCTAATTTCCTTATTTATAAAATAGGGATGATATAATTTATCTCCCAGGTTTGTTATGAGATAATATATGCAAAGCATTTTACAAACCTTAAAAGCACTTGTGTAAATGTTAGCTATTATAATTTTTGTCATGGTTAGGTACACTAAAGTATCCAGAGTCTGTTAAATGGCCCTGAGAGTAGCTCTTCCTAAAATTAAAATATCTTCAAGAAATAACAATTGAATATTCATTTTCTAGACTTAAAATTTTTCATTTTTATTTTCTATTACATTTAAGAACCCAGCAAAATTTGAATTCAGCATTCCCACTCAATATTAATCACTTATGATAATAATTGAAATCCAGTGTTTGTAAACATCTTTAAGTTGTGCCTAATCTGTAGTCCTGATTGTAATGAAAAAGAGAAAGAATGAATCTGAATATTATCAACTTTTTAGCTTAACTTGTCTGCTTGGAAAATACTAAAACTGATAAATCAAAATTCTTATGCTTTACTTTTACAGTTATCCAGTGTGCTTTTAGTGTTATTACATAAATGATAGGAGCTTATTTTCCAGCTATTTTTGGTTAGAGGTTTTGAAATTTGATTCCTCACCTTTGTGTTTCATGTGTGAAATGAGAATTTAGATTTTGCATCTTTTTGCCAACGATTGCAATATGAACTAGATTTACCCTGTGTAGGTTTTTCAAACTGTAATTTTCAAATGTGTTGTAATGAATTTAGTTTAATGGAAACCAATTTAAAAATGATTAAGGCAAATGCAACTCATAGGAATGTTTCTGGGTTCTTTTAAATGATGTACTCAGATGACTTGTATATTTAAACTAAATAAATGATATGGACCCTGGCATGGTAGGTGATTCATAGGATGTTGGATCTAGAGCTGAAAGGGATTTTAAAAGCCATTTAATTGACATCCTTCATCTTACATCCTTCAGAATCCTGAAGCTCAGGAAGGTTGTGACTTGCCCTAGGTCATACGGATAGGAAGAATCAGAAGTGGCATTTGAACCTTGATTCTCCAATTCCAAAGCAAAATTGTTCATCCCACATTCTCTGTCTCCCTTAGTAGAGGTCTGGTTTACTAGTGTAGAAAAGACTTTTGAAAGGGAATACCAAATGCCAGAATGAATACTTTTTTAAAATTTCAATTCCTTATTTGTCTTTCAGGCATTTAAAAAGGTGAACTTGTCTACAAAGAGAATAACAATCAGAACTAATTTAACATTTATTTTCTAGAAAGACTAAAAATAATGAAAGCAAAGTTTGAATTCTTCATAGAAGTCAGTATTCAGAAAGAACTGTATGGTTGTAGAAGTTCTGAAATAGAGGAATGTAAGTAATCTACATGGAAAAAATCTTCAATTTTTAGTCTTTTTTAAAATTATTATCCTTACTGCCTTAGAATCAACATTGATTTTAAGGTAGAAGAACTTAAGGGCTAGGCAGTAGAGTTTACATGACTTACCCCAAGGTCACACAGCTTGAGAGGGTTCGCCTAGCTGCTGCCTCTTCAAAGAGATTCTTAATGAAGAAAAAATAGACTTTTGTCTGGCACTGGGCACTAGTCTATTATTCTTCCCAAAATTCAGTTTTGTTAATGTCCATGGAATATTTAATTGAGTGAATATTGAAATGTAGTTTGAAAATTATTTTTTTCCCACAGTAACCTCTGGCATTATTTATGAAGGGCTTCAGCATTCTTTAACTCCTAACAGTTGGCATAATCGCCAAATTTCTTTGCGTTTATGATTTTGCACAATTTATGATTGGGTGTCTTGGTTTACCATTTTTGCTGAAAGGTGTTACTGCTTTTTAAAAATACAGTTGAAGTAGCGTGTGTATTAAAGATTTCTCTTCAGTAACATTACAAATCAATTAGACATTGAGCAGTTGTGGTGCATTAATTGAATTAAAGTTACTGAAGAAAGGGTTAATAGTAAAATAGCTAGGTAAATGAAGGGTTAAAGGCATTATGCAAGCTGTTAAGTAAAAAGGAAGTGCATTACAAAATGCTGAGCTCAGTTGTCTGGCTTCCAGCCAAGCCTTTGCTTTCTTCACTACAGCTGAGGGCTTTCTAAGCTTCCCATCAGTGGGTTTGTCTGAACTGTTTAGGAATGCTGCCTTAGTCGCCAGCTGACGTCAGCGGGAGCAGTTCAGCTGAGGGCCAGACCAGACTGACAGTGCGTGCATGGAGAGGGGATTGTATGGGTGGCTGTGTTGTGTGTGTGTGTGTGTGTGTGGGGGGGGGGTAGAGAGAAGGGCGCATGCGCCATTGTGAGCAGACACATCGGCACTGTGAAATTTGTGATGGTGGGTTTTGGCTAGGGTGAGGACCCAGTTTCCCTTGTTTTAAATGTTTGTCTAATGCGTTCCCCCTGTATTTTATGAAGAGATCGTAGCGTGCCTTAGTATTTGCTTGCTCTCCTCAGTACATTGCTTACTTTCTCTTTAATGTAAAACAGTAGCCCTCAGTTAAATGTCATAGTCACTTTTTTTGAGACCTATGAGAGAAAATGAAAATATTTATAGTTTGGAGGATGGAAGGCTCAGGAAAGAGTCAAATCTGTGTTGCATGAGGATGCCGTTACATTTTACTTTCTACCTTAAAGGATGTTTCTTTCACTTTCAGAACTGCTCACAGAAGAAATGTAAGTTAGAAATTCTTTATGAGAGAAATGTCATCATTCACATTTATTTTTCTTCTTTAGACCCTGTATTATTTCTTGAAATTTTTATTAATAGAATAAGAATACAAATGTTTAAGACATCAGCACTACCGCATTACTTCTTACTCAGACTTGAAGAAAAATACCAAATTTCCTAAAGGGAAACTTTGCAAATTGAACTAAAAGCTTATTTAGCTGTATTGAAACTAACAGCAGACATGCTGGTTAATGTTATTGTTCAGAAACTTTTTTTCTAGTAGTCTAATTTGTTAATCACACAGTTCTATATTTTATGACCCCAATTCTGAAACCTATGCTTATGTTGAGTGAAGGAGGTGACCAGAATAGTGGAGTAGAGCATTAATTCATAAACAACAGTTTAAATAGTGAGGTTAAACTCCATGGAAAACTGGTAGTTCTTGAGAAGTCTGTAAGGAAATAGTTAAAAGTTAATTAGTAGAGTAAATTTCAGCTACTGATTTTAGTGTAATCTGGGGACTCCAAATTTAAAGAATATTATTAAGGAAGAATTTCTGATAAAGGATTTAAAAGACTTTGCCCAAGATTGAGAACTTTCTGCTCTTTTTGTGTGTGCATGTTAAGGGATTCTGCTAGTGTGTTCCTACTAAACTTTTAAAAGCATTATTGTAACTGCAGACTGAAAGGTCAATATTTCACTTTCTAAGGCTTTATCACTATTCCAATTTCTGAGGATGTGTGAAAATACATTCAAGGCTAGAGCACCAGCAGTAACAGTTTTGTTAAAGTGAAATTAATTTGTCTGTAGACTAGTTGGCTACAGAAAAGAGATGTAATAATTCTTAGTAAAATCAATGTGTTCTACATGCTTACTAGTCTCAAATGAAAAATTATAGTATCTCACCTTTATGAAGTGATATAGAATTACCAAGTTCTTTCTTTGAAACAACCTGTGAGGTTGTTGGCATGTATTTGTTATCCACATTTTATAGATGAGGAAATTTGAGTAGAGGTTGAGTGACTTGTCCATGGTTATTGTTTTCAATAAGAAATTGAATGATTTACTTAGATATAATGTTTAGCAATGTGCCTTTTTCTCTTCTGTTGTAAAGTATAAATTCAGCTTTGTTTAAAAAAAAACAAACCATCAAATAAAGAAATTAATGTCCAGACAGGTGGATTGACTTTGTCATTGTAGTTCAGCCAGAAGAAGGTTCTGAAATTAGGTTTTGATTTTTTAATTCCATATTCAGACCCCAAGTCCAGAACTTTTTTTGGAGGAAGGAAAACTCTTTCCACTATATGCTTAGAGAAATAGCACTTTGTTTGCTATTTTTTGTTTGCTATTATTTGCTAGGAACCATTAGCAGTGTGAAATCACTAGTAGTTTGTCTGAGGATAACTCAAAAAATCCAAGAAATGACAGCGACTGAGTTGGGACAAGAATTCTGCTACCTCGTAAAGAAATAAAATGACATAAAAGTGGTTATAGACCCTACCAGCCAGACAGCACACTTTACACCGTTTTCTTTCCAAACACTTATAAGATCATAAAATTAGAATTGGAAGAGACATACCTTAGTGATCAACAAGTTCAACCCCTTCATTTTACAGATAAGGAAACTGAGCACCTCCAAAGAGGCAAAGTGACTGTTGAAATTATACAGGTAGTAAATGGTCTAACCAGGATTCAAGCCAGGGGCCTCTGTCTCCAAATCCATTGTTCTTTCTTTGCACTTACATCACTGAGTGGTGGGGTTTGCTTTTAGCATCATGTAATTTGTACATGCCTCTGATCCTTTTGTTTAGCTGCAAAATGTTAAGTAAACATACTAACATAAAAATTCCTTTAAATGTTCATCTTTTTTTTCTTTAAAAAGATCAATTATAGTGGGATTATGGTTTAAAACCAAATATTCCTTCTTCCATAATGGTAGACTTTTTGGCTAAAGAATTTTGAACAAAAATCAGAAAGTAATTTCACTTCTCCAAATCTGACAAATAAATTGTCTTATTTGACTATGTTAATTGCTTTAAGGGAGATTAGGGCTAATTTCATCTGAATACAGGTGATTTTCTTTTTCCAATTACATGTAAAAACAATTTTTAACATTAAAATTTTTTTTGAGTCCTGACTTCTCTCCCTCCTTCCTGTCCTCCCTTCTAGCCTTGCTGATATAGTAAGCAATCTGACATAGATTTTACATGTGAAATCATGTGAAACATTTTTCTATACTAATTATAGGTAATTTTCTTATCAATTTTCTCCTATTTGGCTCCTAGATTTTTAGGGAATCATGAACTACCAGCAGAACAGTAGCCTTAGAACACCAGTTTGTTTAATGTTCTCTGTTTTGCTTGATTGAACAAGGAATATCTACTTTTTGAGCTTTGTGCTTTTTGGAGATTCGACCTGCCCTACTAAAGACCTTTGCCAAGAGACCTGGCTAAAAGGGAAACATTTTGAATGTTGCATACCACCTTACTGAGCTTTATGTATTTAATTAGCAAATATTTACTGAACATTTAATATGTGCCTAGCACTGTGTTAATTTCTCTATCAAGGAAGAGGAATATAAAACATGTTTCCACAAAGAACTTAGTTTGGTCATGGAGGTAGTAGTATTCATGTACATGAAACATAAAATGACTGTATAGTACATAAGAAAATGTTAAATTTAATCTTGGTGCAGTACCTTCATAAAAGATTTTTTTCTTTTTTCTTCTTTTTTCCTCTTATCAGCTTTTAATAACATTTCCTATCATATCTTTGTTGAACATTGAACAAAATATCATCATCATTATAGGCCAATATTGTGAAACCATGAAATATTAATGACACAACACTATGTTCTATATAATTAAGAAATAATGTTTGGATTCTGTAATTTATATCGAGGTATTTTTAATAGTGGAAATAAGGCAGATTATTGAATTTATGACCAGGTAGTGTTCTAAAAGTCTTTTGGAAATCAGCTACTTAGAACATGTTTTCCTATTGACGCTGTAAGTAGTTGATTGGTTTTCAGGTTTTTGTCTACAAAAACCTATTGAATATACAAGCTGTCTGAGATATGATTTTGACACGAACCCAGAAGACAACTTGTTGGAAAAGAGCCCTTAAGGCATTATTTTGTTCTACTAGATCAAATTCTTTTTAAAGTTAGGTTAGGAAACAGCACAAATCTTATGTTCTCTTTACATTTTACTTGTACATTTATGGAGATATGATATACTCTGGGATATGGCTTATGACAGATTGTCTCTTTCAGATATCATTTTTCTTTATGTTATTTATGCATGCATATATTATTCTTATAAAATTTTTATATGCATGGGAAAATAGATCTATAGGTAGAAAAGTAGATGCACAGGTTGATAATGTTATTTTATCATTTGAAAAAGAGTGAGGTCTAGGTCCCCCCCCCCCCCCCAATTCCTTTGGTATTCCTCCTTTCATATATTTTCAGAATTGATCCATCATTGCCTTCTAAATTGTGTTGCCTCTAGCATAAGCCTCCTCTGGGTGTACTTGGTCTAGTATAGCTGCTTTTCCCATATTTATTTTCTTCAATTCAATTTCTACTTCCTCTGGCAGCACATTTGGGACTCTAATGTTAGAATCTACATGTGATGGCTTTACTATTGATGATGAAAAGTTTGTTAGAACAATTTTTATAGATCTTTTTTAATTGTGTATGTATGAATCATGAAATATTATATTTTCTGAATAAATCAAGTTAACTGTGTGTGTCACTCAAAGGGCAGTAGATAGGTTCAGGGTGGTTATGAATGGACTATAAACACACTGCAAATGGGGAATTGCAAAGGAGAAGTAGTATGAAGCAGAAGTATCAAACAAGCAACACCAACCAGAGAAATATTTAACAAAAATAAGTAATAATAAATTAGAACATAGATAATGTTATTGTGTATTTTTTCTAAGTTAGTGTGCTGCTCTAGCTATTCTTAAGCACCAGTTAGCGGCCCCTGTTTCTATTTGAATTTGATACTCCTGGTATAAAAGATGTCATCTGCAGATGCCTGATCAGAGAAATGATGGGCTAGTCAGAGGACAATTAACATACAATCTCTCTGTGTTTTATTTGCATTCATACAATATGAGGAGAACATGAGTTAGGTACTGAAAATGTCAAGTGAACGCTTGTGACAAATTTATGAGAAGAAATCGATGAGCATCACATTTGATGGCATGTGTGAATTAGGCTGCAATTTGGAGGGAATACCCATACTAATAAGATAACGGATTCATTGGAGAAGTGGTATCTAGGGTTGTAAGAATATTGGCTAATGTCAATATAGCTAGCTTATGTTATTATTTAAGTGAAGAACAATGAGTGAATTCATTAACTTAGAACAATTAGAACTGGAAGTGACCTTAAATAACATCTAGCCCAAGGTCATCAGTAGCCAGTTTAGGACCTACAGGCCAAATTTGGCCTGCAGCCTATTTTCATAGGGCTTGAGTATTAAAAAATTTTTTTTTACATTTAGAAATAGTTTTATTGTATTTGGAGCTCTTGTTTTCCAACTTCTAATTTAGAAGAACATTTTATGCTTTTTTTCTGTTTAAAGTTGGAGAGATGAGAGAGCCCATGTTATTGCTTGTTCTAAAACCTTGGGGGCTTGTTTTTTGTTTTTTTTTTTTTAAATTCTTGATATAACTTCAATTTTTTAGTTTTTTGAACGAAGTCTCTAGAAAATTCCTAGTAATTGAAAGTGGAAGAATTCAGAAACCTTGCTCTAACAGATGGAGAACTACTGGACTTTTTTTACTTCCTGTGCTCTGTGTGAGAAATGTGTATAATACTTGCTTTTAGTTTGTTAGTTGTTTATTTAGTTTATCACAGGTTGATGTATAGAAAACTGTTCTTAATGGATAACTCTTTTCCCCATTCCCCATTTAAGAGTTTAACGGAGGGGGCTTCCGGGTTAAGTTGGTGGCTGAGTAGAAGCTGTGCCACTTCCTCTCTTTACCATACAATATAGTATACATCCAAAAGACAAGAAAACAAAATCCAGATGAAAGAAGGGACCCCACCCACAATAGTGCGCAGTATCGAAGGTATGTGGGATTTGGGCACTTCTACACTATAAGGGGGGGGAAATAGCTCCCATCAAAATGCGAGCGGATCACTCCTCCCCCACCCCACCCACAGTACCAGAGTCAGAGGCACAAATTCTAGCCCCTAGGCAGCTAGCTGGCACCACTAGGAGCTTGCCCCTGAGAGCAGCAAGACCTGAGATCCCAGGTGGCTGGAAAACTCAGACCTTGGACATGGGAGTGGGGCTGAGAGAGGCAGCAGCAGTGCCCAGCACACTCAGACTCAAGGAAAAATCTCAGGTGGAGGAGCAAGCGTGGGCCAAGTTCCGGACTCTGGGCAGCCAGCTAGGACCACGGGGGCTTGACCCTAAAAACAGCTAGACCAGAGACACCAGGAGGCTGGAAAACTAAGACCTTAGACACAGGAGTGGGGCTGAGAGGCAGCAGCAGCACCCAGTGTGCTCAGACTCAGGGGAAGAAACTCAGGTGGAGGAGCAAGCATGGGCCAAGTCCCAAGCTCTGGGCAGCTGGCTAGGAACATGAAGGCTCAACCCTGAAAACAGCTAGACCAGAGACCCCAGGAGGGTCCCCAGAGAAGCCAAGAGACTCACAAAGTAGCCTCAGGCAAAAAACTGCTCCCTAACTCCATACAAAGAGAATCAGATTGCCTTACTCAGACTTCTGGCTGATAAAACAAAATGATGTCAATCAAGACTCAAGAAATAAACAAGAAGACCAAGAAAAAAGCTTAAACACTTGATAACTTCTACACAGAAAAAAACCCAGAAAACAGAGGAAGACAAACAATTAAAGACATCCAAACCTCCCCGCAAAAATGAAAATGGATCACAAGATCTTGAAGAGTTCAAATCTGAGATTATGAGAAAGATGGAAGATATCTGGCAAGAAAATAACAGTTTAAAAGGCAGAATTTTGCAATTGGAAAGTGAGGCTCAGAAATCAGATGAATTGATAAGCAAACTGAAGACCAGAAATGACAAGCTGGAAGCCTTGAAGAATGAGATAGACCAGATTGAAAAGGAAAACCAGTCTCTAAAGGCTAGAATTGGGCAATTAGAAGCCAATGATCTCTCAAGACAGCAAGAACAAATAAAGCAAAGTCAAAAGACTGATAAAATAGAAGGAAACATAAAATATCATGATCTCTGACAGAGCCAAAGTAAAAATAAATTTGGTTAAAAGAGATAGGGAAGGTAATTACATCCTGATAAAAGGCAGTATAGACAATGAGGAAATAACAGTCCTCAATATGTTTGCACCAAATGGCATAGCATCCAAATTCCTAAAGGAGAAACTGGCAGAGCTCAAGGAGGAAATAGATACTAAAACCATACTAGTGGGAGATCTAAATATTCCTCTTTCAGATCTAGATAAATCAAACCAAAAAATAAATAAAGAGGTAAGAGAGGCGAATGAAGTCCTAGAAAAATTAGATTTAATAAATATGTGGAGAAAAATAAATAGGGACAAAAAGGAATACACCTTCTTTTCAGCTGCACATGGTACATTCACAAAGATTGATCATGTAATAGGGCATAGAAACATTGCAAACAAATGCAAAAGAGCAGAAATAATAAATGTAACCTCAGATTATAATGCAATAAAAATAATAATTAGTAAGGGCACCTGGACAACATCCATTCCTATTGAAAACATTAGAAAGTATAGGAATAGAAGGACCTTTCCTAAAAATAATAAATAGTACATATCTAAAACCATCAACAAGCATCATATGCAATGGGGATAAATTAGAAGCCTTCCCAATAAGATCAGGTGTGAAACAAGGATGCCCATTATCACCTCTATTATTTAACATTGTACTAGAAACACAACAGTAGCAAATTAGAGAAGAAAAAGAAATTGAAGGTATTAAAATAGGCAATGACAAGACTAAGCTATCACTCTTTGCAGATGATATGATGGTCTACTTAAAAAATCCTAGAGAATCAACTAAAAAGCTAGTAGAAATAATCAACAACTTTAGCAAAATTGCAGGATACAAAATAAATGCACACAAATCATCAGCATTTATATATATCTCCAACACATCACAGCAGCAAGAGGTAGAAAGAGAAACACCATTTAAAATCACCTTAGACAATATAAAATACTTAGTAATCTATCTACCAAAACAAACACAGGAATTATATGAACACAACTATGAAACACTTTCCAAACAATTAAAACTAGATCTAAACAGTTGGAAAAACATTGATTGCTCATGGGTAGGACAAGCTAACATAATAAAAATGACAATTCTACCCAAATTAATTTACCTATTTAGTGCATACCTATCAAACTACCAAAAAACTTTTTTTACTGAATTAGAAAAAACTATAACAAAGTTCATTTGGAAGAACAAAAGATCAAGAATATCAAGGGAAATAATGAAAAAAAAATGTGAAGGAAGGTGGCCTAGCAATAGCAGATATTAAACTATACTATAAAGCAGGAGTCATCAAAATGGGATGGTACTGGCTAAGAGACAGAAGGGAGGATCAGTGGAATAGACTTGGGGTAAGTGACATCAGCAAAACTGTCTATATGATAAACACAAAGAGCCCAACTTTTGGAACATAAATCCACTATTTGACAAAACTGTTGGGAAAATTGGAAAACAATATGGGAGAGATTAGGTTTAGGTCAACATCTCACACCCTACAATAAAATAAATTCAGAATGGGTGATTGACTTGAATATAAAAAGGAAACTAGAAGAAAATTAGGTGAACAGGGGGCAGCTGGGTAGCTCAGTGGATTGAGAGTCAGGCCTAGAGACGGGAGGTCCTAGGTTGAAATCTGGCCTCAGACACTTCCCAGCTGTGCGACTCTGGGCAAGTCACTTGACCCCCATTGCCCACCCTTACCACTCTTCCACCTAGGAGCCAATACACAGAAGTTAAGGGTTTAAAAAAAAAAAAGAAAATTAGGTGAACATAGAATAGTATACCTGTCAGATCTATGGAAAAGAGAAAAATTTAAAACCAAGCAAGAGTTAGAAAAAAATTACAAAATGTAAAATAAATAATTTTGATGATATTAAATTTAAAAGTTTTTGTATAAACAAAAACAATTCAACCAAAATCAGAAGGGAAACAACAAACTGGAAAAAAATCTTTATAACAAAAAATTCTTACAAAGGTCTAATTACTCAAATATACAAAGAGCTAAATCAATTGTATAAAAAATCAAGCCATTCCCCAATTAATAAATGGGCAAGGGACATGAATAGGCAATTTTCAGATAAAGAAATCAAAACTATCAATAAACACATAAGAAAGTGTTCTAAATCTCTAATAATTAGAGAAATGCAAATCAAAACAACTCTGAGATATCACCTCACACCTAGCAGATTGGCTAAAATGAGAGAAGGGTAGAGTAATGAATGTTGGAGGAGATGTGGCAAAATTGGGATATTAATGCATTGCTGGTGGAGTTGTGAACAGATCCAACCATTCTGGATGGCAATTTGAAACTATGCCCAAAGAGCAATAAAAGACTGCCTGCCCTTTGATCCAGCCATACCATTGCTGGGTTTGTGCCCCAAAGAGATCATAGATAAACAGACTTGTACGAAAATATTTATAGCTGCGCTTTTTGTGGTGGCAAAAAACTGGAAAATGAGGGTATGCCCTTCAATTGGGGAATGGTTGAACAAATTGTGGTATATGCTGGTGATGGAATACTACTGTGCTCAAAGGAATAATAAACTGGAGGAATTCCAGGTGAACTGGAAAGACCTCCAGGAATTGATGCAGAGTGAAAGGAGCAGAGCCAGGAGAACATTGTACAGAGAGGCTGATACACTGTGGTAAAACCAAATGTAATGGACTTCTGTATTAGCTGCAATGCAATGACCCAGGACAATTCTGAGAGATTTATGGAAAAGAATGCTACCCACATTCAGAGGAAGAACTACAGGAGTGGAGACAGAGAAGAAAAACAACTGCTTGAACACATGGGTTGATACGGACATGATTGGGCATGTGACACTAAAGGACCACACAAATGCAACTATCAATAATATTTAAATAATCCTGATTGATCACACATGTTAAAACCATTGGAAATGCACGTTGGATATGGGGGGGGGTGAAGTGAAAAGTAAGAATAAGAATCATGTAACAATGGAAAATTTTTCTAAAAAAATAAAATATTAAAAAAAGAGTTTAATGCAATAAAAGGAAATGAGTTGGAGTTCAAGTTGGTTATAGTTGAGCTTGAAAATCCTTGCTGCTTTATCACCATTCTCTCTAGCAACTGTTATCTTGGAAATTAGCATTTTCAGTACAGTTCCTCCTAAAACTATAGTATGTACTTTATCTTAATGCCCATGATTATCTATGTTTTTTTCTATCTTGGTTGGGCTCTGCTGGCTTTTTTGGGGTTGGAGTTGGAATTATTTTTAAAAAGAGAGATGCAGCAATTAAGAAGAGTTTCTTTTCTATCCATATATTGTTTAGGATATACCAGAACCTTTCTGGATCATTTCAATTATTTTGGGTTCATAAATCCAAAGGAAAAACCCTTGCCCATCCCTAGACACTGTTAACTTTTTCAATAATGGTGAGATAGTTTGGTCATTGCATTATATGTTTAACCTTGTGTGTTTGGTTGGTAGGTTTTAGGTTAAACTTTTGATTTTATAAGCCAAAATTTTACTGCTTTAATAATAATAAGAGATTCTAGATTCATAATTCTCTGCTTTTAGGAAATATAATGTTTGTATGTTTTTTATCTTCTTTTGCCTCATTTATTCTATTTCTTATGAAACTTAACCAACTTTCTCAACTTAAACTGCAGTATTTCCAGGCCAGGTGAAAAATACATTTAAGACACTCTACTTAGTTAATAAAATTTTATCTTTGTAATAATAGAAGATTATACCATACACATTACACATATACTTGCTTGTCCTTTTTGTGTTGTAAGGGCAGAAATAATGGTTTAACTGAGACTTTGATTTATCCATTGCAAACTGTTCCATAATTTGTTCCATTGCTGCTATTTGGTGGATGGAGGAGGCTGGATTCTTATTTAGCCTAGGTGATATTTATGTGATGTGCCAAAAAGTCATTTTATGGTAATTAAGTAGTAATTTTCTTTCCTCATTCCTAAAGAGTTTGACATCACTTCAGCAACCTCCTTAATTTTTATATTAAAGAATGAGCCTTAATTAAGACATAGCCAGCATGTGTTGACATGGATGTAAAATCAATTCTTCGTTTGCCTGAGGAAAATTTTTATTTTTTCCTTTTTAGGGGCATTAAATAAGACTGTGGTGACTTTTCTTTTTTATTAAATACATTTGCAATTCACCAAGCAGAAGCAAATAGCCATTTTTAAAATTCATGTCCTCAAATGTTAATTTGATGCTTTGAGGCATAAATGACCTTTCTCACCAGCCCAGACTTGTCAAACAAAGGAATGATAGAAACAAGCTGCTGTTTGTTCTAATACAACAGGCTGCTTTTCAGAGTGAATTTCAAAACAATTTTACTTCCCTCTTCTCAACAACATTAAATTAAACTTTGGCCTGTGCTAGGTTTAGCAAGGGAATCGACTATGTAAGCCTCAGTGGTCAGATGGTGATTGAATCTGGACAACCTGTGCAAAATGAACAATAGGTGTTTAGCTTGTGTGCAGTTCACAAATGCGAACTTAAAGTTTATACATGATTGTTCAACTAAATCTTTAATCAGTACATAAAGTTGTGCATACTATATTGGAAGTTTGGGCAAGGAGTAGGAGGAAATCAGTACTCTGAAACCTCAGAGTAGCATAACTCAAGCTTCTGGAAGGCTGTGGCAGCAGTGTTTAACTTGTGAGGTGATCTGCCATTTTGGAAAGACTTGGGAGCTGGGGTCAGCAAATATGGCCACCTGTTTTGGTATTGTCAAACTAAGAATAGTTTTTACTTTATCAGAAGGTGTAAAGGAATTACAAATAAATGGGAAAACAATTCCAAATAAATAAAGTTAATTAAGCAATTTTAGAGTTTTGAGATTTTATCATATGTCCAGAAGTAACAAGAAACATCACATGGTCAACTTGCCTTGTGGTGTTTATGATGAAAAAACCCCACTGTTTATAAAATGCAATTTGTATGCCAGGAGTATCTGAGGCTAAAGAATAAAATAAATTCTATTAAGAATTCAATACAATATTTCAAATTAAATTGATTATACTTGGATACTGAAATATGAAGTCTGTGTGGTGTGGTAAAGAGAGCTGCCTTCCTTTCAGGAAGACCTGATTTCTTTATATATATCAGTGATGGGCAACCTTTGGAGCTTGGTATGTCAAAATTTGCCAAAAAACCGAGCACAACTCAGGTGGTGTGTCACTTCAAGAAAAAACACCATAATTTCATGATATTTATCGTTTAAATAACAAAAATGTATAATTGTAATATATAACTGTATTTAATAAACCAAAATAGGTAAATTAATATAGGTAGAATTGTCATCTATAGTGCACAGAGTGTCCACACTACACCACAGCAAATGTTTCATCCTCGGCATGAGGCCCCATACTTCTCTGTATGCGGCTGCATGCCATCAAAAATGCACGCATGTCATTGGCTTGCCATCACCGTTACATATTCTTTAATACAGAAATCTGTGTGATACAGTAGATAGAGAACCACCCCAGACTGGAGAAAACGTAGGTTCAAATACTATGTTCAGGTTTAGAAAGTAACATAACCTCATAAGTACCTCAGACAGCTTTCTAAGATTTTAGGTTGCAGAGGTAGTTACACTTGAATTGATAGAAGAGCTTTTTTAGCTGGGTTCTCTTCATTAATTAAATTACAAATCAGGTTAAATAAAACAAAAATTTTAATTCTTGGTGATTTCTTTCTTTCTGAAATCAGTACTATGTATTGGTTCCAAGGTAGAAGAGCATTAAGGGCTAGGGACAATGGGGGTTAAGTGACTTGCCCAAGGTCACATAGCTAGAAAGTGTCTGAGGTCAAATTTGAACCCAAGACCTCCTGTCTCTGGGCCTGACTCTCAATCTGCTGAGCCAACCAGCTGCCCCATTGGTGATTTCTATGAAAAGCTAAGTATAAGAGATTAGCAAAAAAAAAGTGTGTGTGTGCATGTATGTATGTATGTATGTATGTATGTATGTATAAACACACAAGGAGGATATGACACATAACCTAGGAAAAAAGAGTACTGTACTTGGAATCAGAAATAGCCGTTCAAGTCCTGGCTTTGACATTTACTTACCTATATATCTTTGAAAAAGTCACTTAATGTATCTGAGTAATTGTTTTCCATCTATAAATTAAGAAGTCAGACTAGACAGCTTCTGAGGCCTCTTCTAGCTCAAAATCTATGTTCTTAATAAACAATAGGTCAAAAACATGCAGACTCAAACTATATGTCATGTGTCACTTCTTCAAGAGGAGAATGAACAGCTTTGGGCATGTTAAGCACTAAATAGCATTATAAAAATTGAAACTGACCATATACTAATAGGAAATGATTGATTACTAATGCGAGCCATTTCTAGGTCAACTAGATATGGTCAGACTGTCAAGTTGTTATGGTTGAAATAAAAATCCTCACTAAGTTGGAAGAAAGAATACTTATTCACGTAAGCTCTTGACAGTAAAAAATGGGAAAAAGTTAAAGAAGCAGATACCTATAATAGATTATAGCTTTTTTTATGGAATTTTAACAAATATAAAGTAGCTACATTAAAAGAACTACCCCAAAACATAGTAAACCACTCCTTTGTCAAACTGAAAGATGGGGCAGAGAAGTGTTACAACAGTTTAGATTTTCACACAATTTATAAAATCTTGAAGAGAATGGTGAAAAATGAGATAAAAAACAGCAGTGGAAGAAAATATTTTCAGAAAACTTGAGACCCAACTTAACCATTTTAAGATCTTTTAAAAATTTAGCAGGTGGGGGGGCAGCTGGGTAGCTCAGTGGTTTGAGAGTCAGGCCTAGAGATGGGAGGTCCTAGGTTCAAATCCGGCCTCAGACACTTCCCAGCTGTGTGACCCTGAGCAAGTCACTTGACCCCCATTGCCCACCCTTACCACTCTTCCACCAAGGAGCCAATACACAGAAGTTAAGGTTTTAAAAATAAAAAAAATGTAACAGGTAGATGAAAAATAAGGAATTGATGAAAAATGAGAAAAGATTTATTAATGAACTTTTTTCCCTAGCAAACTTTTTTCTTTAATTACAGAGATCCCAGTGATAATCATTTAGTTAAATACCAAATATGGTATTATGGTTGGGCTTTAGAGTCAAGAGGACCAGGATTCTGTTTTGCCTTTGACAACATATTAGCCATGTGACACTGGACATATCATTTAATCTGTCTTTGCCTTGGTAATACTCATTGGTTATACTTTGCAGGCAGGTTCTTGCATTGCTGGAAGGAGTTTCCTTACATTGGTATAGAAAATTCCTAATACTAATGAAATCACAAATCTGGTCAAATATGTACATATATACCTACATAATATTTTATTATTATGATTTTGCTCGCTATACCCTAGCATTTAGATGAAAGATGGTATAGTGGACTGGGTGTCTTGATAACCTGGATTATAATTCTGGATTCTTCATTTGAAAATGAGAGTTTATCATTAGTATTATCTCTCTTAAGGATTCTTCCAAGTTGGAGAAAAAAATATTTGATTATGTTTTCTAATTCAGCAGGTCAAGCCAACAAGCTTTTATTAAGTTCCTGCTAAATACTTGGTACTGTGCCTAAGTGCTAGTGATACAAAGAAAGCAAAAAAAAAAAAAATCCCTGCTCATATGGAGTTGAAATCTAGACTGTAATCATTAGTAGGTGATTGAAATAAATTGTGAAGAAACTTAAAGCCATATAAAATAGTAAATCTTATTATTACATTTTGGTTTGAGGGAAATTGTAATCAATTAGTAACCAAACTTATTAAAGGTAGGTCTATATAGTCAAAATAGTTTATGTTTTTATTTAGTCAAATGGATTCATTTGAAATTTTTGACCACAGCTGCTAAAGAAATGTGTGCACAGCTACTGTTTTGGTAAACACAGACTAGTAACCAGATGGTAGTAATACTTTAAAAAGTTAAGTGATATGGGCTGGGAACCATCCAATTGGAATTTTCTGTGTTGTGCTAGGTACCTTGGGTTTAGTACACACTGAATGGGTTTAAATGATTTTTATTATTGCAATGGCTTGAAAGAACAAATAGACGATTACATGGAAAACAAATAATGCTTATTAAACTTGCAGTTGATTTTTTATGATAGATTATCCAAATTGCCATCAGACTATATTTACTTACACATAAACAGATGTGCTTTTGCTTTAAATCAGGATAACTATTCTAAACTCAGTTTTGCATATTTTAAACAACTGCCAAAGATTATACTTTAAATCATTGTTCATTAAGCCAGATGTTGATTTATAGTGGGTTTTTATGTCTGTCTTTTTAAAGAACTTTTCTATATTTCTCAAAGCACTAGTTGAGAAAAAAATTAGTTGAAAAAAGAATTCTGAACTACAATATATCAAATCTCAAGACAAACAGTTGTTTCTTTAGCCTTTTTTTGCCCTTTAGTAAAGATCTGAGTTATAGACAGTTTTTGCTTTCTGTAAATTCACATTGCAAATTCAACTTTAGGGTAAACATTCCGAAAGAAATCTACATTAACCTATGTTAACTTTAATATATACTAATATTCTTATGTCCTCTTTGTCTTTCTTTGCTCCTGTCCATCTCCTGGGTGTTTGGGTCCTCTAATAGAGGAGACTCTGTGCCCCACTTCATCCATCCTCCCTGGTGTCAGTCCGTCATGTCTGTCTTCCATCAGTCTGCTGGGTATCATTGTCCCCAAGTCCCTTATGTTGCCTATATCTTGTCTGTCTGTGTTGTCCCTATATGTCTATATTTTCTTCCTCTCAGTTCTGGCTGTAACCAGTAAGTAGGCACATTCCTCCCTCTGCTCTCACATCTCTTGTCCCAGACCTCAGTGTATCCTTGAACGTGTACAGTGTGCCAGGCCTCCCATTCACATTACATAAAAATTACTTTTTAGAGAGGGCTGAGAAAATGTTTACTTAAGTACTGTGTATGTCAAATGAGATGAAGATACCAGTATATAAACTGAGTTGAAGGGCTTTTAGAATGAACATTCTAAACTTTGTTACCCTAACAAGATTTAGTAGAAAATGCCTATGAAAGTACAGATTAATAATTTTGTTTTCTAAAAACACACTTTATTGCTTTCTTTTCTTTTTATGTAACTTATGTTTGTGTATTCCTCTCCCTCTATTTCCCAGATAGCTATTCCTATGACAGAATGAAAAAGAATTCTGTAAAACTAACGAACACGTTTTAAAAAAAACACACACAAAAAAACATCTAAAGTAACATGCAGTATCTTATACCCCATCTTTTATCTGAGTAAATAAAGGGGAAGCCCCTTCTTATATATCTTTTTTTGGGGGGTCATACTTTAATCTTTACAGCTTCATTCTATTAATACTTACCCCACCATTTCTCAGTTGATGGATGGTTGCTTGACAGGTTTTTGCTATCACCAAAGGATTGCCATAACTATCTTGAATTACTCCAAGGAGGGGGAGGGGTTTTTCTTTTTATCTTTATGCTCATGGTATTTGCCTAGCAGTGGAGACTCTGGGTTAGTTGTTTTATTGACATACTTCCAAATTGCCAGAGTAGTTGTACCAGTACACAAGTCAAGTGACAGTTCATTAACATGCCCATCATTCTATAATCCTTCCAACACTGACTATTCTCATATTTTGTCAATTTTGCCAATCTGAGTGTGAAGAGAAATCCCAAGAGTTTGTTTTGATTTGCACTTCAGAATAATAATTTTCAGGGCAAATAATACTACAAAATTTTCTCTCCACTAGAATACTCTTCATCTCCCCATAGAGAAGTAATTTTGGTCCTTCTCTCTAATTTGCTTGATAATAGTAATAATAATTCTAGTTAGCATTTATATAGGATCTACTATATCACAAGCACTGTGCTAAATGCTTTACAGATATCTTATTTGATCCTCATAACTACTTAGGAGGTAGGTGCTGTTGTCATCTCCATTGCACAACTGAGTAAACAAAGGCAGAAGTTTAGTGCCTTGCCCAAGGTAATTTTTAATAATTTGTTGGAGAAATTTAAGCATCTGATTTTCTTCTCAGCTAGGTTATCACTCAACTATATGGTTATTTCCTAAATCAGGAGTTTTTGGGTTAGCTTGGTCCAGAGAGTTCTTATCCCCACGCCTACCCCTGCCCCATTTTCTGAATAGATTTTATGAACTTCAAACACTTTTATACCAATTCCTTTTAGCCCCTCTTCTTTTAGTGCCACAGTAGAGGGGGAAGAAACTGAGACAAAAAAGAAAAAGAACTCCAATAACTTTCTTTCTCCCCTCTCACCCCTCTCTGCTTTCCTTGTGGAAAATGTTCTTTTACTTCCATAGGAGGGAAAGCAAATTCTAACTTATTAATATAGACTTAAGATCAAGTAAATAGCTTCTAGTGAGTGGATAGAGTGCTGGCCTGGAATCAGGAAGACCTAAGTTCAAATTTGACCCCAGACACTAGCTCTGTGATTCTGCCAAAGTTGCTTAATCTTTTTTTTGCCTCAGTTTCCTCATCTATAAGATGAGCTTGTAAAGGAAATGACAAACCACTCTAGGGTTTTTGCCAGAAAACCTAGAAGACTTAGGTGACTGAAAAAAAATGACTGAATAACAACAACACGGTTTGTCTTTCTAGATGAGGGGGCTTTTTAGTTTAGAAAAGTCTTGGGAGTTTTTAGAATGTTAGATTACATTTGCCTCTACCAGATGTAGGAACAAAATTTGCTTTGTTTCTATCTTCATCACTCCCTTCCTTCCCTTAATTTTGTCAGGATGAGATACATAATTAGAAATTTAAGTATCTGATAACTTACACAATTTACTTTTAAGTGCTATAGTGTGCAGAAAGATATAGGGAACAAGGGAAATAGGGATGCAATGGAAAATCAACCAATCATAATCAAGTATTTATCGAGTGCCTATGTGTGCCATACTTTGTGCTAGATTCTGGGGATATGTAGGCAAAATTGAGACAATCTTAGTACCTTTTAGGGGCTTGCTGTTGTCCCAGTAATGTCTGAAGTACTTGGGGGCCCATAAAAGGAGATACTTCTGTCTGTGTGTATGATATGTACATACATGTGTGTGTATATATTGGATCACCAATTTGGAAATGTTAACTTGGAAGCTTCCAACTTAAAACACATGTCTAAGAGGAAGATACACATTCACTTTCTTGGTGTATACGTGTACTCAAATGGTGGGTACATGTGCATATATATATAATGTATATGTATATGCATTTATGTGTACATACCCCTGCTTCTATTGCCTGATTTTTTTCTTGGTCCTCTGTATTTAGAATATTTCAGTCTCTATTACTAATATTACTAAGGTATTAGTTAAGAACAAATTCCTATCTCTAAATCAAATAAGTAAATATTTATTGACCACCTACTATGTGAGGGCAGAATTTGTCTTTGGAACACCCAGTGAATTACTGATTCATGAGGATATTTTGTAATTCCAAAGTGAATTGTTACCTAGGCCAAATGAACTATTAATCATGCTATTAAAATAATCCAGATTATTGTTGGGCTATAGTACTAATTTTTATTGGATTAACACCCGGTTTATTTCTTCAGTAAAGATTAACCCAATAGCTTAGTTTTGCATAGTTAATATAGTAATAATCCCAGATGGAGATTTTCTTCAGAATCAAAAAAGGCAGGTTCTTGTTGAGAATAAATGTTAATATAGGAAATCTAGGATCATTTCAAGATTGTAAGGTAGTATATGTGAAAATTTGGCTAATACCCTGGCTTTTCTTCTGTCTCCTACTCTTTCCCTACTAAAATAACAGATTTAGTGATGTTTTATCATTTTGTAATGAACATTTTCCAATACTTTTAAGATATGATGCGCTATAGATAGATATAATGAAAAATTCAGTTGTAGAGGAAATGCCTTTTTTTTAGCTTTACTGTTCAGTTTTCCAAGAAAAGAACAATTTAAGTAATAGGGTTTACCAACAGTGGTTTGAAAATTTAACTCCCTTTCTACTTCTCTTCATACTAACATTAATGTAAAACTATACTTAAGGGAGTAGTAAGGGTCATATACTACAAAGTAAATTATATTAGTAGTTGCAGGCCAGAAACTTGTCACATTTGGTTACCTTACCCTGAGTCATGTTTTCGGTCTTGAATACCCTATAAGCCATTCATTTGGGGATCTATTACAAAGGACACCAGGGAAGAGGCTTAATAAAAAGTACAATGTTTTTCAAAGGGAATAATTTAGAATAATGCTACTTAAGAGTACATAATAACTGAACAAACAGGCAATGAGCAGCATATAATTCTGCACATTATGTAGTGGCATTAAATATACATATTAGTAAGGTAGCAGATGCTTTAGTTTTGAAATTGACATGTAAAGTAGCAGTCTTTCTCAGCAGGATATTGTTCCATCCAGCACTCCTTCACATGTAATGAATAGCTAATTTTAGTTGTATCGTCCATAAGAGACTGAAGGGGAAAAGGGAGGAGGAGAAGCAGTGGAACAACCCCAAACAGCAGGATGTGCTACGATGTGCTTTTAATGGAGAAACATTTTAGAACTCCTGGGAATAAATTTCATTTTTTAAAATGGCTCACATGTTTTTGTATTTAAATTAAGAAATTATTAATTCAGCTGGACAGCCAAGAGTTTGGCATCTATATTGCAAAAGGGAGACGTTGATTTTGGCAACTGGGCTATGCTGATGAATATCTCATACTACAAAGAAAATGCATCCTGAAGCTTTGTTCAGTCCAAATGGAGCAATTTCTTTAGAAGTAGTCATTTGAGAGTGTAATTAGGCAGTTCAGGCCTAGGGTGTATTTGTAATTGTCTTTCTTCTATATGCTGAGAGAAACAACTTGGAAAGACATTGCAATATTTTCAATACTGCATATAAGATTTCCCTGGTTTTAGAAGAATAGAAATTTTTCTTTTTTTTTGGGGGTGGTGGTGGTGGTGGTGGTGGAATTGCAATATTATTTAAGATATAATTAAGTTTTCAGGAAGGACTTTTCATATTGACTAATCTTTACAAGCCAAAATTGTACATAGAAAACATCCTTTTTGGTCCTGATAAAGTATAATATATATTTCAAGTCCTTGTTTCGTTACCCTAGATTGTTGGAGCTGTCCTGGAAGGGAAAAAGAGACTCCTAGTTGGACATTCCATAGCGATGGTTTTTTCCTTGTTTTAAATATACATACATACATATATAGATATATAATTATTATTCTTAACTTAAATACCACCCTTGTCCCCCAGGATTTAAGCATATACACAGCAGAATACAAAAAGATTGTATTCCACATGGTTTTCTTTTTTGGAGTTTCTAATAAATTCAAAATGTTAACTTACAAAACTGTTCCACTTGCTTGTGTTTTCTTCTGTGTTTTGTTTTAACATTTAAACATGTTACAGCCCTCCCTCCTTTTACCATCCTTATTGCTTCCCTCTGCCCCACAGCAACTTCTTCTTTTCTCATATTTTTCCCTTTTGAAATGTGAATGGCATGCATAACCTTCTTTCAACTCTTTAGTTTGAGTTTTACCTATTTTTCATTTTGTTGAAATATGGAATACCTAAAAATATTTAATCTCTCAAATGTTTGTCTTGAATGGAGACATAGTTTTTTAAATTATGCATTTTTATAAAGTAAAACCAACTTCAAACACACTAGTTTTGTCTGTATTCTGCATTTGTGTGTGACACAGTGGCATCTAATAAAATAAACAGTAGACTAAGTCATCATTTACAACATTTACCAGTTAATAGTTTTACATCCTTGGATGGAAAACTATGTTTTAACTTATGCATCTGTAAAATGGGGAGAATAATAATCATCAGTGCTTTGTATCTACTAGTCCTCTAATAAATAATTGTTGAAAAATTAGTTCCATCATGTTATTCTAAACTTTTTAAAGTGCCTTGAACTTTTTAAAACAACAAAAACAGGAAGGGTGGGGGAGGGGAACTTGTAATATTCATAATCAAGCAAAATTAATCTACATGATGGCCATGTTATAAAAAAAAGTATATTTTTTGAGGTGTATCATTTTACTGTCAGGTAGGTGGAGCAATATGCTTCATATATCCTATGTAGGAGTCATTGTAATTGCTTTAATCAATATTGTCAGGCTTTTCAAAGTCATTTTTCTTCATGTTGTTGACTTTGTGTATAAATTGTTCTCTTAGTTCTAAAAATTAAGTCATTCATTCAGTAACAATTCATATTTCCTAGGATTTTCTGAAATAGCCTCTTTTTCTACATCTTGTGGTGCACTTCTTTTTTTATTACATTCTTATTTCTCAATTTGTTTAGCTATGTTCTAATTGAGAATTTTAATCCATTCTTCAAGGTCAAGAAGTTTATTTTAATTGTGATTATTCCTTTCTTGTGACTACTCCCTCTCACACATACATAACTTTCACTATTGGGTTTGATAAATTTCTTTTTTTTTAAATTAAAAAATTAATTAATTTAGAATATTTTCCCATGGTTATATGACATGATCTTTCCCTCCCCTTCACAACCTCCCCCCTCCAGAGCCAACATGCCTTTCCACTGGGTTTTACATGTATCATTGATCAAGACCTATTTCTATATTATTGCATTAGGGTGATTGCTTAGAGTCTACATCCTCAATCCTATCCCCATTGAACCATGTGTTCAAGCAGTTGATTTTCCTCTGTGTTTCTACTCCCACAGTTCTTCCTCTGAATGTGAATAGTGTTCTTCCTTATAAGACCCTCAGAATTGTCCTGCATCATTACATTGTTGCTAGTAGAGAAGTCCATTACGTTCAATTGTGCCACAATGTACCTGTCTCTGTGTATAATGTTCTCCTGGTTCTGCTCATTTCACTCTGCATCAATTCTTGGAGAACATTCCAGTTCACATGGAATTCCTCCAGTTCTTTATTCCTTTGAGCACAATAGTATTCCATCATCAACAAATACCACAATTTGTTCAGCCATTCCCCAGTTGAAGGACATTCCCCTCATTTTCCAGTTTTTTGCCACCACAAAGAGTGTGGCTATAAATATTTTTGTACAAGTCTTTTCCCCTATGATCTCTTTGGGGTATAAACCCAGCAGTGGTATGGCTGGGTCAAAGGGCAGACAGTCTTTTAAAGCCCTTTGGTCATAGTTCCAAATTGCCATCCACAATGGTTGGATCAATTCACAACTCCACCAGCAATGGGTTTGATAAATTTCTAAACCGAACTCTTTGCATGTGCATATGTATACAGGGCTAGGCAGGTGGTGCAGTGAATAGAGTACTGGATATGAAATCAAAAAGACTCCTCTCCCTGAGTTCAAATTTGGCCTCAACTAATTCTAACTAATTCTGTGACCCTGGGCAAGTCATTTAACTCTGTTTGCTTCAGCTTTCCTTATCTGTAAAATGAGCTGGAGAAGGAAATGGCAAATTACTTCAGTATCTCTGCCAAGAAAACTCCAAATGGGGTTAAGAAGAATCAGACATAACTGAAACAACTGAACAACAATGTATATATTCATTCAATTCTTCTTAGTTTACTTCAGTTTAGAGTGAAGTTCATATGATGTCTGCTTCTTTATCCTTTTTTGAGTTTGTACTCTTTTCATGTGCCCCAATTATATGAAACAGCATGTCCACACTCCCCTTATTTCTACAGTAGTATATTCCTCCTTTTACTCACTTTTCTTTTTCCTTTCTTTAAAATGTCAGAGCAGAACCAATCCACCCTTCAGGTCTTTGATCTCCTCCCAATTTCTTTTAATAAATTAAAGTTCTGGAAAGGCTATTATTTTTTTCTCCACCATTAGCATGTTAGTGATACATCATCCTATTATTCCAATTTCTGAAATGAGTTTACATTTCTGGATTTTTCTGGACTCCTGTGCTTGTATTTCAGAGTTCTGATTTGACTATGGTTTTGTCATTAAAAAATGCTTTAAAGTCCTCTATTCCATTAAACATCTACTTCTTCCCCTATAGGATTATTACTCAGTTTTGCTAGATAAGTTATTCTTGATTATAAGCCCATATCTTTTCCCTTTCAGAATGTCATATTCCAGGATCTCCTGTCATTTACAATAGAGACTCTCTTCCTTTCTGGTTGCTTAAAGTATTTTTTCTTTAATGTCAAAGTTCTAGATTTTGGCTGCAGCATTCCAGGAATTTTCATTTTGAAATTTCTTATAAGAAATGATTGGTGAATTCTGTCTTTGCTTTGCCCTCTGGTTGTACTACATCTAGGCAGTTTTTACTAATGATTTAAGTGTCTGAGGTTTTTTAAAAAAATTACATTAGAGAGTCCAATGACCTGTATTCTAGGATATATACATATCTATCTATCTATAGATCTATCACACACACATATACACATATGTTTTGCTGATACTTATATTTCCTTCTTAAGGTTTTAAACTTTTGTTCTAGTATTTCTGTCTTATGAAATCATTGATTTCTATTTGGTCCAGTCTAATTTTCAGGGAGGCTGTTACTTGGGTAAGGTTTACCGTTTTTTTTTTTAAATAAACCATTTCCTTTCTAGGGTTTTCCTCCATAGCTTTTTATTTCCTTTTAAAAAGTCTTTTTATTTCTTCTTGGTATTCACGTAGTTTTCATGGACAACCTAATTTTTCCTCTTTGAATCTGTTTGGTGCTCTTAATTCCTTGCTATCTTTGGGTCTGTTATAATTCTTCACAGTAGTCTTTTTATCCATAGTCCTAACCTTAGTTCCTGAATTGAAACTTTGTACCTGGGCCAAGTTCCATCCTATTCTTGGCTTTTAAATGGGATGGTCTTTCTTCCTGTTCTGACCTCCAATTTATAGAGACAGGCCCACGTGGATCTTTGAGGTTCAAAGTGTTGGGATCTTCAGGTTTCTAAGAACACAGTGGTAGGGACTTAGGAAACTAGTCCTGGCTGTGGGTTTCTGAGCATCTTGGGCCTTTCTTGGGGGAGCTTTCTGCTCTAATTGTTTTGTATAGAGCCTTTCAGACCAGATGTTCTTCTGGCCCATATCTGCCTGAACTGAAGGGCTTCCTTCCGGCTTTTTTGCCTGTGCTAATCCTGGCTTTGCTGGCAGACCTCCTCTGCTATCACCTTGGGCTTCTGGCAGCATTTCTGAGTAGTGCTGGGGTGGAAAAAACCACTTAACTATATTTTCGCATTGGCTTTCTTGATCATTATTCAATCTGGTGTGAGTTTAGTTTTTTTTTTTTTTTTCCTCTGAATTGGTATGTATGAGCCTCTGTTCTGGCTGCTATCTTGGCTAGAACTAGCAGTATTTTCAAGTCCTCTTTGATTGTGCTAGGAATTGTAGGCAGTAAGGATCTGTTTTAAGATGGAGTTTTGTTGAATAGAATAAAATATAATGCTACATGCAGTGGATGAAAGAAAACCAGTGTGTACCAAAGGCTTAAAGATCTTAGTAATGTTTAAATACCAAGTTTCTATTTTAAAATGTATTTTGTTTTAATGTATCTTCTAATGATAGAGGAAAGAAGAATGATTTTATAGAGTGATTTTATTTGAAATTAACTTTTTGGCAGGAGACCCAGATCTCATTTCAGGATTTGGATGAAATAAAAGAGAAATGACATGTAAAAGGAAGCTACTATTGAACTTACAGATATTGTTGACCCTTTACAAAGATGGCACACTTTTACATCTTTACCAGTGGAAGGGAACAGTAGGGCAGATAATAGGAAAGAGTAGATCATTTATATACCACATCTCTTTTTGTTACCTGTACAGTAAAAGGTAAGGCATAAACCATGCAGGAGAAAGGGAGAAGCCAATTATGGCAAGAGCTGGGGAGTTGCTGGAATTCAAACCAACATTTACATCTATAAAATCCAAAGAACTTTTAAAACAACTTTATCCTCATTTTCTCTTATGTTCTAATTTAGTTTGTTTGGGAATATATACATACACATATACATGATATGTATATACAATATATATATATATATATATATATTTGAGAAGAATAATGTAATATTAGAATTTCAGAGTTGGAAGGGAACTCAGAGGCCAGCAATTTGAAACTATCAGAATAAGAATCCTCACTAAAACATACCTAACAAGTAGACCTCAAGCTTTTGCTTGAACATGTCTGCTTTCTGAGTTAATACACTACAGTTTTGGATAGTTCTACGTGTTAATAAGATGATATTCTACATTATATTAAGCTTGCATTATTGTTTCCCAACTTGTAGGCACAATTCCGTTATTCTGACTTATAAAGGTGGTGCAAATGGAAAGGGGCAGAATAGAGAAGGGATAACAAATAGCAGGATCCTTGAGCAATTTTCTTCTGTGTTTGACATTAACTTAGCTTAGTAATATTTAGTTAGATTAATAAAGTCAGATATGTGAACACTTGATATTTCCCTAATCTATATTTCTATAATGTTTATTGTTCACAGTAGAGCAGAATGTATTAAATGGAATAAAGTCCTTCTTAGAACTCATGTAAAGGGAAGAAAACCAAAATGTCCTATGTGATATTATTCATGTGTCATTGACTCTTACAATTACCTATTAGCTTATAAAATATATGTAGTTCAGCATTATCTGAAAGCACATATTAAAATATCTACTTTTATTTGTTTTGGGTAGGGCATTATGCTACACAAATTACAGAAATCCAGGATGGTGGCCTTTAACTTTCTTTCATGTTGCATATTGTAAATTTGTTTTACTTTTTTTTTGAAATTGGACTTAGATTGATTCCTATTATTTTAGAACCAGAAGGAAAATTCAAGATCATTTACTTTCTTCATCTTATTGATGAAACCTAGAGGACCTGTGAGTGACCTAATGTCTTTTTCTTTCTTTATTTTGTTCTTTCATTTCACTATTTTTTTCTTCCTACAGGTATAGTAGGGATGATGGCGATCTAGACTGTGAGTTCATTGGTGTAGGACAGTGATGGGACAAACTATTCTCCATGGGCCAGATCCAGGCATTCCCTAATCACTGCATCTGGATATGAGGGCGTAGCGATAAGAGAATTGCTTAAGGCAGTGATGGGCAAACTATGGTCTGGATCTGGCCTGAGGGGAATAGTTTTGCCCATCACTGGTATAGGAACTACAGTGGTGTAAGATGATAATAGAACTTAATTAATGATAGAAGTGAGGTCTTCTCATTATTACTTTGTCTAGTTATCTCTTATAGTTAAGTGCTTATTTATTTGTCCCACAGGCTATGAATGATTATGTCCTAAAATCAACATCTGCACAACCATTTCCTTTTTTTGGCTACTGTATAGTCATCCTTTTGATAGATATCAGTATAGTTTCATTGATGGTAGGCAGCTATAGGGAATTACGTTCCAGAATTCTTTCAATATAATTACATGCTTGTTTTTTTAGGAATCACGTTGACAAAGAAGCAAATGTGAGAATATGCAGGCAATAAAATACAAATCTTATGTCAATTCATGGTTGGTATTTGTCTTATACAGATTAAGTATTCTTTTGTTTTGGGATAAGGCAAAAATGGGATAGAAACTGAATATCATAGCCTTGAGAATAGTAGGAGACAAAAGGAAAAGAAGTCCTCATAGCCTAGAAGATAAAATTCTTAGACTTAAAGTAGTGTCAGTTTTGAGGAGGAAAGAGTTAAGGATGTGTCATTATAGATAGATAATGAGGAAAGAGTTATGTGTGTACAAATATGTGTGTATGTATAAATATATATTATTGATATTGTCAATTTGAAGTGTTACCTCTAAAGAAAGAATTTTAGGGGAAATTCACAAAATACCAACACCATCAACATAGTATAATACCCAATATTTATAGTTTTTTTTCCATTCTGAAGCACTGTGTAACTATCCTATAAAAGACAGGTATTTAGGGTCCTGTTCTAACAGTGGTAATTCTTAGTACATTTTTTTTAAAGATTTTATAGTTTAAATTGTCCTATTCAGGCACAAGGATACCTTTTAGCTACTTGAATCAGTCATTTAGTAAATGCTACCTTACAAGTTGTAGAGACATGGCATATTTAAACAAACTTATACCTACAGTATTATGACTTACTTTCTTAGACTTCCAGGAGTAGCACCCTTCAACTTAAATGGCAGGACAAATACAAATATGACACTAGAGAAGGAAGAAAATATGATTAGAAAATGGATCAAGTATTCACCACCTCTTCACAGCAAGATCTGGCTAGGCATATTTGTCCCTTCTAGTGCCAAAGCAAGGCCTCAATCAGAGAGAGTATAGAACATTAGGCTGATTGCTGAATACTTCAAGGAAAGAAAACAATACTCCTTTGGCCATTCAAAACCCATCATGACCTCGCTCCTTTCTACCTTTCCAGTCTTTATACACCTCTATTCACTTTCATATACTGTGCATTTATTGCAGTGAAACTGACATCCTTACTTTTTCTCAAACACTACACTATATCTCATGACATTGTGCATTTCACTATTGGCTGGTCTCATGCCTAGATTTCCCTCCCTCTTCACTTTAGCTTCTTGCTTCCTAGGCTTCCTTTAAGTCACAGCTAAAATTCTACCTTCTATAAGAAGCCTCTCCTAATCCCCCTTAATGCTAGTGTCTTCCCACTCTTGTTTGTCTCATGTTAATTCTATAAATATTTTGTTTTTACATAGTTGTTTGCATGTTATCTTTCGTGTTAAACTGTGAGCTCAAGTTAGGATGGATTTTTCTCTTTCTTTGCATCTTCAGTGTTTCATAATGCCTGGCTCATGATAGGCATTCAATGGGGGAAGTGAAGAAGCATTTATTAAGTTCTATTTACAGATATCATCTCATTTGGTTCTCACAACAACCCTAGGAGGTACGTGCTTTTATGATTGCCATTTAACACTTGAGGAAATTGAGGCAGACACAGATTAAGTGATTTCCCCAGGGTCTCACAGCCATTAAGTGCATTAAGTGTCAATGACCATTTGATTTCAGGTCTTCCAGACTCCTTGCACAGCTTTCTATCTATTTTGGTATTTAGCTGCTTTTACTAAATTAAAATAAATTAATTGGTGCCTGTTGACTGACAGATTGACTTCTCCGTCTTGAATGTCCACACCATAAGTCTCTCAGAATTGGGGTATGAATGAAAGAGAACTGGATTTAAAGTCCATACTGGGTTTTAGTCTAAGTTTCTTCTTACTAGTTTTATGACAAAAACAACTTTTCCTCTCTGGGCCTCAGTTTAACAATATGAAAAATGAAGATAATACATGTACTACACTACAAAGTTATTTGTGAATAAAACATTTTGTAAACTTTTAAATATATGATCTGCATGCATGCATAATATATTATCTGAATGCATTAATAGCCTGTTCTCTCCTAAAAGTAAGCTCTTGGGTGTTTTCAGCTTTGCTTTCCTGTTTTTCCTTCTTCTTCTTCCCCTTCTTCTTTTGTTCTCTTCCTTTCCTTTTCCTTCTCTTTCCCCCAATAACTCTGTTTGGAGGGAATATTTAGATAAAAACATCTGTTGTTTTGGATAGGTGGCTAAAGACTTTGCAGATGTAGTTGGCATACATATCTTTTTTGCAGCTTTCCGTTGCTGAAGTCATACAGTTGGATAGAATGAGGAAAAGAAGGGCCTTGAGAGCTGAGTAGAATTGCTCTTTTTTTTTTAATGTATGTGTGGTATTCTTTTGTTTTAATAAAGGTTGCTGCAAAAAAGCATTTGCTTTACTGAATGCTCATTCTCTTAGAATTCTCGACTTTTATCTGCCACTAAATCCATTATAGGGGTTCTATTCAACATGCTATTGGCCTTCCTCTAGTTTTCTCAACAGATTATATGGACACCAGAAGAGCTTGTGTATTGTTCAGCTTTTATCCTTTTTTCTCACCATATACCTGCATCATCTTTTTGTCTAGCTATTAATTTCTCTAATATAAACCATTATGCCAGTCTTGAAAATTCCTGTTTGTAATACCCTGCAGCCTACTCATGTTCATCATGTGTTTTTACATTGCCCTTTGGCTAATATTCAACTTTATTTCTTTTGATATTATGATATTCCGTGACTTAACAACCGATATCACTGGAAGAATATTGGTGTTTTTGGGGGGAGAAACTTAAAGTCATTGAAAGAACTACACAATTTCCCAAAGGCAATGTGTTATTCTCCTTTTCTTGTTCAGTTCTGAGTCTTTCTTATTGTCATTTTCCAGCCAATGTCCAAAATAGATGTGCTAACCAGTTTTACAGGTTGTCCATCCAGTTGCATATCATAATCTAAATAATAGATATTATTTTCCCACCTTTTTCTGTATGGATAATTAGGCTGACTTTTGAGTGATTATTGATTTCATTGAGGAGCCTCTGTAGTGTTTTGGGGGTGGATGAAGTTAGCAAAATGTTATCCCAAAAACAGGTGTATCTGGAAGACCTTATGATTCTTCCATTTTGATTTTATGCTATAGTCCTCTCTTTTGACATAGTCAGAGAATTATCGAAAACTGTCTCTGCTGTTAAATCTTTCAAGAACTCATGTATGATTTTGACATCTACATGAGGATGCTTTCTTTGGTCTAGATACATTTTTATAATCAACCAGCAAACAAAATGGATCCTTTTACTTTCTATACTTTTTGGTTACTTACGTGACAGTAAAAATGTGGTCCCTTATAAAGGATAGATTGCAATAGTAGCCTGTCTTTTGCTTTATCTTACCATCATTGTGGATATTCTTGATGATGCATAAGTTATTCTCATAAAAATTTTGTACGTGCAAGAAAGTATACATATATGAATCAGTAGTTTTTAAAAATTATTTTCTTGGTTACTTTTCTTTATTAATAAGGTCTGAGTTCTTTACATGCTTCCCTGTTTTATAGATGCTTTGAAAATCAGTCCCCCAGAATCTTTAATATTGTGTCACCTCCAGTATGGACATTGCTGTGTACTTAATGTAGTCCAATTACTTTTCCCATCTTTGTCTTCTTCAGTGCCATTTCCATTTCCTTCATAAGACATCTAAGATCATGGCATAAGATTTTAAATGGACTGGCTCCACTGTCCTTGGTGAAAAGGATTGCAAAATATTTTAAACATCTTTTTATCCTGTGTCTCTTTGTTGTCTTCCTTCAAGTTTCTGATTAAGTGCTGTTGAGATGACTTCGCTTAGGTGGGTCTCATCAAACTCTCTTTCAACTTATTTTCCTTCTACTTGCTCCTCGCCTTAATTAGTGATACAATTAATATTATCTCATATATTTTCCACTAAGATTTTACAAATGATTTGGTAGTCAAAAACCTACACATGGCTGCTACATTTCTAGAATTAACAAGGAAATAAAATGTTTGTTGGCCAAGGCAGTTTTTAGGCTTTCTTTTTCCCCTTGTGATAATTTATATTAGTTGAACTTCTTTAAGAAATATTTATTCTTCATGTTGATGTTCATTCTTAAATTCAGCTCCCATTTTTGTGTGTTAGTAGTATGTTTTAATTTGTAAAATTATAGTTTTAATTGGATGTAATTATTTTAAATATATTTTATTAATATCTTTTATTTTTAAATCACCTAAATTTCTATTTTCCTTCCCCTCCATGTCCCAGAGAGTAATTCCATGTAACAGAAAATATTTTTAAATTAAAAAAAAGGAAATGAGGCCAAAGAGAAACACAGATCAGCGAAACTCATAAATACATTGAAAAAAATTAGAAAATAGTATGTAACACTGCACATTTATATTATATATCACATTACATGAAACCTTCCCCCTTGTCCCAATATATCCCTCTGCAAAAGGATGAATCTTCTTATAACTCCCTTATGGCTATGCTTATTCTGTTTAATTTTACATCACTCACTCAATTGTTTTGTGGTGATGGTTCTTTGTATTTACATTATTATTGTGTGTGTGTATGTCTGTATGTCCCTGTATTGGCCATACTTCACACTGCATTACTTCATTTAATTCTTTCTGAGCTTCTCTGTTTTCATCATATTCATCTTTTCTTATACCACAGTAATAGTCCATTATATTCACATGCCACAGTTGCTTTAGCTATTCCCCAATTGATGGGCATCTATTTTATTTCTCCTTCTTTTCTACAATAAAAAGGAATGTTACAAATATTTTGATGTCTATAGGGATTTCCTTTTTATCATTGCCTTCTGGGGTATATACTAAATATGTCTCTGGTTCAAAAGAGCCATTATCTTTTTTATTATTATTATTCTAGTCTCATAGCAGTTTTTATCTTTATATTAACAAGACAGTGATATTATACATATCATTATGTATAGACAGCTGATTTGGTTAGAACTCTTACATCTATAATAAGTTATTTATTCCCCATTAAAATATAATCCATTTCATTTTTAGAGATGTTATTTGGTGCTACCAATATCTCTTTACTTTTTTCTTGAAGAAGTTATTCATATTTGTGTGAAGCTTCCATATAGGTTATAATCTTTTTGCCTTTCTCCTTCCTTACTCCAGAACCTAGTTTCCAAAAATTTTTTTTTGCTAGAATCTCTGGTGCTCATATTTGCACTGGAGTCACCATGTAACAAAATTAGTAAGTATAATTTACAGGGTTTTATCAAATTCTTCATAGAATTTCTCATGTTTCTTCTATAAAAGATTTTGGCATATAAGGTAGAGTTATTTTTCATGGTAATGTTTTTGCATTGTTCATTATGAGCACTACAATAATGATGATCAAATATTCCATGAAATAATTTTTCTCATGGCCATTATGTAAAACCAACTCCACCAACTCTTTTGTGTGTCCCTCTAAGGCAGCGATGACGAACTGTTTAGAGATGGAATGTCAGGCCCTGTCCCCACCCCACTCTCCAGACCATGTGGCATGCCCCCTGCCTCCTCCAATAATCCAAGCAAGGGAGGGAGAAAGTGCTCTCATTGGGCTATTGGGTGGGTGAAGTGAGGAATGTCCTCAGTGAGTGTAAAGAGGGGAGGGGAGTGGCCTGAGCACTCTGTGCCTCTCCAGCTCTGCTGCCTGTGAGTCGCCCACCTTACCCCCTGTGTACTCCCATTGGGCTGCTGGGCAGAGGGGCGAGGGATGGGGAAAAATGTCATTAGGCACGGTGGAGAGGGGCAGCTCTACCCAAGTCCATCTGCCTTTCAAGTAATTAACTCTAGGAGTCTGGGGGGTAGCACATGTGCCCACAGAGAATGCTCTGTATGCCATCTTTGGCACCAGTGCTATAGGCTTTCCATCACTGCTCTAAGGAGACCTGTGAACCATTTTTCCACTTAGTTGAAACTTCCTTTGTCTTCTAGTTTCATTTTCATTGAGGATGTCAAGATTCAGTTCCTCCAGCAATTCTTCCTGTGTGTGTTTGTTTGTTTTTGAACTAGATAAGAACTTTAGATGTACCAGTAGCCAAATGAATGTTTGTAGATAGCCATCTCTGTGATTCTCAGCACTATCTGTTCCCTTTTCTATTAGTTTGCCACCATCATACAGAATCATAAAGAGATTAGGATTGAAGGCTTTCTTGGTTATTATTATCATTATCATTATCATCTTCACCACCACCACTATCATCATTATCATTATCATTATTTTGCTTCATGGATTACTATGGCCAAAAAATTCATTGCAAGTAGCCAGTCTTCTGATGATGAGCCTTTCCATATTTAGCTAAGATGGTCCTAGGAAAGCAGAATTCTGTGCTAAGATGGACTTAAAATAACCTTTCCAGCCTGGTAGAGCCTTCTAAGCCTTATGCTCAGGGGGCAAGCCTTCAGGATCCCACGGTCACTTCAGTAACATGATGAAGCATCAGAATAAGACTTTGTGAAAACTGGATTGATATAGTAATGAATTTCATTTAGTGAGGCAGGTGCAGAGTAAATTTGTAGATGGGATTCATAGGGAAGAATATTATTGGAGAAATAAAAAATATTCTTAGCATTTGTCATTGATTATTTTGAAAATATCCTCCTAAGATTCTGTGGTCTTGCTTGATATCCAGTTGGGTTTTATTATTGTAAACAAAATTTCTCAAAATGTTTTTTTCTGGGACAGTCAAGAGATTAAAGATTTTGATGATGTACTATGTGTTTTATCTCTTTAGGTGAGGCCTGAAATTATGTTGGTTGCTACCACTCAGTCTAATTATAATTAGACTTTTAAAAATTTAAAGTTGATTAAGATTTTTATAAATCTTTAAGCCTATTGAGAAACTTTGCAATGATTTGTGTTTTTACTTTTCTTACCACACTGGATACCACTTGAATTTCATAATTTTTTGTAAGAATACCAAGAGAAGCTGTTATCTACTGATCTAGCTGTTATCCGTCTACTTGCAGAATATTACAATGGCAGGAATGTTTTAGGCCTATGTTTAGGAAATCATGGCATGAATGTCAAAATAATTTATTGGGAGTGACAGATAGATTAGACTTGTTTAGTAGACAGTGTTTAAAATTCTTTAGGAAATTATGAGCCCACTAACTTATTTTAAAAGTTCTCGTTACATAATTTTATATATGCTGTTATATAATATAAGTATATTGTTATATAATTTCAATAAGCAAAAAAAATCTGGTTTTTTCCCTTTCAAGTTGAATTTTGATTTTATTTTTTCCAATTACTTTAATTACCTAGTATTACATTAGTAAATAACCAATTACAATTTCTTTTGTCTCTTAAAATTAAGTGAACAAAAAAACTTGGTTAAAAAAAAGAAATGACATAGTTTTAAATACTCCATGGATCCCAGGTGCTGAGATTTTTTTGTTTTTCAGGATTGAGATTGACCTAATAAAAATTGACCTTTTCACTATAAGCACCTGAAAGTAAATTACTTTTATATTGAGCAAAAATATTCTAAAACCAAGAGTAAGCTTTATTGTGTCTTTAAAATATGTTCTTTGAGGTACGTCATTGTTAGCAGTTTATACCCCAGTTTGTTGCACAAATGATTTTGTATGTTTTATTGTAATAGAGATTTCTCAATTTTGGGTGTTGAGAATCTTGTTGATTAAAAGAATTGACACCCCTTCCTCACCCTTAGTATTTCTCATGGTATTAGAACAATTCTCAAATACTTTCCTCAAAACTTACTTTTATTATTTTTTATTAGTTTTGGTTATAGCATGGAAGTCATAGCAAAAACTACTTTTACTTTGAATTTCACATGTAGATTTTATTTAGAAATGGCAACTAATATCAGTTCCATAAACATTTATTAGATTCCTGCTTTGCATAAGATGCTATCCTAGTTGACTGAGTTTTAAAGAAAAAATGAAACAGATTTTGCCTTATAGACCGAACATGGTGTTATATTATGTGGATGAAGAGGAGAATAATAATAATGATGATGATTATGATAACTAGCATTTATATAGTGCCTGCTGTATGTCAGGCACTGTGCCAGGCTCTACAAATATTTTATTTGATCCTCACAACAACTCTGGGGGAGTGAGGTTTTATTATCCCATTTTTAGAGAGAAGAAAACTAAGGCAAAAGAGGTTGACTTGGCTAGAGTATAAGTATCTAATACTGGATTAAAATCATGTTTTCCTCAGTCTAGACAAAGTGCTCTATTCATTGTGTCACAAAGCTGGTAAGTAAATAAATACAAGGTAGTTTGAAGGTGGAAAATATATAGGCAGCTGGTGAGAATGATCAGAGAAGGTATTGTGAAGGAGGAGACACATGAACTGAGTTTAGAAGTAAGACAAAGATTCTGAGAGTCAGAAATAAGGAAGAGGAATATATTTCCATTCGTGGAAGGTGGCTCATAGAAATATATGTAGACAGGAGGTTGGGGTTTGAATATGAAAATAATGATGAATATGAATATTAAATAAGTTTGGAAGGAAACATAGGTTGGAGAAAAATGATGTAAGACTTTAAATTCCATATTAAGGAGTTTTATCTCAAAGATAAAAGGAGAGATATTTTAAGATTTTTCAGCAAAGGAGCAACATGGTGAGCATTGCACTTTAAGATTATTTTAGCAGCTTATGGATCAAGAGCTAAGAAATCAAAAATAGTTCAGGAGACTTTTATGGCAGTCCAAAGGTGAGGGTTGATTCCGGGCCTTGAACCAGGATGAAGACCAAGTGAATGTTGAGAAGGGAAGGATTATGAGAGAGATTTTGGAGGCATAATGGACAAGAATTGACCATGGATTAGATTTAGAGGCAGTATGGGATTGAAAGGAGAATCAAGGACAACTGAAGTTTTGAGTTGGGGTGACTGGGAGTGTTAGTAAAAGTAAAGTCTGGAGAAGAGTCAGGTTTAGATTTGAGATGTAGAGTTTGAATTGCTAATGGAGAGGTATAACTGCCAGTTGGTTATTTGAGAATGGAGTGAGATTGGTGTAAACATATAAACTTGGGAATTATCTCTGTATGTATGTGTGCTAAATGAGACCAGGGGATGAGATGAGAGTTGGAGAAGTAAGCCTAATTCAGAACCTTACTTGGGAGGGAGACAGGGTGGTGGGTGGGGGAGGGGAGGTGGGCTAGGGAGATAAAACAATCGTAATTATTAGGTGCAAGATGAAACAGTACTGGAAACTGAGAAACGGTAATCAGACAAGTAGGAGGAAATCTGAGACAGTATCATAGAAGCTGAAGGAGAGGCAAGAGTATCTGTGAGGAAAGAGGGGTCAATTTTGTTAAAAACTGCTGAGATCTTTGGTAATCCATTGATGATTATATTGATTGGCTATGTTTGTAGATAGAATTAAAGTCATGAGAATTGAGTTTAATGGAAAGTTCAACAGTTCAACATTTATTGAAATATTCAGGTATGAGGACCGAGTTTAGTGTAGGAAAGGAAGACTACCAACCAAATACTGAAGGAAGGAAGAAAAAAAAAGAGTGAAATCTAGAGTCAGTAAATAATATCAAGGATCTCATAGGGTGATACAGAGAAATCTGATGAACATTAAACCATGAGAGAGACTACTTACTGGCAGAGAGATAGTATCTAGAAAAGTATTACTAGAGAGCAAAAGTAGTCTTTCTGTGGTTTTCTCTGGGTTGCTTATTCCAATATAAATAAACTACTTATTTTTTCTCAAAGAAAAGAGTTGTCTCAAAGTAGTAATAGAAACAAGGAGTAGTTCTTTTCCTTTTAAACATAAGGCAGCCAATTTGCTGATGCAACATCAGGTATTCATCAAAAGTTTTAAATATTTTTAATAAATTTGAATGAACAGCAAAATTTCTGAATTAAGTTCAAGAATCAGCTGCTTCTTGATTTGTGAAAAAAAAAAGAGAGATTATAGTTTGTATTTTAAATGTTATGATTTTTTAGCAGGACAGTATTTTAGTATCTGTTATCTCACATGTTTTTAGCCAAAAGTAGTTTGATATTTGACTTGGTTTCAGTTTGTTTCTCTTTTTCCATTCCACTTTTAGAAAATTTCCCTCTTATTCCATACTGGAAGATTATATTGTAAAAACTAAAGTGTCATTGTTCTTTAGATATTAATTTGTAATGTAGTGCTGCAATCAAATAACAGATTCAGATGATTTTTACTTTTTAAACTTGAGGGCATTTTAATGATAAGCTATTACTTTAAAAAAATTTTATTATATTGGTTCATTTTCTCAATTCTTATGGGAGAGAGTTTATGTGGTATTTAGCAAAGGATGTATACTTTACATTTGTTTACATACTGTCTCATCAGTTCATTAAAATATGATTACCTAATACAGTAGCAGAACAAGGTAATAATTTCAAAGGGGGAAGAGAAAATATATTTTCTTTAAAATTTAAGCAATGGTGATTAAAATTAAAACTTGAAGTTTTGATCATATGCCTATACATTGTATTATGAAGGCAGAATATGAACAAAATTTATTTCTAGACACGCTGATACATTTTTGGAGAACCTTGAGCAGTTTGTTTTGTCTTATGAATGATTTTTTTTTATACAAATCCTTACCTTCCATCTTAGAACCAATACTAAATATTGGTTCCAACACAGAAGAGTAAGCAGTTAGGGTGAAGTGACTTGCCCAAGGTCACCCATCTAGACAGAGTTTGAGTTTAGATTTGCACCCCCTCCCCCTGACCTGGCTCTCTATCTCCTGAGACACCTTCCTTTTGCTGTAGCTGCTATAAATATCCAGAATATAGCCAAGACTAGGACAATAGCTAAGAACCAAGAAAAAGTTAAAACAAAATAGCCCTTGGAACAGCCAAAATGGATGTCTTGAAGTTTCCAACAGTGAGATGCAACAAACTTGTATTGAGGGAAAAGACAGAAAATCTACAAAAAGCAGACACCATTACTTTAAATGCATAATACCATATTTCGTGTGGTAACAAAGTGCCCCCATACCTCAGTGACCCCCCCGCCAAGGACTCATTATAATATAGCTAAGTATAGCATCGAGTTTTGAAAAACCTGCATCATCATTAAATGTTTAATTTCTATAATTCTATAGTACTTTAAAAAATCCCTGACTATATTAATGCAATTATCCCCTCCATTGAGAGTTTTAGATTGCATCTGTTCCATGTTTTCAATGTATGCCACTTCATGAGTTGTTGGACACTTCTCTCCACACCCCTTTTGCTCCCCCCCCCCCCAAAGACACCATCATTTGGTGTCTATCATTATGATGATGATTCTCTACAACTTGCTTTCTGGACAATAGTACATAATCTGACTCTTGTTCCATGCTTGAAGATTTTCCAACTTCATTTATTCTACCAGAGGTTAAATTGTGCTGAGATAATTTTTGTGAACTGAGTTTTGACAGTCTATTTTTATGTGTTCAATGCACTTTGCTTTTAAAGACAAGAACACATGCAATTTAATTTAGAAAGTTTTCTTTCTAAAAATTAAAAAAAAACACAAAGAGATTTGAAGGCACAGTTTTCTGGGAAATCTAGAGTTAAGATTCAAGGTAGCTTAGTTTTATAGATTTCTGTTTAATCTTGGACAGCGTGACATGCCAGAAAAGTTCCAATTTTGTTGTCAGAGGACCTGGATTAAATTTACAGGTGTCCAGCTAGTTATATCCCTTTTCTAGGCTTCAGTTTTCTAAGCTATGGAACCAAGGGGATTAAAATAGATGATTGTTAATGCTGCTTCCATTTCTAAATCCTGTCATCCTAATGTAATGTTGTTTATTCCTCTTCTAAAGTAATAATAATTTTCTCAGTCTGGTTTTCTATCACAAATTATTTACGTTATCACTAACATTGTTATAAAGGAGAATGAAACTTCATATGATAGCCTACATTAGAAGTATCCTCTTGAAACCTTAGAAATAAGGACATTTATTTCAGTAAGCTTGAATCCTTTTCATGGACATGGGAAGAATTCAGTAAGGTAGATCACAAGTAAACTAATGTGGACTTTCACAGTTTTTGATAAAAGATTTAAAAACTACAACTTTTAAATTTTTACTAGGTTTCTCGGTCAGTAGAATACTAAGATATTTGTTCTGTTAACCTATTTAACAAAATGCTAAATTAGTAGAGATACAACTTGCTACAGAATGCAGCCTTTGTGGGTAGGATTGTTAGGAAATAAAATGTGTCCTTTTGGTAAAAAGAATTTACTTTGAAAAGATTTTATGAATAGAGAAGCCATGACATTAAGTAAAAGAATGAAAGGAGAGGGTTTGATAGAGCATGGCAGAATATAGAAGGAATAATAATTCTACTATGAAATGATCCTATTTAGCTACCATTTTACTGGCTGCCACAAATCTTTGTTTTCTCACTGTCCCCATGTCTTCTCTCCTCTCTGAATCTCTTTAGTCCTGGTTTGCTGAAAATAAAACACTTTAAAATTTACAAAATGCTTCACAAAGAATATTTCACGTGATCCTCACAACAACTTTGGGAGGCAAGTGCTATTATTATCTTAAGTTTACACATAAGGAAACTGAGGTAGTCAAGTTGAGTAACTCACCTAGGATCGCACAGCAAGTGAATCTCTGAGAAAGAACTTGAACTCAATTCTTCCTGACTCCAGGTTCAGCACTATCTGTCCTTCCTCTCTTGGGGACTTTTTTTTGAATGGCATTTCTTCCTAGTAAACTCACTAACATTTGTTTTTATTTTAAAGAGAGCTAAATTTATTTTTTCCAAAATAATAATGTTTTCTTATATTGTGTTAGAAAAATAATGAATATGCCAGAGAAGCAATTTAAAGAAGGATATGAATCCAGCCTCGAAATTTAAATTTGCTTGTCTCATTATAGCTATTCTCCTTAATCTTGAAAATTTCTAAATGTGAAGAACTAAAGTTTTCCTGTGTACTGTTTTATTAGCCTTTGTACAGTTGTGTCCGACTCTTTTTGACCCCATTTGGGGTTTTCTTGGCAAAGATACTGGAGTGGTGTGCCATTTCCTTCCCATGCTCATTTTGCAGATGTGGAAACCAAGGCAAATGGGTAAAGTGACTTACCTAGGTTCATACAGTTTAGTAATAGTCTGAAGTCAGAGTTGAACTCAGGAAGATGATTCTTCCTGACAGTATATCTGTTCATGCACTCCCTCTTTTTCTCCCACTTTCTTTCCATTTTCCCCTCCCTTGTCCACTGAGAGGGCTGCTATCTCTTCCCTGGCAACATGCCTACCCACAGACTCTCTTCATGAAAAGAAGTAAAAAGTAGTCATAAAGAAAAGCAAAAAGGTCCACTAAAACCAGTCTGATAAGTCAAAATGAAAACTGGTACAAGCAAAGAGATATAGACAATACAGTGCAGAAACAAATTTATGCCCAATATTGATTTATAGAAGCAAAAAGAAAAAAAAAACTTTGGATATAAAAAGTAGCAAAGACCCAGAAGTGCTTTTTATGTGTAACAAGTCTTGCAGTTTAAAGTCACTTATAATGTGTCCTCTAAGAATCATAAGATTGGATGGAGGGAGTATCTCAACTGTAACCATTAAGATCACAAATACAAGTGCTAGCCTGGGACTAAGGAAAATGAGTGATCTGTTTTGCACATTTTTATGTTAAATAAAATCTTAAACCATAAAAATAAGTAGGTATGACATAACCATTTAGGAGGCTATCTGAGCAGCATAACTTTAAAACTCAGATTGACCTACTCTTAAATTAGCTGTTGCATTTAAATATTCAGTGAAATAAAATATACCTATATATTCATACATATGCTTAATCATATAACACCAAACATATATTTAAAAACACATAATGCATCTTCAAAAATCCCTCCATAAGAAATTTAACCAGTAAGTTTCTCCCTCTTTCCCCCAATTCCAGTGTAAAATAACCATTGAAATGTGAATGAAGACAAATGTATGTTTTTATGATCCACTTTGAGAGTAAGAATGAAGTAAAGATGATAGTCATATACTGGATTCTTCTACTGCTTAATATATTAATTAATAAAGAATTCTTAGCATATGCTGGCAACAAATGTGTTGTAGATGTTTCTTAGCTATCCAGTTAGAAAGATGGAAATTTTGATCTTAAGGAATCTTAGAGATCATCTTTCTAACATACTATTTTACAAGCGAGAAACCAAGTTACAGTGAAATTTAAGTAACTTTTCCAATTGGTGGCAGAACTGAAGTGAAAATGCTTTCTTCTCAGTTCCAAGGACATGGGTGTTTTCCCTTCTCTGTATTGTACTTTCTCTGCTGATTCTTTTGACTTCCCTATACATTTAAATTGATTACCTCATATAGCAATAATTGCTCTAATTGTCAGCCTCTTCCCCAGCGATACTCTTTACTTATCAATTGCCTGTTTGAATGAGCTGCATCCAGAACCCTTGGACAAGGAGTCTCTTGTTCATAAATAATAATTTTAAGGAGTTTGTGTTTCAGAATTCTAAAGTTTAAAAACTCAGAGTACTTCATCATTCATAAATAAATTCATTTAAAAGTGAAGCAAAAGAGGCAAAATTGTTTAGATGACAAAACATTGCCTAGATCCTTGTTAGAATTCTGACTACAACTTTTATAGGATGCCATTAAGTTCATTCAGTCTTTGTTTTCCCATCTAGAATGAAAGGCAGTTAATGTCCCCTTACATTAATCAGGTAGGCACTTTAAGTCATTAGAAAGAAGTAAAATAAAAGTTGCTATTGTTAGTAAGACAGTATTTTGTATACTTCATAGTTTTGAAAAAGTAGGTCTTTTTTATTGACATGATTTGAAACACAAGTGAATTTGTTTAGTTATTTTCTTGAGCAACTAACTAACTAACTAATCAACAGTATCTTTTTTTTTTTTTTCTCTTCTTGCCCTTTCTCCTCTTCCTTTCACTCCCTAATCCAAAGACCACTGGAAAGAGTTCGCGTTGATTATACTGTCAGGACAGGAAAATCTTATTGCACGCATGGTGTCCACTGTGTCAACCCTGAACCAGGAGATCCATCATCTACTGCCACAAATAGTTACTCTTTTTCAGGGATATTAGGTAGGTGAGTTTAGCTGGCACAGAAAATGACTTCTGAGTATTTGTAGATAAAATCATGGAATAGAAGGAACCTTAGCTATTTAGAAAACTTAACTACCCAAAAGAGTTGATTACTCAAATGTTCCATAAGGGAACCAATTTTACAATTTAAATCCTCTTTGATAATTATTTTAGTTTTGATAAATTGTTTTTTTAAAGCTGAAATTTGTTAGTACATTTTTCTTAGAAACTTTTTCTAACTTATTAATGCCTGAGACAGAAGGGAAAGGACCAGGCAAAAGGGGTTAAGTGATTTGCTCAGGGTCACACAGGCAACAAGTGCCTGAGGCCAGGAATCCAGTTTCTCATGACTCCAGGCCTGGTGCTCTATCTACTGAGAAGCCTAGTTGCCTCTATTAGTAAATTTCTTTAAAAAAAAATACAACTATCTAACTGGGAAGAATTTAGAAATGGCAGCTTCATTGGAAATGATTCTCCTTTCTCCAAGTGAAGGCACAGAAAGTTTGTGGGAGAGGATACTTCCTACTCTCTAGATATCAACAGTTAGGGAAAATATTAGTATCTTAGAATCTAAATGAGAGTAAATATTCTTTGGCCTTAAAGTAGTATAGATTTTATTCTGCCTGTTTGGTCTGAAATTGCTGGAAACAAAAGTTCACAGTAGCTCTTTCTTCCTTAACAGGAGTACTCAGTCTGTTCACTTCTATCATAAATGTTTCTCTTAGTTCTCAGAGTTCTGAGTGTGTTCAAGTTTAAGAAGGTAGGGAAGAGAAAGATGGAGGGAAAGAAAGTCAGTTCATAATTCAATACAAAAAGCTTCAAAAAACAGGACAAGAGAACGCAATATATGACCATTTCTATGAATAGCATCCAACAATTCTTTTGAAACAAAATTCTTTGTTTTTAGACTTAAGCCAGATTTTAAGTTTGTATTATTTGAAATAGATAATTGGGAAAAGTAAATTTTATTTCACATATATGGAATGTACATGATATAAATTCATTAGAATGTGAACAACCCCAAAACCTTATCTGTTATAGGACTTTGAAATGGGTTGCTTCCCAATTTTAAATGCGTGGCAAGTTATCATTCATATCCTCTTTTACCACAATTGCAAATGTTGCTTTTTTAAATGCCTTTATGTACTTCATGTACATATTCTTTATGTACTTAAATGCTTATGTACTTCCAAAAGGCCTAGTTGTAGAGTCAATGGAATATTAATTCAGTTAATTTATTAAAAAATCCAAATGTTTTGCTTTTAATATGTAGACCCTTTTTGTGAATGTATTAGACATCAGTATGGATGAGTCACTCAGGATGGACAAGCCCAAATGGGTTCTGCATCATTGCAGGGCAGTTTTAGATCTATTTGATCACAAATCCATTTGAATAATACTATTCTAGGACAAGAAATATTTTGCCCTTGGTTTTGGGATGGGGGAGGGAATTTGGTGCTAATAAAAATGGGAATTGGTAATAGTAGTCTATATATCTTAAGTCCACTTATTATAAATGTGGTTTATTATGGTGATATTCCTAAAGTCACTAGAGTCACTCTTCACATAGTGTCAAGTATTAAAAAGAAGTCATTTAATCTTAGCTAAATGGAAACAACTTGTATTATCACTGTACTTTCATTTTTGTTATACAAATAGACTTAAAGAACTTGAATGGCATAGATAGCTAATGTGCTAACTTAGACAAGTCAGACATCTAAATTAAAACTTCACCTGTGTAGTGGATTTTCAGTTTGAAGCATATCTCTTGGAGAGAAAGTATGGAGTAGTAGTAGTAGAAAGAGAAAACACCAGCACCATGATCAGAATGATTTGGCTTCTTGTTCTACTTAACTCTGAAATATGCTGGCTGTGAGGGCCTGGCCAGAGCCCCCTGACCTTTAGTGGCAAAGGCAGTTCTGAGCTTGGTTGTAGGACAGAGGCTGAAAGAGGCTGACATGAATTGATAGAGGGAGCCTCCTCAGTGAGAGTTCCCTACACCAGTGAAATTACAGGTTCAGTCTTCTCTACCCCTTCCTCCCCTCTTTCCCAATAGATTTAAAGCACTTTGCAAGCCTTAAAGCTTTATATAAAGCCAACAACTATTCTGGGACTTTATTAGGGCTTGGAGGATGATCCCTGGGTCCTTCAAGGCTCTGTTAGCAGCAGAGCTGATTTGACCTGGCTGTCATATGAGGATCAGTTTGAATTTAAAAAAAATCATTCTGATAGGGTCAACTAACAGATAAAAGGTTTGTTTGTTTGTTTGATGGAAGAACTGAGATCTCCTGTCTGGAGAGTATATTTTCACATGCAGGTCCTGAAATACTGAAGCAAGAGGCCAGCCACTGAACAAATTGTCTCAGGTGTGTTTTATAGGATATAGCTTGTTTTAAGAAGAAAGCTAGGAAAAAGTATTAAAATTTAAAAAAATTGTACTTCCTACTTCAGTAACAACTCTAAGACAGAAGGGCAAGGCCTAGCTAAATAGGTTTAAGTGACTTGCCCAGAATCACATAGCTAGGATGTGTCTGAGATCACATTTGAACCCATGTCCTCCCAACTCCAGACCTGAGTCTCTAACCATTATGCCACCTAGCATAATGTAGACCCTGTAAGTCCAGTTTTTACAAATTAAATATTTCAAATATGAAGAGCATCAACTGTTTAAAGAAGCTTGTGAATCTTTTTGGAGAAAATAATCATTTTTTAAAGATAATGAACTTGAATTTTTTATTGTGTTGATTCTTTTATTTGGAATTTGCTTTTAAAATTCGTATAACTATATTTAATCTTTCTCTGATGAATATTCTTTAAAATTTTTATGTAGTACAATAGTACCCACCTTCTTTGCTCCACTCATTTGTAGAACATTTAGGGTAAAATATTTTGCATAAACTGAATGATACACACTCTTGTAAAGATGTTTTTATTTTATTTATTTTTAAACCCTTACCTTTCGCCTTAGAATCAATACCCTGTGTTGGTTCTAAGGCAAAAGAGTGGTAAGGGCTAGGCAACAGGGGGGTAAATATCTGAGGCCAGATTTGAACCTAGGACCTCCTGTTCCTGGGCCTGGCTCTCAATCCACTGAGCCACCCAGCTGCCCCCAAAAAGATGTTTTTAGATAGAGATTAAAGATCATAATCTTGCCTGATATTCAAGGGTCTCTATAATTCAAACCTAACCATCTATCTTAATATTTGTTACTTTCGTATTCAACTTTTGGCATATTCAACTTCTGAACATGTCTTAGCTTCCTTTTAGACTGTAAATTCCTTGATGGCCAAAGCTATTTCTTCTTTACATTTATACCCAAGGCATCTGTCATATATATTGACATTAATCAAATGTTAAATGGATGAACTATTTTTCATTTGCATATCCTAGAAAGAGTATTAACATTTACATCATGATTACCATCCTTTTCCCTCTACTGTGTAAAAATTTTCACACATACTGTGTCAGCCAAGTTGTTGTTGGCATGTTGCATACTGCTTCAAACTTAGCACATGTTTAACAAATATTGACAACTTGATTTAGTTAAACTGAATAAAAGTGATATAGGTAAGCTCTTCTTTGATTAATTGGTATTTAGAATAAAACAGAACATGCATTTTTTAAAAAAGTCTCATGTACAGAGTTCGAATGTGAGTTCCTTGAGGCCAAGGATGATGCTCTTGCTTTTCTTTGTATACTCAGAAATTAGTTCAGTATATGGCACATAGTAGATACTTATTGACTGACTTAAAAAAACGAGAAATAGGCAAGAGAATTTTGTAATTACACCTCCAATTTTCACATGGCTTGTGAGGAAAGGACCACTCAAAGTTTATATTGTAGGTTTATTAAAAAGACTCAAGTAAGATTACTTTAAATCTTTTTTATTTTAAACCTTACCTTCTGTCTTGGAATCAATACTGTGTATTGGTTCCAAAGCAGAAGAGCAGTAAGGGCTAGGTAATGGGGTTTAAGTGACTTGCCCAGGGTCACACAGCTAGGAAGTGTTTGAGGCCAGAGTTGAACCTAGGACCTCCCATCTCTAGGCCTCGCTCTCAATCCACTGAGCTACCCAGCTGCCCCCTACTTCAAGTCTTATTGGAAAAGCCAGAGTTGGAAGCAAAGGAGGATTTGGACTAGATTACCTCTTTTGAGTGGCCACCCTTTTGTGAGGGATGCATATATCAGACTATGTAAATGATGGATTTGCTCATATTAGAAAAATATGGAGTTGTATAAACTCAAATTTAAAAGTAATGAGGCAAATTATTTAAATCCTTAAGCTTGTTGCTACATTATTGAGTTAAACATTATTTATCTTGTTTGTTTCTTTTCCCTACTTGCTTTCTACCAGGAATTTGGAGTTGGGCCAGAGAGGTCTCCAAAACGTAGTAGTTAAAATAATTTTGAATGTGTTTAAATATAGTTTTGGCAGCTATTCTGGAAAAAGCTTTGAAAAATCACGAGTATTTATGGATTTGGGGCTGCATTCAGTTATGGTATCTTCTAAATCTAGTTCACTTCTATTTTGTCTAGACATTTTAGTAGTATACTTAATGAAAAAACCATGGCTTATATCTAAAATGGTGAACTAGAATTCTAAGTGCATAAACAATTTTAATCAGCGTATCGAGAGACTTAAGAGTCTAGTGACAGACTATGTTTCTTGTCATAAGTTCAGCTGTGCTAAGTTTGGCTAGATCTATCACCAGGTTGGCATTTTTATTTTTTTGCTTATGGCAAAAGTAAATTGTAGATGGGTTAAAAATACCCATTTGTGGAGGAAGGAAATCCCTGTAGTACTGGAGTATCTAATTCCATAGACTTGATAAATGAGATATTTCAGCTAGTGAAAGATATTTTCTCATTTCATTACGTTTAGCTGTGATTTCATTTAATGTATATGAATATCCCTGCTTGAATATTTCATAGTAGTCATTTCATCATTTTGAGTATTCTCACCACCAAAACAGATCCTAACTTCTTTATAACTTAGTTGATGCTTTAAAGAGTTTCTAATGCCTCCAGATTAATCACTGGACAGCTAAGTTTTAGCTTAAAACTGCACTAAAGATGTTTAGGATACCTCCATCCACTAATCCTTTTGTTTTTAAGAGTTTTAAATTGCTTCATTAGGAATTAGTAAAATAGTTTATCTTAATAGAAATTAGAACTAAGAAATTTAACTAGCCAATTTAGTTGTCTTCTCTTTCCCTTAGGTTTTTACCTTAGTTAGAATTCTACTATAAAAGAAATAGCATGAAGTTTTAAGGAAGATGGTCATTGAATCATTTTTATTCTTGATTTTGAGAATATCTCAGATTTGTTAATCAGTAAACAAACATTTATTAAGTTGTGCCAGGCCCTATATTAAATGATGGGGATGGGGGAAAAAGGAATGTCCTGCCTGTGGCAAGAATTTTAAGTTGTCTAGATTCATTGGATCACTCAGTCTGTGGAAGGGAATGACATCTAAGAGTACTAGAAAAATAAGAAAGGAGCATGTTTTGCTAAAACAGGATTTTGTATTTGTTTTGGGGAATCATCTATTAGAGGAATCCACTAGGGTTGATTGAATGAGGAATATAACTGAGAGTGACTTAGTCCTTTACACTTCAGGAAGAACAAATCGACAGCTGTGTGGAGAGAATCCTGAGGTAGGGAGACCACAGGAAATCACTGGAATTTAATCCAGGTCTGGGGTTATGAGGACCTGACTGGATAACTGCAGAGCCTAATCCAAAGATAGGCTGCAACTTTCAATTCTGGCTTGGGAAAAAACGTAAATGAAGACTGTACTCTTAAGGTAGACAAGATCATTATCTTAATTCATTGTATTTAGAGAACTTATCAGATGGAGTAGATTGAAGATCCACAGAAAACAGAACTAGAATCCATGGATCGAAATTTTAGAAAGCAGATTTTAGGCCAACAATTTCAACAACAGATTTCAGACTAACAATTAAGACTAATAGTTCTCTTAGTACTGGAAGTATTCAAGCAGAGGCTGGATGACCAGTTGAGGGGACATTATATAGAGCAACTCTTTCATAGGTACAGTAGTTGAACCAAATAATATCCAAGTGCTCTCACTATGCATGATTCAGTTTTATGCATTTTTGATTATATGTTTTTGCAACGGTTTGTACTCCTATGGTGTTTCAGTGAATGTAAGGGAGGGGAGGAAAGCAAATTACTACATGGGAATCTGTTGAATTTGTTTGTTTTTTAATTTTAAGAAGTATATAGGACTGTGGCCCCACAATTCAGCTAGTGAATGAATATCATTCCAGGGCTAAACAGTTAATAAGTATATATAATATATCATTCCTGTTACTTTTAAAAGTAGTTGTGTTGCTGTTTAAAAAAAATTATTTTATTTTATCTACCAGATGGCAGTCAATAAATATTTTTTAGGTGTCTACTATGTGCTAGGCACTGTGCTACCTACTAAGTACTTGGATTACTCACTCTTGGAATGAGTATTTTACTGTATCCAAGGGTGTATTCTCATCCTTGAAGAACCTACAAATCCAATAGGGAAGACAATGAGCACACAAATAGGTATAAACAAGCTTTTTGTCAGATAAATAGGAAATAATTATGGAAAGTAAATAGGAAATAATTAATGGAGGGAAGGTACTAGAATTAAGTATTTGGAAAAGCTTCCTATAGAAGATAGGATTTTAGTATGGACTTTAGGAAAGCTAGGGAGGAGAGGGAGAGCATTCTAGGTATAGGAGACAACCAGAAAAAATCCCTTGAGAAAAGAAAGGGAGTATTTTGTTAAGTGGATCAGCAACGAGGCCAGTGTTACAAGATTTAAGATCCTGTATAATTGGGGGAGAGGTGTTAAAACCTAAGAAGACTATAAAGCTGGGGAGGCTAGACAGTGAAGGGCTTTGAATGGCAAAAAGAGGATTTTGTACTTGAGCCCGCAGGTGATAAGAAATGACTAAAATTTATTGAATATGACAGTGACATGATCATAACTGCACTTAAAAAAATCACTTTGGTGCCTAAATAGAAGATGTATTGGAATGGGGAAAGACTTGTGGCAGACTGACCAAATAGCAGGCTATTGCAGCAGACTAGGCATGAGGTGATAAGGCCTTGCACTAGAGTGGTAGGAGGGGGCAGCTAGTTAGCTTGGTGGATGGAGCACCAGGCCTGGAGACAGGAGGACCTAGGTTTAAATCTTGCCTCAGCTACTTCCTAGCTGTGTGACCCTGGGAAAGTCACTTAACCTTCACTGCCCAGCCCTTCTGCTTTGGAACCAATACACAGCATTGATTCTAAGATGGAAGAGGTTTTTTAAAAAAAAGAATAGAAAAGAAAGTAGGATGGTAGAAGAGGAAGGGTTTAGGGGAAATAGTATGAAGTTCTATTTCAGACATAATGAATTTAAGATGTTTATTGGACAACCATTTCAAGATATCTGGAAGGCAGTCAGAAATGGGAGATTGGGGATCAACAGAGACATTAGGATAGGAGAGTTAGTTGTGAAAATCATCAGCACAGATATTATGTAATCAACCAAGTGAAACAGTATGGAGGGCCCAGGATAGAAGAACCCTGGGGGAAATTTATAGTTAGTTGACATAACTCAGATGAAAATTTGGCAAAGGAGGAAAGATGGAATGGCTCTTATGGGTAGGAGAGAGAACCAGGAGAGAGTGGTGTCCCTAAGCTTGGAGAAGAGAGTTTGAAGGAGAACAGAGGGAACCGACTGTGTAAAAAACTGCAAAGGCAAGAATGAGGATGTGATTTCATTTTACTTCTTATAGTGATTATAGTCTTAGAGTATTTTTATATTGCTGATTATAAAACTATATAGATTTATATAAGACTAATATGACAGTTAATATTTAATTTTACTAAACTTTACTGAGATTTAAAGCTTTTATTTTAGGAAGCAAAGTGCATCTGAACTACAAAAGTAATGTTTGGTTGCTGCTAAAAGTAGAATAAATTTCTTAGAGTTATGACACCACAAAAAAAGTATTGCATTCTCTTGTATAAGCTAAATTTTCTTCCTTTTTTTTGTACAGGTTTCCACTTGAGTGGCACAGTGACAGAACCTGCAATGCAATCGGAGCCAGAAACTGTTTGCAACGTAGCTATCAGCTTTGATCGTTGCAAGATTACCTCAGTGACCTGTAGCTGTGGAAACAAGGACATATTTTACTGTGCCCACGTTGTGGCACTTTCTTTATATCGCATCCGCAAGCCAGATCAGGTCAAACTGCATCTTCCCATTTCAGAGACTCTCTTTCAAATGAACAGAGACCAACTACAAAAATTTGTACAGTATTTGATCACAGTGCACCATACAGAGGTTTTGCCAACTGCTCAAAAATTAGCAGATGAAATTCTTTCCCAGAATTCAGAAATCAACCAAGTCCATGGTAAGTATGGCCTTTATTCCATAAAATATCATCTTGGTTTCCTCTTTGTCCTTTATTGATTTTCATTTTCTGATAGAAACATGAACTAAGTTAGATGTTATTCCTAGGAGTTGGACTTAAAAAACTATTTGTTAATATTTTCAGCCATATTGTCATGGTGCAGTGGAGCCTTTTGCTAGACATTCTTCTTATATTTCTTGAATATATGATCTTAGAAATCCATCCCCCCCCCCAAATTGTCTTTATTACCTTTTAAGTACTCTGGTAAAGAACTCAGCAGGTTATTTAATGAACTATTACTAGAATGAACTTAATGAACTATTACTAGAATCCATGGCTTTTGCATAGCCTGACAATATGATCTGATTCCTTGCCTCAAGTAAGAGCAATGCTTTTTTTTTTTTTTAATTTTTTAGTGGATTGGGGGAGAATAATGACAAATAGTACCTATCTTCAAAAATTATTGTGAGGAAAAATCTTTTAAACTTCAAAGTATAATATAAGTGAGAGCTATTTCTATTATGTCATTAGGTTAAACAATTACTTTAAAATATGCAGCTTTGCCTCATTTAAAGAAAACAGTATGAAAACGATAAGCAGATAATTTTACCTTCCAAAGAATACCTGACAGGTTTCTCTTGTGGATGTGAAATATCTTCATTACCAGAAGTTGTTGTATGTTTTTCATAAACACTGTTGAATAAAAAGAGGTAGTGGGAGTACCCATATCAGCAGTGTAATTATATAGGGACCCCACCCCCTGCAGAGTTATCAATCAGTAAACTACACAATTTTTTTCTTTAAAACCACAGTGAGATATGACTTCACTTAAATAGCTGTTTAATCTTCAAAAGACAATGTCATGTTCTAAATCTAAGCTATCTGTGGTTCTTTTGAAGTGCTTTGTCAAAGCAGAGCCTGTCTAATCCTATGTAGACTTATACACCTCTCACCCCCCCCCCCCATCCGCCACTGGATATTGTCTACTTTTACCAAATGGTTATTAAAATAAAGTATTAAAGTGAAGTAGGGACCTAGTAAGGGTAATACTGAACATGTTAAAATCCTTGTTTGGCATTCATTTTGCCAGCATTTAAGAATGGCGATAGCAAATAACATTACTTATACAAGTTCTTCAGAAAGAGATGTCAAAAGCAATTGAGTGCACTATTGAGAACTTTTCTGCTGCATCCTTCCTTAAGCAGCTCAAATATCATTCCCTTTTGAAACTTTAGGCTGAGTAAGAATTTGTTTCCAGAAGTATAGTTTTAAGTGGCCGATGCTATCTCCTTTTCCCACTAATTAATTGGCCTCAGTTTCTTCATTTGTAAAATGAGTTGAATTAGATATTCTCTAAGATCATTTCTACATTCTAGATCCTCAGCCTATTTTGTTACCTGCTAATTCCATTTAAAAAAACAAAACCCTTATCTTCCATCTTAGAATCAAGAGTGGTAAGAGCTAGGCAATGGGGGTTAAGTGATTTGCCCAGGGTCACACAGCTAGGAAGTATAAGAAGCCAGATATAAACCCTGGACCTCCCATCTCCCAATCCACTGAGCCACCCAGCTGCTCCTGCTAATTACATTTTTTAATGGTGGTGGTAGGGGCAGCTGGGTAGCTCAGTGGATTGAGAGTCAGGCCTAGAGATGGGAGGTCCTAGGTTCAAATCTGGCCTCAGACACTTCCCAGCTGTGTGACCCTGGGCAAGTCACTTAACCCCCATTGCCCACCCTTACCACTCTTCTGCCTAGGAGCCAATACACAGAAGTTAAGGGTTAAAAAAACAAAAAAACAAACAAACAAATAATGGTGGTGGTAGTGGCTGAATAAAAAACAATAAACAATTAAAAAAACAAAATGGTTCATTTAATCAGTCTTTTATGCACTCATCATTATATGCGAATAATGTACTATGTAGTAGTGTACATGATATAATCATAAAAATAATAAAAGAATATGATCAAACTGAAAAACCAGAATGTCTAATTGGAAGTTGAATATAAAAGAATAATAATACTATAGAAGAATACCAAGAACTGTATCCATAATATCATTGCTTTATCTGGATTTTTCTAGAAAAGTATGGTATAAGCTCTTGCCCACCAAGTTTTCTTCCTTCCTTCCTTCCTTCCTTCCCACCATTGATAAATATAACTGCATTTCTTATAATTTCTAGAATTAAAAGGGAAAGGAGAGAAGGGGAAATATCCAAGGTAATAACATGGATCATGGAAATAGATATTCAGCCACTCTGCCAAATCAATTCTACATGAGAACAATGATGCTTTAAGAATAAAGACAGGAGTGGTTGTCTTAGCTTCCAGCTTCCTCCTGTTTCAGAACTTCAAGACAGTAAGAAAGGAGAATGTAGGAAGCAAGATTAGCTTTAAGTATTGCAATAGGAAACTTGTTCACTGAAGGTTCGGAATTGTTAATAGTTTAGTAGGAAATGAGAAAACAAGAACCTGGGCTGGCACTTTCCACATACATGTGCTATGTAAAAATGCTTTCTACTTCTGATATTATTGAAAAATTTATTAATGATAATAAGCCATGAGTCCTTGTTTTTCTGTATATATCCTCTCTAGATTTTGCTAACTTTATAAGTATTCTTAGCTTTTAAATTTGTAAACCCTTTACCCCTCAAAAGTTTTCCTTAAAAGAGTTAGAGTTAACTTTTCTTAGGAAAACTATTAAGCTATGTTTCTTTTTGTAACTTGGAGAAATGAGTATCTTAAAAATATATTTATTTATTTAGAATATTTTTCCATGGTTACATGATTCATGATCCCCTCCTTCCTTCCCATCTCCTGGAGCTGACAAGCAGTTCCACTGTATTATACATGTATCACTGTTTAAAACCTATTTCCATATTATTCATATTCTCAGGAATGATCTTTTAACATCAAAACCCTAATCATATCCCTATTGAACTACGTGATTGATCCATATGTTTTTCTTCTGTGTTTCTACTCCCACAGTTCTTTTTCTGCATGTGGATAGCGTTCTTTCTTATAAGTCCTCCTGGATTGTCCTGGGTCAATGCATTGCTACTAGTAGTAAAGTCTATTACATTTGATTGTGCCATAATGTACCAGTCTCTGTGTAAAATGTTCTCCTGGTTCTGCTCCTTTCACTCTGCATCAATTCCTGGAGGTCTTTCCAGTTCACATGGAATTTCTTCACTTCATCATTCTTTTCAGCACAATAGTATTCCATCACCATCAGATACCACAGTTTGTTCAGCCATTTCCCAATCGATGGACACCTCCCCCCGCCCATTTTCTAGGTTTTTGCCACCACAGAGAGCACAACTATAAATATTTTTGTACAAGTCTTTTTCCTTATTATCTCTTTGAGGTATAAACCCAGCAGTGGTATAGCTTGATCAAAGGGTAGGCAGTCTTTTAAAGCCCTTTGGGCACAATCCCAAATTGCCCTCCAGAATGGTTTAATTTAATTCACAACTCCACAGCAGTGTATTAAGTGTCCCAACTTTGCCACATCCCTTCCAACATAGAAATGAGTATTTTAAAAAAGATGTATGGTTTCTAATAAAATAAAATAACTATTATATGGTTTCCTCCAGTTAGATCTTTCATACATAAAAATCATAATCAGGTTTCAAAGCAGTTCTTTATTGTCCTCTTTTCTGTACATATTTTCTTAGGAGAACAGGCAGAAATAGAATATGTTTTGAGGAGAAGTTTGTTTCCCTTTTATGCAATGAATTTTCATCTCTTTTCACCTTGTTAGATATCCTATAACCATGCCTTTGCCCTGGTTGCTACTTATGTTCTGGAATGCTCTCCTCCTAATTTCTCCTTCCTTCAATTTGGAGCTCAAATCTTGCCTAAAGTGGGCCTTTTTTAGGACCCTCAGCTTACTTCTTTGAGATTTCTCCCCTCTTTATTCTGTATTTATCTTTTTTTTTAATTTTTTTTTTAAACCCTTAACTTCTGTGTATTGGCTTCTAGGTGGAGGAGTGGTAAGGGTGGGCAATGGAGGTCAAGTGACTTGCCCAGAGCCACACAGCTGGGAAGTGTCTGAGGCCGGATTTGAACCTAGGACCTCCTGTCTCTAGGCCTGACTCTCAATCCACTGAGCTACCCAGCTGCCCCCTATTCTGTATTTATCTTAAAAAATTTTTAATCGATGTTTATTGTTTTTACATCACCTTACTTTATCCCACTATTCCTCTCCCTCACACATGTGAAAATGCTTTACCATAAATATCAAAGACTTTTCTATTCACTGTACATCTTGTATATTCCTAATTATTTAAATATCATCTCTATTATTATGAGAGCTTTTTAGGGTACTTTTTGCCTTTTTTATCCTGTTATTAGTTCAGAGCCTAGTGTATACCAAGTTCGTCATATAAGACTTTCTGATTAATTTATATAAGTATTGTTGATTTTTGATATATTCAATATATATTAAACACATAAGACCAATATTTCTTAATTATGAACCATTAATAAAGTTTTCCTTGAACAGTCCATTTCTTATAGCACAATAATATTCCATAACATTTATACTAACATAATTTATTCAGCCATACTCCAATCTTTGTAACCACAAAAAAAGAGCAACTATAAATATTCTTATACAGGATGATAGACGGAATTTTTTTTTAAATTTTTTTGGGGCATGGGCCTAATATTGGTATTATTGGGTTCAAAGTATTCACAGCTTAGTAACTTTCTGATTTCTAGAATGGTAGTACCAATTTGAAGCTCCATATCCTTTGTCTGTTTACCAACTGGAAAAATGATCTTATTCTAATAAATTTGAACCAGTTCCTTAAATATTTTAGAAATGAGACCTTTATCAGGAAAACTTCATTCAAATTTTTTTCCAAGGGAACTATCCTTTTTAATCATAATGGCACTAGTTTTTTGTTTTTTGTTTTTGTGCAAAACCTTTGTAATTGTATGTAGTACAGTTTGGCTTATTTTATCTTCTGTGATGATCTCCATCCCTTGTTTAGTCATAAATCATTTCCTTTTTAATAGATCCATTGAGGATGGTGATGATGATAACTAATAGCATTTTATGGTTTGCAAAGTGCTTTAGGTGTTATCTCATTTTATCCTCACGACACTGTGAAGTAGATGCTCTTTTCCTGATTTTATTGATGAAGAAAGAAACTAAGAGAAAGGCTAAGTGACTTGTCCAGGACCCACAGCTACAAGTATATGAGAAAGGATTCAGATTCGGGTATTCTGGATTTCTAAGTCCAGGATCCTTTCCACTATACCACCTAATTGCCTTTAAATCTCTAGATATGAAAGGTAATTTCTTCCTTGTGCTTCTGATCTCTTTATGTTTGAACTTTTAATCAAAATGTCCAAAACTACACTCTATTTTTCTCCTCAGATCTTCCCTCTTCTAAATTTTCTTATTGTTATTGATGATACTTTCATCCTCCCAGATCACCGGGGTGTGCAACTGAAGTGTTGTCCTCCATCATTGATTCTCTCATCCCCAATTCCATAGCCAATCTTTTGCCAATTCCTGTTAGTTTTCTTCTCTTAAACTGCCACCATCTTGGTGTAGACCCTCAACACCTCAAACCTGGACTATCACAATAGTAGTCTTTTTATTCATCTCTATGCCTCTTAATTTCTCTCCCTACTCCAGTCTATCCTTCATTCACATATCAGATGAAAGAGCATAGTGAATGTGTCACCCTCTTATTTAGTATAAACTCCAGTCGCTCCCTAACATCCCCATGAACAAATATAACATAATAAATATAACACCTGAAGTAGTCAGAGCTCTTCATAATCTGCCCTTTTTTCCCTACTTTTTTGGTCTTCTTACACCTTAATTCTCTCCATGTAGTGTGTGATTCAGTGATACTGACCTCCTTGCTGTTTCTCTGTTGAGTATTTGCTATTTATCATATCTATGTTTATAGATATCTACCTCTAAATTTATAGATATGTTTACATATCTACATATCGTTTTTGCATTTAATTGTTTTCATGTTGCCTCCTCCATTAGATTATTAGTTCTTCAAGAGCAAAGAGTATTTTTCCCCTTTATTGTATCCTGAGTGCCTAGGCACTCTACAATAGGCACTCTACATGGTGCATTGTAGGCACTTAATAACGGCTTGCTAACTATTAGTATATTATGTCATTTATCCATTTGGAACTTATCTTGATATGTGGTGTGAGTTGTTAGTCTACACATAATCCCTGCCAGACTGGAATTTCTTTCCAGTTATCCCAGCAGTTTTTGGTAGAGTAGTGTGCCCTTAGCCCAAAAATCTGGACTGGTATCTTTGGAATTGTTAAATTCTAGGGTACTGCATTTGTTTACCTCTGTATGTTATGTACCTAATCTGGTCCACTGCTTTTGCTACTCTGTTTATTTAATCAGTACCAAAGAGATGTATTGATTACAACTTTATAGTGTAGTTTGAATTCTGGTATTGCAAGTTCCACTTCATTCCTATTTTTTCTATTCCCTCAAGATTTTTAAACATTTGTTCCTCTAGATAAATTTCATTACCATTTTTTTAGCTCAATAAAAATAAAATAAAAATAATTAGCCTTTGGTTATTTGATAGTTACACATTAATTAATTTTGGTAGTTTAGTTATTTTCATCATATTGGCTCAGCCTATCCATGACCATTTAATATTTTTCCAATTTAATTATTATACTAAAGAGTGTTTTGTAGTTATACTCATATAATTCCTGTGTATATTTTGGTAGATAGTCACTAAGGATTTTACATTTTACCATTTAATTATTCTAAATAGAATTTCTTTTTTATTTCTTCCTGCTGAATTTTATTGGTAATATACAGAAATCCTGATTATTTATGTAAATGTGTTTCATATTTTGCAACTTTGCTAAAGTTATTGTTTTAAAATGAATGTTGTGTTAATATTCTCTGCTTTGTTCCAATTTTTCTACATGTTCTGCTGATGCAAATGTTCTGCTATTTATTATTACCTTTGTGATATTAAGTGACTCATTTAGCCCCTCAAGGTTTATATTTTGTTATCTACAAAAGGGAGAGTTTGGACTGGTTGATCTCTAAGGTCCCATCTAGTTTTAAATCTTTGGATACTGTTGCAGCAGGGCAAGGATAAGATAATGAGCATCTGTAACAACAGAGATAGGTAGAAGGGAACTAATCTGGGAAGCCTTGTTAAGGTTAAATTGATAACTCTGGTTAGGTAAAATAAAGGGATGGTGGGAATCCTGAGTAATTACATAATACTCTCTTTTACATATTCTACTGTACATCCCTATTGGCCTTCTCATGTTTTTCATGTGTATCATCTCTTCATCTTTTTGTACTGGCTCTTTTGACCTCATGTCTGGACATATTACCCTCTTTCCTTACCTACACCACTTAAAGAACATTTACTTAATCACTCAGCTCAAATATCTCCTTCTGCATTTGCTAGTTTCCTTGCCTCCTGCCCTGAAATTGGATATTTCTAATAGATCCTTAATAGAATGTAAGCTCCTTAAGTGCAGGGGCTGCTTCATTTTGTCTCTATCCCTATAAGTGGCAAATATTAAGCACTTAATGAATGTTTGCTGAATGATAAAAGCTAATGTTCCTTATGTCTTTCTCTGTGTGACTGAGATTTCATAATTTTCTTGTGTGTAAAATCAGGAAAATAGTCTGGATGATCTTTAAGCTGCCTTTCAGGTATAACTTTCTCTGAACTCAGAGATGATTTTTTCAATCTATCTTCATGAATTCAAGATATATATTTAGATCAATTAAGCATTTAGCTATCTTTGTTTCTAACAAATTAAGCTTTTTTATGTAAATCTTACTCATAAATTCAATAACTCTTTGTGATACCGAGAACAAACCTTTTCAGCTTTTCTTGAGACAGTGTGACAAAAAGATGGCCGGAAAGAGAGAGGGAGAGCACAAGAGCTAGCACCACGTTATATTTGTGACAATCTGGCACAAGATCTTTAAAGACCCCAATGATGGATCATACTTTGAGTAAGGGGTGGGGTAGCTGGGTAGCTCGCATTGAAAGCCAGGCCTAGAGATAGGAGGTCCTGTGTTCAAATATGACTTCAGACTCTGCCTAGCTGTGCGATTGGGTAAGTCACTTCACCCCCATTGCCTAGCCCTTAACCGTTCTTCTGCCTTGGAACCAATACATAGTATTGATTCTAAGGTGGAAGGTAAGGGTTTTAAAAAAAACAAATTAGAGTAAGAAGAGTATTTAAACAAAAATTCTGCAGTTTTCTTCTTTTGCTATTAAGCAGAATATTCTAAACATTTTTGAAATTCTCAAGAAAAGAATAATTGAGTAAGAAAGTAAATCTATTAAAATTATTGATAGTTTCTTCACAATGCTACATCATTAATGTTACTTTTGAGGCCACTAGTTCAAGGAATAGTGTTCTCTTCCCAAACTGAGGGTGTTTCATTGAATCTTAATCAATTTTGAGTGGCACTGTGAAATAGTATCCCAGATTTTATTCTTTGCTAACCTAATTGCTTTCTCTTTACAATGTCATTCTCATTTGGAAGAGTATCCTAGAATGTGTTTTGTTATTTTGTTTTGATATGCTACCTAATGATGGCATGTTAAATACAAATTTCATATGTATATGTACTTATATACACTAACACAGAAAAACAAGACAGTTGTAAACATTTGATATCTATTTTGTATTTACTGAATAGGCATAAGTCACATGACCTTTCCCCATGTTTCTATATGGAGTACTCATTGTAATTAGAATTGTATTGAGTAACCAGTTTCCAAATTAGATAATGTAATTGAAAAAAATTGGTGCCATATTTCAGTTGTAATCTATTACATTATTGATTTTAATAAGAGAAAAGCACTATATTAAAGTCAAATGACTACATTAATAATCTAGAAGAGAATGAAATTTCACTTTTTAAATTTTTTTGAAAAAAAATTCTGTATATTAAAAAAACAACCCATAGCCTTTATTTCAACATGTCCTTTCCCCATCTCCTATTCAGAGAACATCCCCTGTAACAAAGAATAAAATAAAAATAGAAGAAAAAAGCAATTCTGTACTGTTAACTTTCATGTGTCTGTTAATACTTTGCTGTTCTTCTTTAGTGAGCTGCTGATGCACTTTGATCCATTAGGTATATATATTTGTATTCATTTCATTCATTCAATATATATGTATTGAATATGTCCTACCTTTATCATAGAGATTAGATACGAATATTCCTCCCATTCACCCTATCAGCAACTTCCCTTATTATAGTTACTTTGGTTTTAGATTTTTCAATTTAATGTAATCTTTGGTTTTTATTTATATGTTCTGTCCAAGTACTCCTCCCCTTCTACTTCCCAGAAAGCCAACCCATATAACATATAATATTTTTAAATAGGGGAAAAATCATCATAACTGAACAATACATTAAAAAAGTCTAAATACATGGGCATGAAGAGGTAGGTTAGGGGTATCTTCTCATGTCTCTTCATTCAGGTGTTCTACTTGATCTTTATAATTTTGTTACATTCACTTTTGATTTTTGGTATTTGGTTGTTCTTTCCATTTATATTATAATCATGGGGTATATTGTTTTCTTGGCTCTACTTGCTTCACTCTGCATTAGTTCATCTTTACATGTGTAATTTGTATTCATCACACATCATTTCTTCCAGCACAGTAGCATTCAGAATTCAATTTGGGTAAAATTTCAACTTGTGATGATCTTTCTCCTTTTTAAACAGACATATCTGTAACCAGGTATTCACTAATACATTACAACATGAGCATATGGAAATTGCCTCCCTGAAATACACCCTGCATTTGTATTCATTCTTTTTAAATGAGTACTATATGATCTAAGAATATTTTATTGCTTTCTGCACATATGAAAAATACATGATTATTCTTGTACAAGAATAAGATATTATTATACTAGGGAAAGTAAATTAAATGATAATAAGGAATGAGTAATAAAACCAGATAAAGGGAAAATAATGAAGGAGGAGCTATAAATTCTGACAAATATATTTGAGTTATTTCAGATATATATTGATGACCATGCTGCTTACTTACTTAGCTGGCATTTAACTGAAGGGAAAGACCTTTATTAAAAAGGGAGCAGAGCTCAGTATTTTTCAGTGTTTCTCCTATCATTAAGCTCTCCAATAAAGAACCTGTGCTATTAATACTTCTCGGATGCAGAACTTGTGGAATTATGGAAAGGGCTGACCATTTATAATGGAAGATAAGGGTTTTTACTAATTTTCCCCAAACATTAGAAATTTAAATGGAAGTGTTAGTCATCTGGTTGAAATGAGAGCTTTTCATTAGGAATAACTTTATATCATTTATACAGTATTTATATAAAATAACATTTATTTTCAAAAATCTTTCTCTCAAATCATTATCTTCTTTTTCTACTTCTACTTCTAAAATATTTTTAAAGACTGATTTTCGGCTATAATCTTTTGGTTTTCCTTTTCAGTCTGGTCTATCTGGCTCTTCATGGCTTCTAGCTGGTCATTTCTGGTCTTCAATTTGCTTAGCATTTAATTTGATTTCTGAACCTCAATTTCCAATTGTGAAATTCTGCCTTTTAAATTGTTATTTTCTTTTTTGAACTATTTCCCACTTTTCTTGCCAAATCTCTTCCACCTTTCTCATGATCTCAGATTGGAACTCTTCAAGAGTTTGTGACCAATTTTCATTTTTTTGGGAGGCTTTGGATATGTCTCCTTGTTTGTCCTCCTCTGCTATCTGTTCTGTGGTCTGGATTTTTTCGATGTAAAAATTATCTACAGTTAGTGGTTTTTTCTTGTTTCTTTTGTTGGTTGTTTTTTCTTGAGCATTGCTAGCCATTACTCTGTTGTTTCTTGCTTCCCTCAGAAGTCTGGGTGAAGAGGGCAAGCTCTCTTTGTATGGAGATACTAGTGGTTTTTGCCTGAGGCTACTTTTTGAGTTTGCCCTTGTTTTCTGCTGTATGCTGCCCCAGCCCCACTCTTCTCTCCCTGCCCAAGGTGCGCACTCTTCAGCCTCCTGTGGTTTCAGGTCCAGCTGCTCTCAGGGGTGCTCTTGATCCGCTGCCAAGAACTTAGAGGTTGTTCCCCACTACTTTAATTCTAGGGCACTGGCTATGAATCCTGCCCCGTAGGTGGGGTGGGGGAGGGTTTGATTAGCTCACGTTTTGGTGGGAGCTAATTTATCCCCTTATAGCGTGGAATGCCCAAATTCCACATACCTTCCATGCTGAGCCCTATTGTGGAGTCCCTTCCTTCATCTGAACTTGGCCTTTTTGTTCTTTTGAGGTATCTTACAGGCTGGTGGTGGGGAGGGTAAAAGTTCTACAACTACTCTGCAGGCATCTTAACCTAGAAGTCCTAAAATATTTTTAAAAATAAAGAACTCATGAACTTTCTTACCTTTCCTTTTACCTCTCACTGCCAATGGCTAATGTATGCATTTTACCTTCAATTTGTAACAGATGTATAACTTTATCTCTGCGACCCACATACATACTGTTTCCTGTGGTTAGAACTAGCAAGTAGTAAAACTGTAGGAGGTGATACTATATTATAAGTTCTCCAAAGAAGGAAAAGAAAAATTAATCACTCTTATAGCATCTATACATAGTTGCTACTTCCATGGCTGTCTGAAAAGAGTGCCGCACTTTGAAATTTTAATTTTAACAGTAAGTAATAGTGATACATCAGAATGAAAAGCTTCTCATGAGATAAGCTATGTTCCTGAGAAAAATGTAAAGAGAAGCAATTGAACATTCCTGTGTTGAATTTGTTGTTTGTGGAAATAAGAGAAGGAATACAAATCTAATGTTGCCTACAGTTTTCCTCCATTGAACATAAAGCTGTTGATATCCAGAACAGTATTGGCTAATGTAAAGAGCACAGTATTTAGAAACAGTGGACTTAGTTTTGGGTCTTGACATTGCCTGGCATATGGGGAACCCTGGGTAAGTTACTCTGACCTTCAGTCTCTTCATATGCAAAATGAAGGGGTTAGACTGGTTGACCTCAAGTCGTCTCCAGTTTTAAGCCTACTATCCTATATAGTACAGAGTAAAGATTACTTACTCATTTTAACATTTTTAATACTCTAAATATTTTTTAAATGTTGGAGTACTTTCAAATTATAGATATAGCTTAATTTTTTTCTTTTAATATATCTAAAAAGTATCCGTTTGAGATAGAGGGACCCTCATAGGCAGTGTGTTTCTAATGAAAAGCAGACATTTTAAATCCAAATATGTGGCTTCAAGTCCACTACTTATGACTTTGGGGACTTTTAGCAGTCTTTATTTCTGGAGGATCTCAGTGTTGGACGAGATCATACACCCCTAAGTTCTTTTCTCTCATTCTAATTCTATGCATGGAACTTAACATTCTGATTCTAATTTATTTTAAATCTAAGCCATAGATCTTAAAATGTTCCCTTCTGTCCTTTTTTTTTTTCATTTTAAACTTTATCTTCTGTCTTAGTATCAATTCTAAAACAAAAGAGCAGCAAAGGTCAAGCAATTGGAGTTAAGTCACTTGCCCAGGATCACATAGCTAGGAAGTGTCTGTGGTTGGATTTGAACCTACATCCTCTAGATTCTCCTTACAATCGGCCTGGCTCTATCCACTGTACTACCCAGCTGCGCCTCCTTCTGTCTTTATGCTGTATATCTTTACCTAAAAGCAAAAAAAGAAAAAGAAAAGGAAAAAGAAAAAAGACTGTTTGTGGATCAAGACCTCAGATTTATATTCCCTCCACTCTGTGATTCCTATTCATACAGGAATTTTAATGGAAGGACTTGAAGCTCTGACTGTTTTTTAAAAAATCAACAACTTAATTTACACATACCATTACTGGGCTGTTAACACAACTTGATTATATAATATAACATCAACAAGAGTAGAAACCAGCATTATGTATTAAGAGAGCTGTTAGGAGCCAGAGCATAGTGAGGGAAAATCATGAGAAGAGGATAGGGTCAGTTGAGATGCCACATGGAGAAAAAGAAAGAGCAATGCCAGTCAGAAATGTAAATTTCTATAGTTGGCGGTCGATTGGAAAGAAAGTTGTCCAGGTACAAATGAAGAGATAGTAAGGAGAATTGGTCCCTGGGGAATGTCTTCTTAAGTTCCTGTGCTATAAATTTCATGGGATGTCACTCTTTACTACTCCTTCTCCATCTGTCCTCCATTTTGCCTCACTACCATTTGTTATCCATATTGGATTTTAGATGCCCATTCTGAAATATTAGATGGCATATTCCTTCTCAGTTCTTCCTGTAGCTAGTAGGAGTTCTGGTGATTTCCAAATTCCTTATGGTTCCTACTATGCATTATATAGTAGTGTGGCAATAAAAAGAGCTAAAATGAGCAAACACTTCTTTGCTGATTTATCTAAAGCCCATGAATGAAACTTGGCCATTTGAGGCTCATCTTCTATGGTCTCAGGAATGGTATAATATTATATCGGATGTCTCATCATCATCTACAGAATTAACATATCAAATGCTCTTTTCCTCCTGAAATACCCTTTCTCTGAATTGTCATTAACCCTTTCTCCTCCTCTCTTCACCTAATATCACTTAAATATCTTTACTGTTACCTTCCTGTAAGAGGTGAAAAGGTGGCTCTTTTTCTTGCCAAAGTATTTCCTTCTACCTTTTATTCTTTTCTGTCTCATATTTTCCAATAGATTGCCACCTCAGTCATCTCTATTCTCTTACTAATATTCAAGCTTATCCTATCTTCTGGCTGCTTCCCTGATAGAAACAAAGATGCCCACATCTCCTCTATCCTTAAAAACCTTCAATCTGCCTGACCATTTCCTCTTGCTGTTATCTTTCCTCTTTGTGGCTAATCCTCTTGAGGAAGCTATCTAAGCACAGCCCTTCCACTTCCTTTTTTTTCATTCTCTTTCATGCCCTCTTCAGGATGGCCTCTCATTCAAGTAAAGCTGTATTCTCCAAAATCACCAATAACCTCCTAATTGACATACATATATAACAGCCTTTTCTCAGTCTTCATCATTCTTGACCTTATTTTTTGCAGCCCTAGGACATTATAAATGGGCTTTTCTTGCATTCTCTTTCTCCTATCTAAGTTTTTGTGATACTGTTCTTTCCTGGTTCTTCCCCTACCTGCCCTTTCTGTTTTTTCCCCCAGTTTCTTTTGCTAAAATTTTTTTAAAAACCTTATATTCTTTCCTGCATTGATCAATACTGAGTATTGGCAAAAGAGTGGTAAGGGCTTGGCAATGGGGGTTAAGTGACCTGCCCTACACAGCTAGAAGTATCTGAGGTCAGATTTGGACCCAGGACCTCCTGTCTCTAGGCCTGGATTTCTATCCACTGAGCCACATAGCTGCCTCTCTTTTGCTAAAATTTAATCCAGATCACACCTTTTAACATATCTCCCAAAGGTCTGTCCTAGGCCTCCTTGCCTTCCCAAGAGCTTTTAACCTAGAATCTATAAACTTGTTTTTTAAAAAAAATTCATAACTATTTCAATATAGCTTATTTCTTTTGTAATTTTTGTATTTTATACATAAAAAACAACATGATTTTGAGAAGAGGCCCATAGGCTTCCATTAGATATTCAGAATTTGAGAGACTGTTTTGTTTTTATCTATCTATCTATCTATCTCCAACACAAAGTCAACTCAAATCTGACACAATTCCTCATACATTATTTTCCTTATTGTTTCTTGAATTAAATATTTAGGGTGGTTTCCCAACCTAAGAAGAAAAAAAAGGCCCAGGGCTTCCATTTTAAATGAAGGGGGAATCTCAGGCCTTAATTTCCTTGGATTCTTTTAGATTTGAGGCAGACTTAATGCTTATGTGGAAGAAACCAGAAACCAGTGACCCAGGATTGAGTGACAAATGGAATTTTAAAAGTCTCAGGCAAGAGTAAGAGGAAATGAAGATGCTTCACTTTTTAAAACAAAACAAAAAAATAATTTCACTTTCCCTGGAGGCAAGATAACTTCGAAGAATTACACTATGGTAATAAACTTAAAGTAGTCAACAAAGATGAATTATGCAGTTAAATAGTTAAAACACTTGCAATTATAAACAAAAAATGTTTACAAGTATGATGGAATTTTAACAGTCTCAAAAAGCCATATTTTGCACTTAGAAGTGTGCATGCAGTTCTGAGTATATACATACATGCATACATAATTCTGGCTTATGTCCTTAGTACAGAAAAATGAGTAGCACGTGTAGTTAGTGCTTTTCTGTTCTGAAAGCTAATAGCTATGGTTAGGAGGAAAGTTTAAATAGTCTCTTTTCATGCTAGAGAACTTAGCCTTAGCAAATGTTTTCATGTGCTGTGACTATGAATCTCTAGGCTTTAGTATTTCAAAATGTTTTTGGTTATTCCTTCCACTAATACTAGTTACATTTTGTTTGTATCTATGAGAGTAAATGAGATATTATCTATATCAAAATACATTTAATTGGGCAGCTACTTTTTATTGCCAAACAAACATGCCACCTATTCTCAGTTACAGAATCCTAGAATTTATAGTTGGAAAAGAATTACAGTAGTTAAGGATCTTCTAGTCCTCATGCCCTTCATTCTGCAGAATAAAAAGCTGAGGCCTAGTATGGTTTATGAAATGAGTATAATTCAACTTACTGACATGTAAGTCTGTGTTTTTTTTTGTGGGGGGAAAATAAGCACTGATTTAATAGTCAGCTAAGACTTTGATTCTAGTCATGTCTCTAGTAGATTAATAATCATGCAACTATGAGTGATCCAGTTAGCATCTCTATCTTATTTTCTAAGAGTAAAATGAAATGATAATATTTATCTTAACCCAAGAGGGGCATTGTGAAAAAAGTGTCCTGTGAACTTTAAGATACCATAATAGTATTTTTTCTGTTACATCTCCCTGCTTCGCTGAGGGGATTATTTGTATTGATAGCTTTCTTGTTAGTTTTGCATTTACAAAATTATATTGATATTAATATTAAGAAAACTATAATTAGAGAAAATTCCTTAAATTATCAGATACTTACACATCCCAAAGCCAAATATAAAGTTTTTTTTTAAACCCTTACCTTCTGTCTTAGTGTCAATACCGTGTATTGGCTCCAAGGCAGAAGAGTGGTAAGGGAAGACAATGGAGATAAAATGACTTGCCCAGGGTCACACAGCTGGGAAGTGTCTGAGGTCAGATTTGAACCTAGGACCTCCCATCTCTAGGCCTGACTCTTAATGCACTGAGCTACCCAGCTGCCCCTAGATCTAAATTTTTTAAAAATAATCTGTTACTTTTAGCTAAGATGAAAAATGAGTTGAATATATTTTTTGGGGGGGAAGGTTTGGATATGATTACTTGTTTGTTCTCCTCTGCTGTTTGCTCTGTTGTCTGGATTTTTTCTGTGTAAAAGTTGTTGAGTGTTAAAGGTTTCTTCTTGATCTTTCTCTTCTGGGGTTCTTGTGTCTGGCGTGCCATTGTTAGCCCAGCGCCCTCTCAGCTTTCTCCTCATGTCCAGGGTCTGTCTGCGCTCTTTAGGCTCCTGAGGTCTCAGGTCTAGTTGTTCTCAGGGTCAAGCCTCCTGGTGGTCCCCTTGCTTGTTCCTCTGCCTGAAGTTCCTTTAACAATCTCAGGGCGCTGCTTCCACAGTCATGCACCCCTCTGCACTGGGTCTCCCCACCCAAGGTCCGCACCTGGGCTCAGGATCCGTGTCTGCGCCTGCGTTCACACCTGCGCGCCTGTGTCCATGCCTGTGCTCAAGGTCTGTGTTCAAAGTCTGGTTCTTTAGCCTCTTATGTCTTGATGCTCACAGGAGCAGGCCCTGGTGATCCCAGGTAGCTGCCAAGAACTTAATGAATGCCCCAAACTTGCTCTAATTCTTGTGTGCTGGCTTTGGCCCTGTAGGTGGTGTGGGGGGGAAGGGGGTTGCTTGGCTTGCGTTTTAGTGAGAGCTATTTCACCCCCTTATAGCATGGAAATGCCCCAATTCCACGTACCTTCAATGCTGCACCCTGTTGTGGGGTCCCTTCGTTTGTCTGGATTTGTTTTTATGTCCTCTCAAGGAGTCTATATGTGTGGGTTAGGAGAGGTTAAGCAGCTGCTTTTTACTCTGCCACCATCTTAACCCGGAAAAAAGAGAATATATATATATATATATTTTTTTTTTAAACCCTTGTACTTCGGTGTATTGTCTCATAGGTGGAAGATTGGTAAGGGTGGGCAATGGGGGTCAAGTGACTTGCCCAGGGTCACACAGCTGGGAAGTGGCTGAGGCCGGGTTTGAACCTAGGACCTCCCGTCTCTAGGCCTGACTCTCACTCCACTGAGCTACCCAGCTGCCCCCAAGAGAATATATTTTTAATTGCATGTATATGGGGAAAAATTAGGATCTTTCTCTTAATTAGTTGGAAATCCACATAAAGTGGATTGTTTGAGGGGAAATTAATGGTAAGCTAACATATATAATCAAAGTGTTCTAAAACAGACAACTGTCAAATTTTCAGGGTTGTAAATTAACCTGCTGTTCTCTACATTGTTTAGTTTAGGTTCAGTTTCGTTCTGAATACATTGGTTTTATGAACCTGGGCAAGTCACCTAACCTCTATGTAATAGACAGTTCATTAAGACTATGAATTGCAGAACATTTAAGATCTCCTTTGGTAGAACAACTTTTCCTTAAGCAAGCTCCCCATGTTGATCAAATCAAAGTCCAGATGAATACATGGAAAATGACTTAGAGAAAGTTCAGAAGATAAACCACTAGAGTTATTGAAGTTTTAGTAAACAATCCTGGTGAAAAATGAATAGGGAAAACATTTATTAAACATTTGCTTTGTGCAAGTAAGACAGCCCCTTCACCATGGAGTTCACTTTCTCTAATGGGGATGACAATACATATATGAAGGGGTTCAGTTTCAAGTTGGATAGAAGGTTCCTATTGTCCTTAAGGTGAAGTGGATAATAATGCCTACTTTTTAATGTGTTTTCTACTGATAAAATCCTATCATTTTTTGATGTTGGGCCATTTGACAATGCCAGAGATTTTGGTGGCAGGAACCTCTTTTCCCCCACTGGGTCTTCAGGAGTTATGGCAGGAGCAGTTGCCAGGCTGTGTTGCCACAGGGCTTGTTTCCTAGAATGATGACTGCAGAACAGTATCAAAAGCATTGATGTCCCTAAAGATCTTGGATTCAAGATCCTGGACTTTCTTCATTGGAGTCTTAAGGGGCAATGGTACTGAAGGTGTTGGTGATGATTTGACTTGCCTAATACATATTGTTTTCTACCTCTCTCACACAATGTAGTATGAATCTGCCCTATGGGGGATAGTTGGTGAAGAAATGCTAAGGAAACTGTGTTTATTTAGCATATATATATATATATATATATATTTTATCTTAAAATATATTAAGTAAGAGTGATTGGTGTTTTCACTGAAAACAGGGCCAGAAGGAATGACTTAAATTGCAAGGAGGAAATTTAGTATTAGCAAGAATTTCCTCCATACAAATTTTGAGATATATCAGCAAAAGTTTTAAACTCTTCTCCTAGATATGCTTTGGTAAAGAATAGACTGTTAGATCATCTTTCTGGCAGTTCTTTAAGAATAATTTTGTTCTGAGCCAGAAAAACGAGATCCTTTTTAGTCCTAAGATATTTCTACCAATCCTCAACATCTCCATAGGAATATTAGAAGGGAAAGAAAATATATTAAAATTCTCACTTATACTTATTGCTACTTTATAACCATCTCTGGTTATCAAGGATCAAATGAGATGACATGTAAAGTTAATTTATCTGTCCATAATTACAAATTGATGTCCACAGTGGTTATATCCATTCACAAATCCACTAATGGTTTATCATTGAGCCTGTTTTCCCACAGATTCTATAATGTTGATCATTCACCTTTTTTGGAGTCACATTTGCCATTCTGAAGGATGAGAAGTGTATAAGGCAATCAAAATTGCCTTAATTTTTATTTCTCTAATCAGTAGTATTTTGGAATATTCTTTAAAATATAGCTCTAGAAAGTCTGAATTTTTTTCCTCTTGATAATTATCTGTTCATATCCTTAGAGCATTTTTCTATTGGAGAATGAATCTTTAAAAAATTGGAATCCATTCCCTTTTATGTCTTAAAAATAAGACCCTGAGCAGAGAAATTTGCGGCAGATTCTTCTCCCCCCAATTTGTCTACCTTTTATTCTTTGCTTTGTAAGATTTGTTTGTACAAAACCTTTTTAATTTTATGTAGTGAAAATAATCCGTCTTATCTTCTATTATAATCTCTATTCCTTGTTTGCTCATGAATTTTTCTTTTATCCATGGATCTGATAGATAATTTTTTTTAATTTTTCTCCAGTTTCTTTATGAGGTGACTTTTTACAACTATGTTATATCATTTAGAGCTTATCTTTCTATAATATATGAGTAATTGTTCCAAATATTATTTTTCCTAGCAGTTTTTTGTCAGTTAGTAGGTTCTAATCCCAGTTAGCTGAGTGTTTGTCTTTATCAAATACTAGGCTACTAAATACTTTTTAGTTTTTGAATGTTGGTTGCTTAACCATTTTCCTTGATCAGTCCACACACACATATTTAAATACATACACATATACATATACACATATACATACACACGTACATACATATATAGTTTCTTATATATAGTTTCAAGACAGAAGAGTGGTAAGAGCTAAGCAGGGTTTTTAAGTGACTTGGCCAAGATCACACAACTAGGAAGTGTCTATGGCCAGATTTTAACCAAGGCTCTCCCTCTCAAGGCCTGGCTCTCAATGCACTGAGCTACCTAACTGTCCTTGATCTTTATATATTTTAACCAGTACCAAATAGTTTTTAGTAATTACTATTTTATGGTATAATTTGAAATCTAGCCCTAACAGACTCTTTTTGTTCCTGTTTCTTTTTATTCTTTCTCTTGAGAGTCTTGACCCTTTTCTTCTCTATATGAATTCCATTATTATTATTATTATTATTATTATTATTATTATTATTATTATTATTATTATTATTTTAATTCTAATGGGGTAATCCTTTGGAAGTTTGATGTGCATTGATTAAGTACATTAACTTGGGTAATACCGTTGTTTTATCTATTGTATCAACTTACCCATGAAAAATTAATATTTCCCCAATTACTTTGGCCTGTCTTTATTTCTGTAAACAGTTGTTTGCAGTTAACTTTATATATTTCTTTTATGTAAGGAGGTAAATGCAATTATTTTATATATTCTGTAGTGATTTTAAATGAGATTTTTTCATCTCTTCTGGGATTTTATTGGTACCATATAGAAATGCTGGAATTTGTATGGATTAATTTCATATCCTGTTTATTGAAGTTATTAAGTGTTTAATTTTTTGTTTACTTTTTTAGGATTCTTTAAATACATCTTTCCATCCTAGCTTCCTAGAGCTAATATTTTTAGAGTATAATGAAAAACATTTGAAACAACATTGACTTTTAAATTAAAGATTTTATTTTTTGATTCCATTCTTTAGTATGGTATCCCAATCACCAACAATCATTGAGAGTTAATCTTGAGTAATACTTGAATACTTGAATAACTAAGTAATTTAGACATTGCATAAAGGGTACACACAGATGGGCTAGCTGTCTACATAGCTGTTCTTTTTTTGTATATACTTAAGTAATAAAATATTTATGCTGTTTGGCAAGGTAATTCTACAACCTGGGTTGATACAACAGCTGTATTGCCTTTTCCCATGTGGCCTGATTCTCTTTTTAATCTCCTGTTTTCTGCAAATGAAGAGTTATGAAAGCATGTGGTTCATATAGCACCAAGTAATACTGAAAGTCACTTAAATTAACATAGTAAAGAGAAAAGTACTCAGCTAAGCTTTCTCATCTTCCCATATTTTCCAAAGTCTTAGAAATATTTTTATATATTCTGCATTGTAGAGCTTTAAAAATACCACATGTTAAATTTTGTATCATTCTGTCAGAACTGTAAACTCATCTCAGCATTGCTTAAATTACATATTCTTAGAAGACTGAAATATTTTGAACTTGAGATACTTTGCATTTTGACATGTCTTGATTTGAAATAATCCAATAGTAGCTGGATGTGTTTCCAACACAATTTTTTAATGTAAAACTTATAAATGCTTATTTTCCTAAATAAGCTATTGAAGTAGATTTTAGGTAAAATTTTCTTGGGCTAAAGATAGGTTTTTAATTGTTTTTTTCAATTACTTTGTCAGACACTCCTGTCAGTCCAGAACATTTATGTAATATATATTTTTGTTTGTTCGTTTCTAGGTGCTCCTGATCCAACAGCAGGTGCTAGTATAGATGATGAAAACTGCTGGCACTTAGATGAAGAACAGGTTCAAGAACAAGTTAAACTCTTCCTTTCCCAGGGCGGGTACCATGGATCAGGGAAACAACTTAACTTGCTCTTTGCAAAGGTAAGGGTTTTACAAAAGAAATACTTTTAACTACACACATATTCTAATTTATATTTGGCGACGTTCGCGCAATGATGTGTTATTTTTCTTATAAATACAGTGTTGTTGGAGTCATTGACTCTATCCTTAGAAATTGTTCAATTTCAGTTCAAATTTTAACTTGCTGGGTGACCTCGAATAAGACTTAGAACATTTTTGTCTGAGGCCTTCAACTACCAAATTATGATAATTTGTGTATATGTTGAATAAGTCATGAGTTCATTATCATTTCCTCAGTTTTTCATTGGATTATGAGTCCATCAATGTCAGTATACTTTTCATAATTGTAGATAGCAATTCCATCTGGGCTTTCTCATCCTGTATATTTCTTGTCCTTAATCTCCTCTTAATTCCAAAAAGGAGATCAACTTAAGGTCCTGGGAAAGTCTTTCTCTTTTACCATTTTCTGGTTTCCTGCACAGTAGCCAGGTTATCTGATTTTATAGCTTATTTTCACTATATTATTCGTCTACTTTTCAAGTCATACATTTCCTGGAGATTACTTTTGTTATTGTCATATGCTTAATTTTTAAAATAATGTTTTATTGAGTAACTTAATATTTATCTAGAAATGTAACTACCCTTTGAAATGTTCATTGTAGTGCCCATTAGAATAAGTATTGCTTTTCTTGTCCCATGTTAACTTACTAGAAATTTTTATTGTATTTTTTCACACATTAAAATAAAAGAAACTTTAAACGCAAGTGCTTTTTAAATAACATTTGATCTTCCATGAAAATATGATGGTTTAGAAAGATAAAAAGTTTCAAAAAAATTTTCATGAATGGCTTACATCATACTTACTTGCTCTTCTAGAAAGTTTGTTGCTGTACCATGCTCCAAGAAAGATCAACTAGATAAACACTCTAATGCTGCTAAAATAGCAAATTCTCCTTCCTTTTTCATTGGTAAAAGACTCTGTATTTAGAATTGTAACTAAATTTATTTATAGAAAATGAATAGTTTCATTTCTTTGATAAATTGGTTATATATATAACTTGTACTTATATAAGATTTTTATTCTATAGAAATATAGTAAATCCTTCTGAAGTTATTTAGGTTAATCAACATTCTATTTAATAAATATTTAAGCAGCATGTGTTAGGTAAGAATTATTAATTTTAAGCAAATTAAAGTATAGTAAAATATACCTATATTTTAGTAAGAGTGCAATCATCTTTCTTTGATAATCCTTGAACTTAGTGATCTTAGAAGGCTTAAGAGTCATTTTGAAAATCTGTTGTCATTATACTTTTAGATTTAGTAAAGTATTGGCTTTATAACAGTTGTATTTAATATGCCAAATTGTACAGAGGTGACCGTTCTTGAGTTCATTAAATTGAGCCTTATGGGTAGAAAATCTAGGAGGAAGATGAATCCATTGATATCTTTATTACATATCTAGACAGTCAATGCATTTGGATTTTTAAAAATCAGCAAGATGAGTATCCACTTCTTTATACCTGATTATGTCCCCAAAAAGAACTTATTTTCTACAGTAATAATTCTCATTGGTTACTGGGTCATTCTTGTTATTAGACAGGCATACCTATTTTTCTTGATTTATAAGACCCAAACTCTATGCGGACTTGGCCCTTTGAGGGTTCATTCTGATCTTAGTAGTTGCCTGGATGTGGACAAGAGACTCCTATGCATTTTTGACAGGATTACCATCATTTCTCTCCCTCCCCCTTTCCCCAAGGGGAAGCTGTTGCACTAGAAATGATTTCAAAATCCATACAAGTCTTTTATTGTCAACTAGTTGAAGGGGCTCTTTACCCTCTGGCTTCCTGATGTGAATTCTGTGAAATCTTACCTGATAGGTGTTCAATCCTGAAGTAGCTTCTCTTATCTTCACTTTCAAGAACTTATGCTTATGTCTGAGGAATTTTTTGCTTTGTTAAACATAAGCCTTTCCTTTCTCTACTTGCACTCCAGAGAGACTTAAGCCATTAACAGAAATTCTTCTTTCTTTCCCATTACTTCTCACTGATAAGGAAACTATTACACAACTGAGTCCTACAGTTGTGGAGTACACGACAGTATTCTCATTCCTAAAATGAATAAATTAGCCTAATATTCTCAGCTGCGATGTTTTCTGAGGTTCTCATATTGCCTTTTATTAATGCAGAATATGGTATGGGAGAATAGAGAAGATACTTATAGAAGAGGCCAAGCTAGGATTGTCTAAGTTAATGGTTCTCAACATTTTAGCTCATGAATCATTTTAGTACAGAGCAAAAGACCGCATGGACCAGCATTCTCAACTTTTCTCATTTGCCATTGCAAAAACAATTTCACCTGAATTAACCCAGCAGAACAACAGTGTGTTGTTTTGTTTATTAAAGTAGCAATACTTAGGATCTATGATTTCATTGTTATGGGTACTTCCTCCAGAGAAACATGTCACATGTCCTCTTCTCTTTAGTTAGTCTTTATGAATTGTTCTGTCTTGGAAATTTACCCCACTTTACCAGCCTAGTGATGGGACTCTGAATTGAACTAGACCAGTTCTCAACAGAAATAGAATTTATTACCTAGTACTCCACTTGCCACTTTTCTGACTGGTCTTGGACTTTTAGACCTTGTTTTCTACTAGCATAATCTTTAAGAACCCACAGGAACCTCTATTCTACTTTAGAAGGTTTTAAAAGTTTTAAAAGGGAATATCATGTGTGAATTCTTAATGCTTTTAAAAGGGAATATCATGAGTATCCTTAATTCAAACTAGAAGCAGAAGTGTAAACTGGTGACAGACTTCTTAGGGAATCTTCTTGTAGCATTTTAATTCCAGCCTTCAAAATGAGGAATAAGCCATTTTCAGAGTCAACATATCACCATATCCTATACAATAGAGTGAGCTGTCATAAAAACGCCTTTGTCACATCTCAACAAAATAATAGAATCATAACAAAACTTGCCTTGGTAAAATTATAAACTCAAAAATCTTCATTTACTGCTATACTTTTTTTTTGTAGTTTGCAGAAGCATGAATTATGTAGTTGCTACTATACGTGCAGTGCAAATGTGAACAATATAAATTTACTCATTTTGAAGGATGAAGGCTCTTTCTGAGTAATGCCTTCAAAGCAATTCATTTTTTTTTTAATTTTTTTTAAACCCTTGTACTTCGGTGTATTATCTCATAGGTGGATGATTGGTAAGGGTGGGCAATGGGGGTCAAGTGACTTGCCCAGGGTCACACAGCTGGGAAGTGGCTGAGGCCGGGTTTGAACCTAGGACCTCCTGTCTCTAGGCCTGACTCTCACTCCACTGAGCTACCCAGCTGCCCCAAAAGCAATTCATTTTTGTTGTAAGGGTGAAATAGGTTATTCCTTTGTCTGTGTCTAGATTTATAGAACAAAATGTAAACCAAATAGTTATGCGTGAAAGTTCTGGTACACTTTTAATCAGGTTATACAAATACATTGACTATGTGTTGGGCACTGTGCCAGGTGCTAGAGATGCAAACAGAAAGATGAAACTATCCCTGCCCTCAAGGAGCTTAGAATCTAGTAGGGGGAAACAATAGGTATGCAGCTAAATAAATTCAAAATAGATACAAAGCAATTTGGAAGTGGTGAACACTGATAGCTGCTCTGTTATGACTGGAGTGAAAGAGCTAGTATAAAGCTTTATTTTTATTTTTAAAGAAATTAGTTTTCTTTTTGGTGGTATTTTTCTTGCAAATTTATTTGTAAGTGTCCTGTTTTCCTTAGGTGAGAGAGATGTTGAAGATGAGGGACTCGAATGGCGCTCGAATGTTGACATTGATAACAGAGCAGTTCATGGCTGACCCCCGTCTCTCACTTTGGAGGCAACAAGGCACTGCAATGACTGACAAGTATAGGCAGCTCTGGGACGAACTTGGTAAATATATTTTACAATTACAGTTGAATTTCTTGTATATAAAACGAACACTGGGATAGTTGAAAACTTCAAGGTCAGGATTATGTAGATCTTGTTCCTGTTGTTAACTCAAGTCTTAGCTGTTTGGTTAAGAGAATGAAAGTAATGTGAATTTTGTGGTGACATTTGGCAGGGAATAAAATTGGCTTAGAAATCTCCTTCACAAATCAGTTTTCACATACCTCAGAGAAAGTAACCATTTAATTTTAAAATATGCCTTGTAGCTAATGGTATTATGGATGGAGAATGACTGAATTTTTAAAAAATTGAAATCAATTCATTTGTTTTAATTTTAAATTCTCAATTTTTCTAACAAAATAAATTGTTTTAAATAAACATTTTCACTGAGCTACTGCTGCTTTAGATTATTTTAGTTTTAGGGATTGAAAGGAGTCAATGAATTTTAGTTGTTGTTTTCACAAATCCTGAAGGCATTGGTGATGTGTTAGAGGTTATGAGTCTAAAAAGCCTGCTAGCCATTTCCTATAAGAAAAATATTAAGCTGTTGATAGAAATTCAGAGAATCTTATAATGTTGTTTTTCATCACTTGAGAAATAAAAGAAATAACTGACATGGATCATGCTAGCTAGTGCTAGATTTCATTCCTCCTCCTGCCCCCAAATATTATATATCTAAGAATCTTTAGAATGCCAATTCAAGAAATGCAACCTTTTAAATTACTTAAAATAATTAACCACGTATATACACTTTGAAGGATCTTTACATAGTTAGGAAACTCATTCAGCTTCTGAAACAGAAGTATTTTTCCATTAAAATCAACAAATGACATTTTATATACACATTCATTTTACATCTAATACTTCATTGGGGCCATGATCTCATCAATCTGGAGATTCCTTCTAATAGTGAAGATTATTATCTATTCATGTCTTCCCATGTTATATAATTCTCATGCATATCTTCCCATTAATGCTTTTGTAGGAAGCCAGAAATCTTACTTAAACCTTTTAAGAGCATTGAACATCACTTAAGAAACAGTATAGTATTTGCACTGTCCATCTGATATTTCTCTCTTGTTATATGAACAGTCCTCCTCCTTTTCCAGTCATGCACCACCTTTTACACTATTGTTGGTAGCATGCTGCACATTAATACTCATTATCTTTCTGTTCAAAAACCAATGTTTTTGATGTTTCAGAGTGTGAATTAAGTGATCCACTGCCAAATAGTTTCTCTAGAGCAGTGATGGGCAAACTGCAGGCCTCAGGCCAGATGCTGCCCCCTGAAATGTTTTCTCTAGCTGCAGACATTATTCCTAATCTGACGAATACATTGAGTAGGTTACAATGCAATGCTTTAAAAGAGTTGCCTTAGAAACAGATTGACAGATGAGCATTTCCTTTCCTTTGGCCCCCTCTTTAAAAAGTTTGCCCATCACTGCTCTAGAGGAATAGTGTGTATAAAAAGGCGGGGTTTAGTTTCAGTGAGCATCTTTGAGGTTAAAAGTAATGAACAATTTCCAAAATCAGTTCAGCCTGATATCTTGCTCCATTAATATTTTAAGATACTTATAGTACTCTTAAGATTTATAAGTGCTTTATTCGCAACTCCTTTGTGAGATGAGTAATGTAAGAATTATCCCCAATTTATTATATATAAGAAACTGAGACTCTGAGAGGTTAAGAAATTTACTGATAAATATATCAGGGATAATATTGAATTCAGGCTCCTTTGACAGCACATGATGTGTCAAGTCAGTGAACTATCCATCCAGGTACATACCATTTGGTCTTTATCCCATCCTTATCCTCCTTGTCCTCTCTATAGCTTTACATACTAGTGATTACCTTCTTTTCCTTGTCATATGCTACTCCTTTGGCTTCTACCCAGTTTTCCTGGTTCTCCCTTTTAACCTATCTGCCTGCTTTTTTTTTTTACTGGACCATTATCTATCTCCTGTATCTTTAAAGTTGGTATCACTCAGGAAGGGTAATCTTTCTGCCTCTGCTTTCCATCCATGTATTTTCTTGCAAAGCTTATTAGATCCCATGATTTCAAGTATCATCTCTATACAGATGACTCAAAAATTCATATATCCAACCCCAATCTCTGCTGATTTTTAGTCATAGATCATCAATTGCCTAAAGCTTACCACAGGAACATAATGTTTAAAGTGGAATTATCTTTCCCCTTAAAACCTGTTTCTTCTTTAACTTCTGTAAACTCTTTTTTTTAAACCCTTGTACTTCAGTGTATTGTCTCATAGGTGGAAGATTGGTAAGGGTGAGCAATGGGGGTCAAGTGACTTGCCCAGGGTCACACAGCTGGGAAGTGGCTGAGGCCGAGTTTGAACCTAGGACCTCCTGTCTCTAGGCCTGACTCTCACTCCACTGAGCTACCCAGCTGCCCCAATATCTCTTAATCTGTCACTGGTTTCCACTTATGCATCCAGTACAATGCAAAGGCCTCTTTATTACTTCTTTCCAGGACTATTCTAATAGCTACTTAATTGGTCTCCCTGATTCCAATTTCTCTCCTTTCTGATTCATTCATTCTCTATACAACTACCAAAGCTTTTATAAGGTATAGATCTGAACATTTTACTCCCTTCTTAAAAACCTCCTCTGGTCCCAGACACATAATGTTTTAGCAGGCATTGAATGTCTTTCATAATCTGACTTTCATTTACCTTTCTAAACTTATTTTATGCCACTCAAAAACTGTTTCGGCCAACCTTTCCTGCTGTCCCTAATATTAATTTTCCATCTCCCACATTCATCCCTTCAGTTAGAATTCTGTATGTTCACCAGTAGATTCATTTGTGTCTGGAACATTGTATCTCTCCTTTTCATCATATTAGAGTCTTCAAGTTTCATTGTAGGTGTCACTTCCCATAAAAGCCTTCCCTTATTTCCCCAGGTTGTTAGTGATGTCTCCCTCCTAAATTTGTCTTGTACTTGTTTCAGTGAAGGCTGTAACTTCCCCTAGTACAATGAACTCTTGAAGGGCAGGAACTGTTTCTTTCCTAAGTCTTACTGTCCCCAGAGCCTAGTATAGTACCTTGGACAGAGTACATTGTGCTCTGTCAACTTGAATTGAACTGGAGACAGGCATTCTTATCTACAAAGATTTTCCTTTGTGTGGATTATTAGGTAGAATCCTTTTGAAGGGTCATGAATCAAGTTAACAAGATTGTAGGATTCCAGGGCTTGATACAATCAGCAAAATGTCATTTATAAACAAGAGCATATAGATGGCCTTACCATTTATATGACTTTTCACTGTAATTTTGACTATGAGATGAATGTCCTCTAAGACCACAGCAAACATGCTTTTGACAAGCCTATGTCATCCCATTTAGTAACCTAATTGATATTGCTAATCATATTATCATTAAACAAAGTTATTTTCTGATTGGGGAAGTTTTGGTACTCTTTTTATATCTTTATTGTGGCATTTGCTTTCTAATCAAGCCTCTGCACAAGATGTGGCTAAACAACATCAATGTCTTTTCCTTTTTCTATTTCCCATTTTTTCCTTGTAAATAATTTGAATAGATTAAGTTGGTATTGTTGTAATTATTCCTTGTAAATAATTTGAATAGATTAAGTTGGTATTGTTGTAATTATATATCCATATCATAATCATATCCATTATCAAATGAAATAATTTGGGTAAAGCTGTTTATACACTTTAAAAGTATCTGTGGTTGCAGCTGCCATTTTAATATTTTCTCTAGAAAGTCTATGTTGTCTGCCTATACAGAGAAAGCTGATTCAGAAATAATTCTTACATTATAGAAACTGGTTGTTTTTTTCCTGGATTATAATATAATCAGGTTAGTTTGGGGGTGATAGTATTCAGGGTATATCATATCCAGCACCATCTAATTTTTATTTAAAAATTTTATTGACATCTTTTGTTTTTGTATTATATTCCCCAATTCGCCATAAAAAAGATTTTTTTAAAAAATCAGAAAGGAGGTTATCTTCTTTGTCAAAATTAACCAACATATAGAAGAAGCATAACATTATATATAGTGCAAAGAAACTGGTGAAGGTTTCCTTCTAACTATTCATTAAGGCCAAGTTTGGTCTTAATAAACCAGCCTAGCTAGAGCAACAAGGCTTCCTGAGGTTGAGAAGGGGGCAGTATATGCCAGAAAAGCCAAAGCATTACTACCATCTCCCCCTTTGCCTCCCTTCAGACCTAAGTTGAGAGTCCAAAGCCCTGCTGTGCTTAAGAGCCCCAGAATAGCAGGTCCTCCTAACTCCTACACATATATACCACCAGCCCTTCTTCCATCCTTCCCTTTACAGTCATTGTTGACAGGGACAACTTTTGTGAAGAAGGGCCCCACTATCTCTGCCCCCACCGCTATCACCTGCCAAACCATTGTTACTCACCAGAGTAGACAAATCAACCAGACTGTTTGGTGTATCAAGCATCCTAAGGGAAAGATAGAGGTAATATATGCCAAGTGACTCAGACTATCACCATCCTGGGCCCAGGAGCCATTAGAAAAAAGTAGTTCCTCAACCATCATCCCTGCTTCCTTCCTGGACTCTAGAGCCATCAGGCAGAGAAGCAGCCTTTGTGAAGAGCCCACCTGGAAATGGGTTCTGTGGATGCTGCAGCTCCCACCTCACCACAGCTGTAGCTACTAAAGACCAAGGAGGGAATGTTTTTACCACCAAAGGCCTTGGTACTTGTCAAGTGGTTCTATGTTAGAAATAAATACGGATTTATCAGTAGATGTGATACTAAAGGAGATGCATTACCATCTACTTTTCTGGTATCTCCTAAGAACCAGTGGGCTTTTCCATCCAACTTGCTGCCAGATTCTCCTTAGATGTTTTTGTGTTACCTTCCTAGAATAGAAACTCTTTAAGTACTAGGTCAACTTTTCCATGTGTATCCCAACACTTAGCATTGTGCTTTGCATACAAGTGTTTGATAAAAACTTTATCATCATTTTTAACATCAATTTTCCTTTGTTGATGGTTTTCATAAATGTTTGGTATGTATAAGCAGCATACATGGTATTTTTCTACTTTTCTTTACTTCACATCATGTGTCTTCTTTCCATGCACATTCCATAATATTAATATAACACCCTTTTTAAAGCCATTGTCCAGTTTATGAATGTCTAATTTGTTTCTGGTTCTTTGCTGTCCTACAACAAAAAAGTGATACTTTAAATAACGTAATGTATATGGAAACTTTCTTTTTTTTCCATTGATATCTTGAGATATGAGTAGCAGGAATATCTCTGGGTTAAAAGATATGTACATTTCAGTAATTTTCTTGGTATTAGTCAAAATTGATTTCCAGAATAGCTGGGCCATTTAACAGCTCCATCATCCATCATGCATTAGTTTCTGTCTTTTCATAACCCTTCCTTCCCATTTTTGTCATCTTTGTCAAGGGGCTGAATATGAGGTAAATCTTCAGAGTCATTTTAATTTGCATTCGTCATAGTTGTTAATAGTTTGTAATTCTTTTGAGAACTCTTTGTTCATATCCATTAATTAGATGTCTGTCAGAGAATGGTTTTTGGACTTGGCTATTTTTTGTTATTTGGATATCAGATTCTTATCAGAAATATTTGATACAAAAATTTTTTCCCCATCTGTAAATTCCCTTATACAACTTGCATTACTTTTTTTCATGCATTAGCTTCTCAGTGTCATTTAAATTAATTATTTTTATCTTTTCCATTTTCTTCCATCCCTTCTTTGACCAACCTTCTCTTTGGAGTCAAGGGAAGGAAACAAACTTTAATTAAGTGATTACTATGAGCCAGGTACTATGCTAATAGCACTTTGCAAATATCATTTCATTTGATTTCTTAAAATATTCATTATACACACATACATTTTTTAGATATAGCTATGAGATTTCTGGATAGTCTACAAACATTTGGCCTCCTTAGTTTCTTGATCAGGTATTTTTGATCAGATATCTTAAACTCTCTTTTCTTGCTATTTACTATGCCTACCTTTGTGTTGAATTCCTGAGTATTAAAGTATTTAATTAAACAAATATTTGCTAAGCACTAGGCAGGAACTCACATTCTAGTGGGAGCATGGAATATTTATACCATCAAATAAATACAGTATAACTTGAAAAGCACTAGCAACTAGAGGCATCAAGAAATATTTATATTAGGAAGTGACACTTCATATGAGTTATCACGAGAGAAGGAGCAGACATTGATCAAATGAGAGAATATTTGTAAAGCACTTAGCACTATGCCTGGTAGCTGCTTTATGAGTATCTTTTCCATTCTTCCCCATTGATTTAGTTTGGTACTTTTTGAGATCTTCCTGGCATTTATCTCTTCTTCATCCTTTGTTATAGATGTTGGCAATTTACATTCATTGCCATGGTGGTCTTTTCACTTTATCATACATCTTTAAAATGAGAGAAAATAGTCATCCCATGAAAGGGTGTTTAATGTTCAGTTTTTAATGAAACTGACTGCACAGTATCAGAATTGATATTCTTACACTAAGTGAAATCAAAACATACATGGAAGTTAAAACCTAATGGAATGGATTACTCAGATTTCATCAGTTCTCTCTCTAGAGATAGCATTTTTTGTCATGAGTCCTTTGGAATTGTCTTGGATCTTTGTGTTGATCAGAATACCTAAGTTATCTAGAGTTGATCATAGTACAGTATTATTGTTACTGTGTACAATGTTTTCTTGTTTATACTCACTTCATTTTGCATTGGTTCAAATAAGTCTTCCTAGGAGTTTCTAACACTATTGTGTCTGTCATTTTTTATAATATGATTGTATTTCATCACAATTATATGCTCCAACTTGTTTAGCCATTCCTTAAGTGATAAGCATCCCCTCAATGTCTGGTTCTTTGTCACCACAAAAAGAGCTGCTATAAGTATTTTTGTATAAATAGGTATATTTCCTTTTTCTTTGATCTCTTTAGGATACCGACCTAGTAGTGACACTGTTGGTTCAGAGTATATGCAGTTTTCTAACCCTTTATACATAGTTCCAGATTGTTCTCTGGATTGGTTAAACTAATTCACAATTACACTAACAGTATATTAGTATTTCTGTTTTTCTATATCCTCTTCAGAATTTGTCATTTTCCTTTTCTGTCATGTTAGCCAACTTGATAGGTATGAAGTGATACCTCAGGGTTTTTTTATTTGTATTTCTCAAACCAGTGGTTATTTAGAGCATTTTTTCATGTGACTAATAATAGCTTTGATTTCTTCTTCTGAAAACTACCTATTAGCCATTTATCAATTTGGGACTGGCTCTAGTATTTAAAAAAATTTGGCTAAATTCCTAAATTTTTGAGAAATGAGGCCTTTATTAGAGAAATTTGTAGTTTTGTTTGTGCAAAACCTTCTAAATTTCATGTAATCAAAATTATCTGTTTTACTTCCTGTGATCCACTTTATCTCTTATTTGGTCATGAGCTCATATATCTGACAAGTACATTGGAAAAATTATGACTTGATAGAGGTTATATACAACTTATAGCACACTATTCAGGAGAACCTCAAAAATTTACATCTGTCCAGGAAACAGTTTCTTCTCAACCCTAGATTGCTAAGTACTACTTATGTTATCTATCTTAGGATATCTTATTTATTTTGTTCATTTTTTAGTTGGCCATTAAATGTTCATAATAATGAAACTAGATATAGATACCATATAATTCATAGAATCCTAGTCCTAGAAGAGACTTTAGAGATTATTTAGACCAATCTCTTTCATATAAATGATGAAAAGTCGTGGGAGAGAGTGTGACCTAACTTTGTACAGTAGGATGATGAAGAATTTGACACTAGAAATTCTTCATCTCATGCATTCTTGGGATGAGGAAATTAGAGTTGCTGAAATTTCATTGAATAAAATATCAAGTTCAGAAATCGACTTTGATTGCAAAGTTAGTGATTTAATGAAAATATGAATTAATATAAATAAAAGCTTTAGTTGAATGAAGACTTCATAGTTTAAGTTTTATGCAGGCCAGCTGTTAGAATACAATATAGTTATTTTTCTGGAATTCTTTTTTAAGCCTACTATAATAACTTTGAGCTCTGTCTGTACAAAGCTTATGTAATAACTTCGGCTTCACCAGTGCTTAAGCAGAGACTAAATGTACACCTGTTGGACAAGGGATTCTTGTTTTAGATGAAAGTTTTGATGAAATGACCTGTATGGTTTCTTTCACTCCTAAATTTTTTTTGTTTATCACTTTCATTTAGTTATTTATTTAGTTCATTATTTCATTATTCATGAATAATGAACTCTCCATCAGAACTTAAGCTGTGTATCTGCCATTGCAGTGGTTGTTTCAGGGTGAGTGGAGTTTGATTTGAGATGAAGATAATTCTAATATTAGACTTCAGCAGCCTTTGAATGAATAAGGCCCAGCTTTAAAATATGATCTCGTTGTTTGTGTCAAACTTCTGTGTCTTTATATAAATGTCAAAGTCTTCCTAAATTACCTATTTATCTAGTTTATTGAAAGAAATGGCTTTAAAAACAATAATGGAATAACTTACAAAAATATTCCTTTAATAATAAATTACCAGAGCTTAAGAAATTTCTTACTCAAAAGTTCTGTGGGGAAATTTAGCATTACATTACATTACATCATTACAAATGACTGGTTATTAATAATAAGGGGGGGAGGACTAATACCTAAAATTTTTTTATTAAGTGACCTTAAGAAAAGATATCATTTTTAACTCTAATCAATCCCACTTCTCATAGTTGCATTTTTTCTAAGTTGGTTTATGAAAATTAGGAAATTCATTTAGAGATACAAATTCTAGTCATAAGTACTACATGCTGATTTTGGCTTTTTCTCCTAGATTCTAGATAAAAGTCAAAGATCTAGACTGATAAAAGTACTCTTACCTTTAGTGTAACACGAAGAATGCAATTTCTTTCTTTAGATTTTCTTCTTTCTTTTTGTTTACCCCTCTGCCATCATCAACTAGTCTGATATCAATTGAAATATAAAAGGAGTAAAATTATAAATCCAATTTGGTATCTCTTTTCAGATCTCTTATTTCATTGACTACTCTGATTCCATAAAAAGGCCAATTGTCAACCTTTCCTTGCCTTAAATTCCATCTTTGAAGAATTCCAGGCAAGGAGACATAAATGATGACATCTTTATATTGGGTCAAAAAATTAACTTGAAGTTGGTCCTGGACAACAGAAGGAAAAGACTTTATTTCTTAATAAAAAGGGGAAATTTGACTTTGTGCCCCAGTGCAGGGATCACATTGCTTCAAGGCTCTGCTTTGGAATTAAATGCTGAGCACTGCCAGATGCCAGACATTGAGAAGAGGCTGAGTTTTGTCGGCAAATGGGATCTGCAAGTTAATTGGTGTTTTCTACAGGCTTCTGGCTGTGAAATGAAATTGGAAGCCCTTTAGCCACATGGATAATACAGGACCTGAATACAAATGTCACATGTCACCATCAGGGCCCACTGTGAGACAATAGTGTTCCCACTCGAACACTGCGCCATTACAGATCATTTAAATATGGGGATTACATTTAAACTAAAAGCCCCATTTGCCTTTTACTGCAATTTAAATGTCCTCTTAGCAAAAGCTAAGTGACAAATTAAATGAAAAAAGTGCCCACATTTTTAAAGCTGTAATGCAAAACAACCTTTTATTGCTTCTCATGTGCCACGAATGAATCATTATACTTGTCAACCCTAAACCAAGCCATAATTGGAGCAGCTACTGTTATCAAAGTGGGGCCGTTCTTGTGACAGCTTAATAAAGCTGAAACTGTTAAATTAAATCTCAGATGCTTAACTCCTTAGCACCGGTGGATTCGTTGTGTCCATTTCTGGCAATGGCCAATGCACTAGGGGGAAAAAAAAGACTCGCAGCATGAAAGGGCTTAATCTGATGAAAGCAGTCAAGTAAAAGAATCTGAAACAAGCATCTTTGCTGCTTGGTGGAATGATAGTACCCAATAGATTGTTGACATGGAGGTTTGATATTTGATTCCTGCCCCTGCCAAACAGATATTTTCCCTCCCATTTTCTGTCATTTTCAGAATATACTCTGCCTTACTAGAATTTACCACAGGGCATTTGGGGGATGGATTTTTCATATGAGATGTTTCCTCTTTATCTTTAATGGGTACGTACTACTTCATGTTTGTAATTGATAGGACCCTTACCTTCCCTACCCTAAAAGCTAACAGATTGTAATTATCCACATATTTACTAGTCTTCCAAGACATGTATTCATGGCGCTCAATTGATCTAGTTGATCATTTCGGATTTATTTCCACCCAAAGAAAATATGCACTTTGTTTACCTTTGTGGTTTCTGTGACTCAGAGGTACATTTTTGTGGGTCATCTAGTCCCACCTTCCTAATTTTATATATGAGGAAACTACCACCCAGAGAAGTTAAATAATTTGCTAGAGGTCCATCAGGAAGTAAGTGGCAGAGGCAGAATTTGAACTTAGGGTCCTCTAATTCCAAATCTAGAGCTGATTTTGCCAAACACATTGCCTATTATAGAATATATCCATATATCTGTTAGTAAAGTGATATTATAATGGGTCAACTTGAAGGAACACTTAGGTTAGCCAGAAGGACAATGTTAAGGCATGTAAGTTTTTAAAGATTAATTGCCTCGTGTGTTACTTTAGGCTTGTCCTTTGCTAGGTTGCATTCATTTTTCTAATTCCATGCCAGTGCTATCAAAATCAATATTTATATTGCATTCTACCCAGCTATGTAAGAAAAAATGAGAATTGAAAACAACAGTAGAATAGAGCCCTCTTATAGAAAAAGCTTTGTATTTTTAAGACTTTTACTAAAAGACACTTTTCCAACAGTCCATTTCTTAAATCACATGCAAATTGTCTTGAAAACAGCTCAAAAAGGGAAAAAAACCCTTTGCTTCCAAAGAACATCCCAGTAGTGATTGGCAGCAAGAGCAACTACTGTTAGCCCTAATGGCTATCTGTTCAATGTGCTTAATTATCATGGGATCCTTTAAGGATGAGTGGATATACTGTAACCTCTCATCTGTACTGACTATTCTCTTCCCTTGAAACTACTCCTAAACTGTAATTTTACTTTGTTCTGTGTAACTATAGGTTGTGGCTGCCAATCTATTAAAATCTAATTTAAAAAGATGTCATTAGAGGTCATAGCTAAATAAGATTTAATTACAGTTTTATCAAGGAGAAAAAAATCTCAGATTTCCATGTGTTATATAACATTTTATCAGATTTTAAATAATTTTGGGGGGGAAAGATTTCATATATCTTACTTGAAGAATGTAAAGAAAAACCAAAACAGATGTTTTTTTAAGGTAAAAAGGCTTGTTATTTCCTGAGTTTTGCAAGTTGTTTAGTTGGTTAAATCAATTTTATTTTAATTACTAATGTTTACATATTTAATATTTTAAACAAAATTCTGCCATTTCCCTTTTTTCAAAGTTTATAATCTGAGTGTAAATTTCTTTCCTGCCAAAATGTTGGCTCTCACTCCATACTTGTAAGCAAAAATAGCCATAGTTAAGTATCTGTTTGCAAGGTTAGGTTAACCTTTTTTTTTTTAATGCAGTCAAAGCTGGAATATCATTTTAGAGCTAAGAAGTGGGGAAGGGGCAGGGCAAGTGGGGGACCATGTAAACTCAGGATCCATGAGAATAAGAAGTCTGTTTATACATCAACAAATTAACCTGTTATGCAAGGACCTTTGATTTTTTACATCTTTGCTCAGGATACTTAAAATTGCCAACTGTCCGATCCCATAAAAAGAACCATTAGTTCTTTTTCTGTGTCATACGTTATGTGCCCCCTTGCTTTTCCTCTTATTCTTGGAAGCCTTAGCTACATGGAGGCTCAGGCTCCAACATTTTGAGGGTGGAGGGAGACTATCAAAATGTTGGGACCTGCACCTCAATGTAGCTAGGGCTTCTGAGAGTAAAAGGAAACATGTGACAAGTAAGTAGACTTGGAAGACCACATTCATGTGAGGGAAGTTTTGAACCCTCTTCTCAACAATTTGTTTGGACCTGCTGCCCATCACTTTGTAGACCTGACATACCCTGCGAAACCAGCCATCACCTACCTGTACTAGCATCATTTTCCTAGCTCTTCTTCTAGAATGATCCATTCCTCTCATTTTACAGACAAGGAAATTGAGGTTCATAAAGGTTAAGAGACTTGATCAGTGCCCCACTACTCATTATTAGCTAAGTAGCTCATGTGGATAGAACACTGGTCCTGGTGTCAGTAAGCCCTAGTTCAAATGTGCTTTCATTCTCTCAGTGGTGTCATACTGGGCAACTAACTTATCTGCTGTCTGACTCAGTTTCCTCAACTGTAAAATGTAGGTAATACTAGCACCTACCTTACAGGACTAATTTGAATATCAAATGAGATAATACTCATAAAACACACTGCCTGGCATATTGTAGGAGCTTAATAAATCTTTCTTCTTTTCTAGTCAGGTTTCTTGACCTAGTGCCCTTTTCCTGTCTTAGACTTTTGGTGAAGGAGGACTGAAACCCACATATACCATAATACATATGTGTGTATGTATGTGTATACATATATGTGTATATATACACACACGTATATATATAAGCAAAACAGTTTGTCATCAAATTAATGGAAATTAGCAGAAAAATAATCCTATATAAACTGAATTTGATATGGATTGTAGAGGAGGTAAGAATAAAAAAGAAAAATAGATATTCAAGAGAAAAGAAATAACATGAACATGTGAGATAGACTAAGCAATTTAGATTGATTATAGGAAAGGGCATCAATGACAAATGATGTGTGATGGAGAAGTCCATATGCCAGAAGTTTTAACTCCATTTTGATAAATGCATTCAGTACAAAAATTGACATACTGCTTTGGGGAGAATCTTGCCAGGGACCCAGAGCCTCATTATAAAGTTGATTTTTTTTTACTCCTTAAGATTAAATCAGTTTTACTAAATTGGTAAAGACGGTAATTTCTGCCCCCCCTCAATATTAATTAATATAAAACCAAATAAAGCTACATTCTATTAGTACTCTTTGGGGTCTGGGAATGCCAAACAAGGAAAACAAATTTAATCATTATTTATTTTATCAAAGCTATGATGCTACATTCATGAGAGAGATAAGAAAAAAGGCATTCTCTGGCACTGTAAAGTTTAAAATAAAACAACTGAAAAGGGATGTAAAGATAAAAGCAAAAAATTACAACTTTTGATTTCAACTGTCTTATCATCCTCTAATTTTTTATTGGGAAGTGATGTTAAAGCTATACATATTGGATGTAAATTTGAAGACAATCTTAGCTTAAAAAATTAAAACTATGCATAGCAATACAGCACTAATAATAATTTTCTAGTAAAAATATTCGATACTTTATAGATCCCATGACTTCATCACAAAAAATAACAGAAAGGAGGGGGCAGCTGGATAGCTCAGTGGATTGAGAGCCAGGCCTAGAGACGGGAGGTCATGGGTTCAAATCTGGCCTCAGACATTTTCCCAGCTGTGTGACCCTGGGCAAGTCACTTGACCCTCATTGCCTACCCTTACCACTCTTCTGCCTTGGAGCCAATACACAGTATTGACTCCAAGACGGAAGGTAAGGGTTTAAAAAAAATAACAGAAAGAAAGGAAATGAAGCTTATAAACATATTCCATAGGTGTCTCCTGACTCCTTTCAAGGCCTTAGGTATGTTCTAATATTCAAGACAAAATTAACTAATGACTAGGATGAGAATTCTTCAGCAAATATAGTTTTGGTTTACATTGGCTAAATACTGTTTTGACCTGCATTGGCCTTGTGTAGGAACTCCCAAGTTGACCATCATTGAATTACTGCAGGAATGTTGTTATAAATTTCTAGTCTGGTTATCTGTCTTTTTGTTGTGGTTAGGAATGAATTATGATGTCCAGTCCAATTGAATTCAGAGAATCTGAAATAGTCAGACCCTTTATTAACTGGTTAGGGTGAAATAATCCATTGCCAAACATTGGCTGTAGTATATACAAATGAAGCTTGCCAATTTGTGATGGATTAGCTTACTACAAAACTGCTGTCATACCTATCTTTAAATATTAGTAATAACTAAGAGTGACAGTGCATTTTTGTAATGTATTAACTTTTCTTTTACTGACTCATAATTTTTCATTTGTTTTTGGCTCAACTTTTTATTTTCTTCTCTTTTCAACTTTTTGTCAAGTAAACCTTACCATAGCCTTGAGAAATTTGTCTCATATTACCTTCAATTTTGGGTTGATAAAACAATGAAAAAGGTCCTTCTCTTCATCATACTAAGGATTTGGGGAAGAAAAAGAAACTGTAGAGAAAAGAACAAGACCAAAGATCAAGTTAGGATTAGTGAGTCCCTCTTCCCAGCAATCCTGATATCCTTAGATTTCACAACAAGAAATTAACATTGTTGATGGTGAAGAGTGAAAACTAAAGGAAATTGATAAAAAGTAATGAAACCAATTACTAGCTCATAGGCACCCTTAAAAGTAACTATTCTTTCAAGAGTAGATTGATTTATTTAAAGAAAGATTATTTTTAGTTATTTAAACTACTGTTGAATATCTTCAGGTCTGTGAAAGGAGAGAACATGGTGATAAATTACTTATGCCAGGTCTGTTTTAGAATGAACTTGAAAGTCTGTCTTGGGGTAGGGTTCTTAATGGAAATTTTTTTCAGCATTGAATTAGTATTTAAGGAAATTTTTCATAGTAAGAGATAGGGTTGTACTATAAAACTTTATAACTCTGGCCCCAGTTTGTCTGCAGTGCAAAGATTCTCATATACTTAGTTGTTGGTATATCTGCGATGAGGGAAGTTTTGCAAGCTCTACTATATGCGTGATATACTGCCAAAACTAACTAAATTGATGGTGACATATAAACCTCCCCCCCCACCCACTTTGCCTTATCAAACTGACCTTTGTAATGGACATCAGATCCAATGTGAGAATGAACTATGACCAGACATATTTTAAGTTAGTGCTTCTCAACTCCATTTGTTATGTGACATCCTTGTACATTTCTAAACCTGCTACTGCAAGTCTGGAGAGATAAGCAGGCATTTAGTTCAACATTTATTAAGCACTTACTATTGCAAGAGCCCTATGTCAAGTTGGAGAGTGTAGGAAGGGAATGGAACAAAGATAAGACTGCCCTCAAGGAGTTAAAAGTATTAGGGACTTGATTGGAGCATAGACTACATGGAGGAAAAATGTTTGAGATAATACTGGAAAAGTAATATGATGTCAGATATGGAGGACGTTGAATGCCAGGCAAAGAATTTCGTATAGTGTATATTCAAAACTTGGATCTGTAGTCACTGAAGATTTTTGATCAAAGGAGTAATCTGAGTAGAACTATACATTAAAAAGATGATTCTAGCAATGGTTTGAAAAATAGACTTAAGAGTTGGGGAAGAGAATGGAAGCAATAAGACTCATTAAGTGGCAATTATAATATTGTAGGTAGGAGGCAATGATGGGCTTTAATAAGATGATCGCAATGGAAATAGAAAGGAAAATATGGATATGAGAGAGGAACTCAACAGGGCTTGATCACTAAGAGGGAATAGCCTAAGATAATCTCAAGATTGGAAACCTGTGACAGGCATCAAGGAAAAGCTAATAGTTTTAAACATGTTGAGGTGACTAAGGACATCCAAGTAGAATTGGTCTATAAGGAATCAGAGGTAGAAGCTCTAATAAGAGAGGTCAGAGGGCAGGCTTGTTGGAGATCAGGGAGTCAGTTGGACAGAGGTAGTCTTTCAAAGATATGAAAGTGAGTGATATTGCCCAGGGAGAGAATGTAGAAAGTAGAGGAGAGGACACTTTCGAAGACTGGGAAAGTGCATAAGAAACAAGCAGAGAAGGTGGCGACAAAGATCAATGGTTTAGTGACATGTAGTTTTGAAGCATATATACATAGAGAAGTAACTCCTTTAGGGAAAGGGAGGGGTAAGACTAATGCTTAAATCCTAACTTACCAGGGACATAAAGTTTTAACAGATATCAATGTACTGGACAAAATTGGACAAGCTTCCAAAAAAAGATGTGATTGAGTATATTTTACTTCTCCTTTTCTCAAAAGATAATTACTAAAGAAAAAACTAAGTGTTGCATATATATTAGATAATCTATTAAATACTCACAGCCTCCATAGCTTGTTTTAAAATCATTGACCAGTGGTTCTAAGAGATGTTTGTTAGTACATGCCTTTATGGTTTCATTAGAACATTGTCATTATCCAAATCCTCTGTCACCGTTTCATTTTTGTCTGGCTCCTTTGAATCAGTATCAATTCAGTGATCTTGATTTCTTTCTTGTCCTTCCTTCATCAATTATAATACTGAGTGTAAATGTTATTAAAGTTTTGTGATAGAATGAACGAAAAAACGCAACACAGAACACATATTTGAAGGTAGTTAATAGCAAATTTTAAAAAGAGAAATTTTAAGAGCCTTAAATCATTTCCCTTCCTCCCTTTCTCCCTTCTCCAGAACCACTTCTCCTACCCCCCCCCACTTCCCAAATTATACACATGCATATACACCCATATGCAGAACTAATATGAACAAGAGCAGGGATTCTTTCCTGCCATCCATGCTGCAGGTAATCTATTGTATTAATAAGCTAGCCAGTGTGCAATACATGGGGAGTGATTATACTATCATACATAGTACAATCAGCATGAAGCACTTGTCAAGACCAATACATCAGAGTTTAATTCAGTAATAGAAAGAATTAGAGCAAAATAAAACATTCTGTTCTTTGAAAAACACAGCATCCATATAGCTTCTATCTGAAGACTACAGGGAAAAACCCAGCACATTAAGAAATTTCATTTATGAATAAAATTGTGGTTCCATTTTGACAGAACACGGCAAATATTTTTCCTTGGGGTTTTTATGGTGTTGTATTTGTTTACCTTGTCCACAATGTTCTATAATAATAATTCTTAAATTAGAGCTTTTTTCTAATAGAGCTTCCGATTACCCTCATTTTTTAATACAGACCTCTGTTCTACATAAAAGAAAAATCATTATAACTATGACTTGTCCCTGAAAATAAATGATAGACATTATGTTTTATCAAATAAAAAGCTGTTTTGCATGCAATTAAAAACTCTTTATCATTAAGGAGCCTGAAGTAGAATTGGGAGATAAAGCATTAAAAGTTAAATAACAATTTGACATTAATAAAGGAGGAAAAACATGTCTACCATTGCATTTTTTGGTAACATTTTGCATTTTTTCCTTTTTTTGTATTGCATGAGTGTCTGGTTATAATAAATTTTACAAAGCAAAAAAAATTAGGAAAACATTTCCTTTAGGAGATAGTAAATAATGTGGTAGATGGATGTTGTGTTGTGATATAAAAGTTCACTAGGTTCTCATTCAGTTTCTCAAAAATTGATATTATATGAATTTTTTTAGCTGTTTTAAAGGGAGCTAAATGGGAAATTTGTTTTTCCAGCTTAAAGAAAAATGTCATGAGAATGTAGATTCCTCATGGAAACTAATTCTTTTTGACTAATCATTTCCTTGGAGTCATGTCTGTTGTCTAAGTCATGACAGAGTTTATATAGATAAATTAATCAAGCAGCCAGTGCAATACACATGGGAAATGTGCTTATTCCCAGGATACTAAAGTTCACATTCCTTCACCTTACCACCTGTTGAATGTCATTTTGTTGTTACTCGTAATGAACAATTCTTTGTCATTGTGGATTTTTGCTCAATTTTAAGACATGAAAACAAAAAGATTTCAATTATTTGCTATTGAATTATGTCCTAATTAATTAAGCCCAAGCTTTCTGGAAAACACATCATACATGTTGACAACACAGTGTTGCATAGTCAGATGAGTTAAGATGCTCTCTTTACACATTAAGGAATGCTTAGCAAGTATCCTGTTGTAACCAATCTTCTGTTTGGAATGCAAAGGTGTTTTTATTTTCCTGATTAAAAGAAGATATTTAGTCTTAAGTTAAAACTAAAGCTTCTCAGAGATATAATAGTTTCCCTTTTTGCTGGCCATCAAACTCAGTGATCTTTGTAAACAAATCTTGGCTTAGTGAAACAATTGAATTTATGATGTGGGCCAAATCATTTATATCTTTGACCTTAGCTTCTTTTAGCTATAAAATGAGATGGCTAAACTAAAAAGTCCCACTGAAGTCCCATGATCTAAGAATATTTAATTTTTAATTTCACAAAAGTTTTTTGGTAGATTGAGACCAGATCTATTTTTTTGATCCAAAGAATTATTTGCACATGTGTGAGTGTATAAAATATAAAAATGCTTTATGAAAAAGAAAATAGAAAGACTCATTTCATCAGTCATAACCACAGAGCACCAGGGATGCCTGACATAATCAGGAGGTGCTAGAAGGTAATTGGGGTGGGAGGAAGTTTGAAGGAGGTGAAATTAATTAATGGTACCTTTGCAGCTGCTATCATGGGTACCCTGGTAGCAGTTGGGCCCTAATTGTCCATGAGTCTGACATTTAGAAAAGGGGAGGTTAAGAGTTCTAGTGGAGGGAAAGGGACAGAGTATTAGAGATTAGCCCCTATGATTGGCTATCAGGAAGATGTGACCTATGTTGTCACCCTATAATTGGCTGATCACATGTTCCTTAGGATCAAGCACCACCCCCAAATCCCCAGAGGGTTCTAATCCCTCCTTTGTAGACCAGTGGATTAGAGAGTTACTGCTAAATTTTAAGAGGATTTGAAAATTTTAAATAATTTCTATATGCTGGGTAACTGATGCAGGAAAACCGAATTTTATTATAGTAGACCAAATGTATTACAAAAGACTGAATTTATTTAGTAAATGTTAATTAGGCCTATTCTATAATTAGAGTTAGATTTGTAGTTTTACCTTATGTAGTACACTTTTTAAGTACAGTTGATTTTATCAGGGATTATCTATTTGCAGATGCATATTACCATTTAATAGCTTTCTTAGAGGAAAAGCTAGTTGTTTCATGCTTGAAATTTTGGCTCCTTATTTTGTTTATTTAATTTGTTAATTTTTATTTATTTATTTTTAATAACAAATTTCCACATAAGTTTTTGAAGATATATGATCCAAATAGTCTCCCTCTCTTATTCCCTCTCCCTGGTGGAGCTAGCAAGTAATTCAGTCTGGGTTATACATGTATTATCACACAGAATATTTCCATATTATTCATCTTTGTAAGTGAATAGTCTTATAAAAACAAAACCCTAAAACATACACTCAAATAAACAAGTGGTATATCCTGTGCTTTCATCTGCATTCCTAATCCAACAATTCTTTCTCCAGTGGTGGAGATCATTCTCTTCCTTAAATCCCTCAGAATTGTCCTAGATCATTGTATTGCTGTTAGTAACTAAATCTGTCACATTCAATCGATCCACAATATTGCTGTTACAATACAGTGTTTTACTGGTTCTGTTTATTTCACTCTGCATCAATTCATGCATCATCATCTTTCCAACCCTTTCTGAAATCATCCCGTTCATCATTTCTTATAGCACAATAGTATTCAATCATCGTCATATACCACGATTTGTTCAGCCATTCCCCAATTGATGGACATCCCTTAAGTTTCCAATTCTTTGTCAACAAAAAGCACAGCTATGAATATTTTTGTTCAAAATCTTGTTGGGATACAGACCTAGTAGTGCTCAAATCAAAAGGTATGCATAGTTTTAAAACCCCTTAGGTATAATTCCAAATTGCCCTTCAAAATGGTTGGATCAATTCACAACTTCATCAACACCAACATTTATCATTTTCCTTTACTGTTGTATTGGTCAATCTGATAGGTACAAGGTGGTACTTAAGAGTTGTTTTAATTTGTGTTTCCCTAATCAAGAGGGATTTAGAACATTTTTATATGATTATTGATAGCTTTTACTTCTTCATCTGAAAACTGCCTATTCATATCCTTTGACTATTTATCAATTGGGGAATGACTTGGATGCTTATAAGTTTGATTTAGTTCTTTATATATTTGAGAAATGAGACCTTTATCAGAGAAATTGGTTATAAAATTTTTTCCTCAGTTTGTTGTTTCCCTTCTAACTTTGATTATATTGGTTTTGTTTATACATACTGTTTTCCAAATTTCCAAGTAGTTCTTGTCAAATAGTTCTCATCCCCAAAATTGGGATCTTTGAGCTTGATACTTTCAACTAAAGAAAGAAACAAACAAAAATTAATGAAAGAAAAGAGAAAAAACTGAAGTGCCACCTCCAGTGTGCAGGTTATGCTTGGTATTGTATCACTGTGCTAGGTACTTCAGTTTATGGTCTTAGTTTTAAAAAGATCTTTTCTCCAAATGCTCATAGTTATAAGAATGATAATTGTCAAACTGGGAAAGGCGTGGTCCAGTAAACCCGGTGTTCTAGTGCCTTAAGAGGCTTTATAGGATTGATTATTTTCACTTACGACCATCTTCATAGTTATTTATTGCTCAGATTTTTTTATTACCCATTGTGTGAATTTCCATTTTCTTATTCCCAAGTTTACCTAAGTCAAGTTTTATTGTGTTTTCATACACCAACACCCCTTCTCCTTTCTACCTTTCTGCTCCCTCCATGACAAGATATAAAGACCAGAACTACAACAACTACTGGACCATTTTAAGATAGTGAAAAATTTTTCTTCTTGATACCTTTCTTGAATCATTAGTTTGGACAATTCTGGCTATAGTAGCACACTAGGCTGGTGTCTTTAAGGGTACAATCTACAATGTCTTATACACCTTTCTGAATCCCACTTGATATCTTAGGACCCTTTATTTTATTTAAGGATTCATTTTATCCTTGTAGTTTCCAATGTACATAAGAATTTGTTTATCTTTTTTTGCCTATGTGAAAAGATTTTAATGATCTTTCTATAGTTTCTTCCAATCATATTGGTAACCCAGATTGTGTATTTGAATATTTTACTGCGAATTCTCTCCTTATGATTATTTATGAAGATGTTAAGGCTGGTCCTAGTTCCCTGAGTCACTTCTTTATCCTGATCCTTTTGTTTTCTGTTTTTGAGAAAGTTTTTCCAGTTTAGAACAAAAATGGTTATTGTTGTTTTTCTTTTCCTTTTTCTCCAGTTTCATGATGATTCGTTTTGATTTGAGTCCTTGTCTCAAAAATATGGAATTATATTTACTGGCTCTTTTTTATCAGAATATTTATTCCCTCCAAGAACTCTAGTACTTTAGATTTCCCCTTTCAAAAAGCATGTTTCCTTTCTCTTAGTATGTTAATTAAGGTTAAGCAAGATAATGCCCTTTTTGATGGACACTAGATACTTGTCCTAAGGTGACCTGTTTTTTAGTCCCTATTATGTGGGAATTAACACCTTTGTGATTTACTAGTATTTTGGCTCCATGGCCCTCTGTAACAAAAGTTTAAATATTTTGACCAGAAGTATCCCAAGTTCATTCTTGAGTTATTTCAACAGCAATGAACAATGCTTATTGACCATTAATTCATTAAAATTCTTCATACTGACTTTTTAAGGATCAAAAGCATTCCATGTATAAACAAAAACACCTGTAGAATAATGGTCTATAAAATGTGTGTCTAGGACCTGACCACAAAGGGTATGTAATTAACTGAGTGAGAGGGGGAAGATGGATCACCCTCCCTGTAGTAGTCTTTCATGAGGGTCAGATGGTGTGCCGGAGCCAGTTTGTGGGACACAGGAGAATCCACTGTTAAATTTCCACCTGAGCATTTACACCACTTTGCTTTAAAGAGGGTTCAACTTCTTGTTTTGTTGATTGTTTTGTCTTAAGAAAGTGATGAAGAAAATAAAAGGATTCCATGAATACATTTTTTCCTCCTCTGGAGAGCCAAGTTATTAGACATTTACCCCTAAATCACTGGTTCTTATCTCTAAGACAAGTACATCTAGCTTTATCCTCTACACTATCCTGTAGCTTCTCCACTACACTTTCTTCTGATATATAGTGTCATGATAAAAAAAATCTTCTCGCTTCTGAGTTACATTTTGGACCTTCAGGCCACTTTTAACTACTGCTGTCCAGAATACCCACAGCAGCAGGTACAGTTGGAAATTCTGCCCTGAGTGCTTCTGGGATGGGCTCTATATTGACCAGTTAAATCCAGTCTTTCTCCTTTTTGGTTGGGAGTAGAAAGTCAAATTGGGTCTCATAGGATAAATATATATAGACAAATTATACCAGGTCACAGTTGTTTTTAAATTATCTTTCCCCCAAATCACCCTTCTTCCAAACTTCTGCATTATTATTGTCCTACTCATCACTCAGATTCATAACCTTGATGTCATCTTCTACTCCCCACTCTCCTTCATCCCACAGATCACATCAGTTGCAATATCACAGAATTTCTATTTGTAGAACCATCATATGTTCAGTTTTATCTACAGCTACCACTCTTTCAGGATTTTGTCCCATCTTGCCTACATATTCCAATAGTCTCCTAATTGATCTCCCTGTTTCAAATCACTCTCTTCTCCAATCACTCTTCCATAAAGATACCAAAGTGTTTTACCACCCCTACTCAGTAAATTCCAGATATCTATCCCTGAAAAGATCATATATTTTATCCTTTTTTTAATAACATAATTTTAAAATAATTTATAATTTCTATTTCTCATTAATTTTTATAATTTACTTTAGTATGGCAGTTGTTGTTCAGCCATGTTCAACCCTATGTGAACTCATTTGGGATTTTCTTGGTAAAGATACTACAATGATTTACCATTTCCTTCTCTAGCTCATTTTATAGATGAGGACATTGAGGCCAACAGGGTTAAATGACTTGCCCAGGGTCACATGGCAAGTAAGTCTCTGAGGCTGGATTTGAATTCAGTTCTTCCTGAACCTATGCCCAGCGCTATATCTACTATTCCACCTACCTGCCCATATATCAGTGTATCTATATAATATATAAATAAGCAAACATACGTAAGGAGTTGATGCTCAAAATCTTATCTTATCAGTATAGATACACAATTTAAAAGTTTGGAATTAGAATAACGTATTAGTTGTTATTAAATCCTAGTTCAGTCTCTTGTTCAGCCTCTGAGTTGCTGTGAGATCTTAGTTGTCAGCTAATCACTCATACCTATAAAATGAAGTGTTGAACTAGATTAATAATTTATCTGAATGTATTTGAGGTTGAGAAGTGTTTGAGTGTTTCTTGGTTAGTTACAAATATCATCTTTCCATGTAAGAATATAAACAATTTTACCTTATTGAGTCATTAAATTTTATATTTGGACATCAAATTTTTTATCTGGTCTTTTCTTTAGGAATGCTTGGAAATCTTCTATATTATTAAATGACCATATTTTCCCTGAAAGAATATAGTCAGTTTTGATGAGTAGGTGATTTTCGGTTATAAACTCAGTCCCCTTACCCTCCAGAATATCATATTCCAAATGTTCTGATCCTTCAATGTAGAAGCTGCCAGACTGGGACCCCATCATATCTGCATTATTTGTTTCTGACTGTTTGTAGTATTTTCTCCTTGGCCTGGGAGCTCTTTAACTTGACTTTTTATCCTCTTGTTCAAGAATATCAGGGTAGTTTTCTTGGATAATTTCTTGGAATGTGATGTCTAACCTTTTTTTTTTTAAATCATGACTTTCAGAAAATCCAATAATTCTTATATTTTCTGTTCTGGATCTATTTTCCATGTCAGTTGTTTTTAATGAGATATTTCATATTTTCCTCTTTTTTATTTTTTTTGATTTTGTTTTATTCTTTCTTGATAAAGTCATTAGCTTCTGTTGGCCAATTCTAATTCTTAGAATGATTGTCTTTCATGACCTTTTCATCCTCCTTTTTCCATTTGGCCCATTCTACTTTTCATAGAACTCTTTCTTCATTTGATTTTTTTTACCTCTTTTTCAAGTAGGTCAATTCTGTTTTTTTGAAAATTCTTTTCTTCATTGGACTTTTGTGCCTCTTTTTCCAGTTGACTAATTTTTCTAAGCTGTTATTTTCATTTTGCATTACTTTAATTTTTTTCCTCATTTTTCTTCCACCTCTCTTATTATTTTTTGAATTCCTTTTTGAGTTCTTCCAGCACCTGAGACCAATTATCATTTTTCTTTGACGTTTTTCATGTGGTTGCTTTGATCTCACCTTCCCCTAAAGAATCTATGCCTTGCTCTTCTTTGTCTCTATAGACATTTTCAATGGTTAGGTGTTTCTTTTGCTGTTTGCTAATTTCTCCAGCCTTCTTTTGTCTGTCTGGGAGTTCTGAAAGCTGATGATTCTGTTTTCTCTGCTGGTGGCTTGCAGGAGCACTGTGAGCTATTTTGTCCTAGGTTTAGAGACTTTGCAGGTTTGGAAGGGCTAAGGATTTTGGGACCTCACTCTGGGCTGGTACCAGGACCTGGGACTTACAGGAGTGGGTATGGAGGTGCTTTGCTGTTGGTTTAGGCAGGGTCCTGGGATCCTAAAGTTGGTCTATGCCCAGCCTCAGAATCTGGAACAGTAGGTTGGGGATGTGCAACTCTCACTTCTTTGTGTGCATTTTTGCTTCCAGTTCCGCCCATCCAATGAAAATCAACTCTTTCTACCTATCTTTCAAGCTATTTTCACAGGACAGCCCTCCTCATTCTGTCTTGCTGTTGGTTCTATGACTCCTGTTATTTTGAGGTGCTATTTTATGGTTGGTTTGAGAAGATTCTTAGAGCAGTTTCAGCTTTTGTGCTACTAAGTCACCATTTTGGCTCCACCCCCTCTCCCCCATGTTTCTAGGTTAGTAAGTGTATCGGGTTGAAACTAAATCTAGGAACACATTTTTAAGATAGTTTTTAAAATTTATTTCATTAAATATTTTCCAATTACACAGTAAAAAATAATTAATTTTTTAAAAAATTTTGAGTTCTAAATTTTCTTCTTTCCTGCTCTTCCCCTCCTCCTTGAGAAGGCAAGCAATTTTATATTGATTATACACATGAAGTTATGTAAAACATTCCCATATCAACCATGTTGCAAAAGAAAATACACACATACAAATAAGAAAAATAAAGAATTTTTGAAAGTATGCTTCAGTCTATTTTCAGAGTTCATCAGTTCTTTTGGATATGCCTTTTTTTCATCATGGGTACTTTGGAATTGTGTTGGATCATTGTCTTAATTAAAGTAACTAAGTCTTTTAGAGTTGGTATTGCTATTACTAAATACAACTGTCTGCAGGTTCTGCTCATTTCACTTTGCATCAATTTGTATCTTTTCAGATTTTTCTGAAAGTATCTTGCTTATCATTTATTATAGTCCAATAGCATTCTACTCCAGTAATATTACACAACTTGTTTGGCCATTCCATTCTCCAAATGATGGACATCTCAGTTCTTTGCCACCACAAAAAGAGCTGCTATAAATGTTTTTGTACAAATAGATCTTTGTCCTTGGTTTCTTTAGGAGTTAGACCTAGTAGTGGTATCGATGGGTCCATGCATATGCACAGTTTTAAAGCCTTCTGGATATTGTTCCAGATTGTTCTCCAAAATTATTAGACTACATAATTTCAACAATAGTGCATTAATATCCCACTTTTTCCTTATCTCCATCAGCATTTGCCATTTTCCTTTTCTGTCATTCTGATAGGTAATACCTCAGAGTGGTTTTAATTTGCATGTCTATTCAGTAGTGATTTAGAACATTTTTTGGTGTGACTATCGATTGCTTTGGTTTCTTCTGAAAACTAGTAGTTCAGACCCTTTGACTACTTGTCAACTGAAGAATGGCTCTTATTTTTACAAATCTAATTTAGTCACATATTTTTGAGAAACAAGGCCTTTATTAGAGAAACTTACCATATTTTTTCCCCTTTTTCTTTTTTCTTTCTAATTTTGGCTGCATTATTTTGGCTTGTGCCAAAAGCATTTTAATTTCACATAATCAGAACTATCCATTTTACTTGCTGTGATCCTCTCCATCTTTTATTTGGTCTATGAATATATTTTCAAAACAATAATAAGAGATACAACATGTGTGCCTCAAGATGAGAAGATCATATATATGCATTATGACAGATATTATTGTTAATGGTTAATTTTACTTTGCAAAAATAATAGGATTACAATAGAATTCATTGTGTATTTTCTTTAAATATTGAGGCCCTTTGACATTTCACAGTGTTGTTGAATAAGTCTTTGTATTATATGTAGTGCAAAGAAATTTAGATTTAGAGTCAGTTGATCTGTGTGACAGGAAATTCCTCCAATACCTTCTTGGAGCTTCAGTTTTCTCATTTATAAAATGAGGGAGAGATAGACTATGATAAGCTTTCTTCCACCTCTAAAAACTGTGATACTCTATGTATAATTTGTTCTTATAAATAGGGAGTTTGCATATAATTTATTCATTTAACATTTGATTTATAATGATATGTTAAGCTAAAACTTTTGAATGAAAAATTTTGTTTTTCTATATTAAACATTTTGTTTTTAATCAAAGTTGTACTAGTATAAACAGACATCATAGGGTATAGAGTTAATTCAAAAGCTTTTAAGTTAGAGGGGGATTCCATTATAGGTGAGAAAATTTGAGTCACTGAAATATTTGTCCAAGGTTACATTCCTAGTTAGTGTCAACATTAACAGTAAACTGTAAATTCTAGCAGTTGATATTTCTTTAATGTTAGTTACAAAGCATTTTCCATATATTATTTCATTTGATCCATACTACATTGCTATGAGGTAAATAGTACAAGTAGAGTGGGGACTAGAGCCAGAATCTCCTCCAATTCTACACTGGGCAGTTTCCATCATGCTAGGCTGTTTGGATAAAAGCCTTGGTTGTTTTTAATCATTTTTCATTTATTGAGTGTCTACTAAGTGGAAGACACTCTCTGTGCACTTTATTTCCAGGCCAAACAGGACCCAGGCCAGTGTAGATGATTTACTTTGCTTTGCCACCCTTTCAGAACATTGTTAGAATCCTCTTGCTGCCCAAAACAAAGAGCTATGTTCTTCCAACCTTTAGTGAAACCTTTTGATTGTCTTCTTGTTTCATAATGTGCTCAATTGAGACAAGTAGACTCATATGTAAAATTTCTTTGTGGAAGATCATGTGATAAGTCATAAATTCTTAAATACTAAGTGAGGTGCCTTTGATGTTTTATTTTTTCCCCCTAAAGGCTTAGGAAATGAAATCCTATAATATTTAGTAAATTTTTATTCTGGTCTGCAAAAATGGCAGGTTTTGTCTTGATCTGTATATTATCTTTTTATTTAAATATTGCAATGTTGCAGTAGTTTTTATTATGCTTCCTCAATTCTTAAAGATAATTAATTATTGGTGAATTTTTACATATTTTGCACATAGCATCTATCTAGCAAAAATGTGTGATTTTGCATTTATAGGCCTTTTAGGTAATGATTTTAATTCACATGTCACTTTTGCAGCAGAGTACAATTAGGTTTCATCTAAAGTCAACTTACCTGGCTTTTAGTGTATGAGAAAGAGTTGGAAGAATTTGATAGCTCCCCACTCAGTTTTCATTGGCTTGTGAAGTAATTCTTCAGAAATAACTTTCATACCTAGGGTCCTGGAATGTCACCAGGCAAAACTATTTGCCAGAAGCACTAAGTAAGAACACTTTTTAAAAATGTTAAAAAATATTAACATTTAGATAGTGAACATTTCAATAGTATGGTTGGAGAAGGCCTTAGAGATTATCTAGTCCAACTTTCTTTGCTATGCAGATGAGGAAACCGAGACCCAGGGAGACTGTAGCTGTATTTCCTTCCCATTTCTCAACAACATCTGTTCTTTTTTTTGGTGGGGGTAAGTGGGTGGGGAGGGACAGGACCTAATTTGTTTTTCTTTTGAAATATATTTTAAGTTGGAGAAATTCATAAGTGAATTACAAACTTGATGAACTGTACAAAATATGTTCTTACAAGCAATTGAAGTTAGATGGAAAAATAAATGAAAACAACTGCAATGAAGAGTAATTGGCCTGAGTGTCATAAGATGTAGTTCCAGAAGAAATCTAGAGATCATTTAGGCCATCCGCCTCATTTTGCAGATGACACAGCCCCAAAGAGGTTTAGTGATTTCCCTAAGGTTATAAGGTTTGGATTTGAGCCCTACTCCACTGTATATGAATTGTGTGACTTTGGGCAAGCCATTTAGCCTTTCTGAGCTTCAACTTCCACATCTGTCAATTGGATATAATATTGTTTATGTTCATAGAGCTGGGAGGAGCAAATGGAATAATTTATATCAAGTGCTTTGTAATTGTAAAGAACCATTAGATGTTAAATTTTTTTCACTATTTACATTAAGAAACCATTCATTAAAAAAGACTTCTTAAAATACCATATACCCCAACACACACAGACATGCACACATGTACGTACACACACACACACACACACACACACACACACACACACACACACACA